>NW_020897727.1:2918452-3168049 GCF_003984885.1 Neopelma chrysocephalum
CGGCCGGTCCCCGGCACGCCGGCCCGGCCCGCGCCGCGCTCGCCCATCGCCGCCACGGCCGCGCAACGACCCCTGCTGCCCCCGGCAGGCCCGCCCCCGCCGCTTTCAGCCAATCACAGCGCGCCGCTGCCGCCGCTCCGCGGCGCTATTGGCGAACAGCGCCGCCAGTCACAGGGGGATTCGGGGATTTCCAGCCCATCGTGGTTGTACGAGCGGCAGGGCAGGGGACGGGGGGCGGGGAAGGGGCGGGGGGCGGGGCACTCCGCGAGAAGGACGCTGATTGGTCACGCGGAGCTCGGAGGCGGGACGTCGGGGCTACGGCGGCGCTGATTGGGTGGAACTGGCGTGCCCCCGAGGGCGGGGCGGGCACTCGCGGGGTCGGGGTGGCCCCGCCCATCCCGTCCAGTCCCTCAGGGCCGGACCTGGACCCGGACTTGGACCTAGACCTGGACCTGGACCAGCCCCTGCTCCGGGGCTCCGCTGTCCGCGGGCCCGTCCCCGCCACCCCTTCTTGGGAAGGACTCGCGTCCTGCGTCCAGCTCCTTGTCCTGAGCGAGACTCGCCGTCCCCGGCGCGGCAGCACGTGGGGACGGGAGGAAGGGGCTCCTCGGGGCCCGGTACGGTCACAAACCTGGCCAGGCGCGGAACTACCCACTGAATTAATGAATTGTCCTTCCGTGCGCACTGGGGAAGAGGGCGGGAGGGATTTTAGCCGTGCGGTTTCCCCACTGCACAGCCTTTACAGGCGCAGGGTAATTCCGAGCTCGCTGGGGAAGCAGCGGCCGCGGAGTTCGTGAATGTCAGGCTTGGCCTGGCTTCAGTACCCAGTTTTGAAATATTTTTTACTTTCAAGAAATGTAAGTAATACTGCTGAATATTTGATTTAATAAAAGCCAAATGAAGCTCCTCTTTAACCGACCTGCTTTTGATTGTGACTGTCGTCTGAACGCTGCGCAGTTTCATCCACTTCACATCGCTGTTGTTTATATATAGTGAGCTCTGCTTAAATAAAGAATGACAGAATGAACTCTGGGATAGAAGGGAGTTGCTCAGCGGGACGGTTGTGTTTACAAACTATTCACACATTTCCAGAAAGCAATATTTGTTTTTAGAGAAGATTTTGTTAATTAATTTTTTTTAATGCTTTTCTTTTTTCTTTTTTCTTTTTTTTTTTAAATAATGTGGTATTTTAAACCGGTGCTTTAAATTTCATTTAAAAAATATTTCTGAAGTTTTGCCTTGCGAGAAATCGACATCTTCGAAAAATGCAGTATATAATCCTATACCTAAAGTGGTTACAGTAATATTGACATACAAATAAACACTTTCCTGGTTTCTTAGCACCTGTAACATTCCTGTAATACATGTTTTTTATGTAATTTAGTAACATATGCACTTCAACATTAGCTGAAGGCTGTTCCAGTTAATCCTGTTCCCTATAGCTCTCCAGAATCCAGAGACACAGTCAGTAAGCAGACCCAGTGCAGCCTGAAATCTAAGCTCTGGAGCCCTGTGTGTCACTGCCGAGGTTTTTGCTAGGAAGATGGGAAGGTAGGACACAAGGTTTTATTGGTCTGGATACGTGCCAGATGGAAAGGACACAGACACCAGCAGGAGTTTATTGGAAACTCCTGAGGAAACACTGAGAGTCCATCTACTATGGAATGAATGCTCACACTAATCATTTCACTAGTCACTTACAAGCAGAACTGCATTTCAAAGTGTCATTTAATTTTTAAAGAATCTTGAAAATACATACTAAGATTTATGCCTTACATTTCTTCATTTTGCAGGAGAGCTCCCAGTAACCCCAGCCATGCTCAGCTGATCCTCAAGGTGGCTATCTATACACAGCTGCTGCAGCCCTCCACTTGGAGAGCTGCCTTTTATGCTACTACAACGTGCATTAGCATGTCTGCTATAAACCCTGTTATCCCAAATTTCATTATGTTTACGTTTTGGGTATAGATAAATCACATGGGGAACATGACGATAAGTATTAGCCAAAGTACACTATAATTATATGTGAGAAGAAAAGGGGACAGACACAACATGAGCAGAAAATATCAAAATACTTGATAGGAATGACTACATGTAGTGTTCCTAATAACTCACAACCAAATGTTTAAAAATATTCTGTGTTCCATGTAATTATATACTTAACCCTCTATGAATCCATCAGGAAAAATGACCAGCATGACCCATTTAGAAGGTCTGTCGTTCTCCAGACAGAACAGTGCTTGTGACATTTAACCCAAGTTAATATCCCATTGACCCACTGGCTTGCGCACAGCTCCATGTCACTGACACACCACAGATGAAAGGCAGGCCAAGACTGGTGTTTACTCTAAAGCCCCTTCATACTCCTTCAGAAGTATAAAGGAGTTGTAAAGTGATAACAGGACTTTGGCAGTGTAAAACGGGCCTGGTACGTCTCTTTCATGTTGAAAACCCTGTCAGTAACACCAGCATGAGATATTTTTCATTAAACAGTGAATGATTTCTTTAAACCACACTCTTGTTAAGAGAGACATGTTTTGTAATAATGAAGTATGGTAAACAAATTCCACTTTCAAATGACACAACACAACACGATTAAATATTATATCATAGCATGGTACAAAGTTTTGTGCTGAGCCAGGATAGGAATATGGTATTCATTTATCACAGCATCACCCCAAAAGTGCAGAATATTCATGCAAAACAGCTGAATTTTTTCTGCTAATTCAAACATGGAAATGTTGGTATTTATCCAGCTGCATTTAAGAAAAAGAGAGGAGAGGTTCTTGTAGAAGCATCAAAGACAATATTACCACACTTTCTAAATATTAGTTATGTGATAAAAAGGGACTTGGATAAATATGTTAGGTATTTCTGCTTCCCGCTGGTTTTTGGTGTTTGTTTTTTTGTGTGTGTGTTTTTTTTTCTTTCTCTCACTACCTACAGTTCTAATGAATGATTTAGTAAAATAAATAAGGTTTAGTTACATAGTTTGGGGCCTGAGATGGAAAAGCAGCACAGACTATGAAGTTGCCTGAAGCTGTACTTCTTAGGACAGAAGCTGAAGAGTATTTTGTAATAGGGCTAATACAGCCACATTCTTTAACAAGAATAAGACCTTACTGTGCCTATAATGAAATGCCAATAAAATCTGCCAGAAAATTGCAGTTCATAGATGACATTGGTTTATCTCTCAATTTTTCAAGCTGATACCAGCTTTGTAGTCTATGGTTGAATACTGTATCTGTCTGGGTTTGTGTAATCTATCTGATTGGAAAAATGGGAACTGCCCAAAATGGAGTATAAATCAAGGCAGAATGTTTGACACTATTACAGCAGTCTCTTCTGTTTTTTTAACTACCAAAAGCACCAACACAGTCTTTCAATAGTGGCAGGCATCCTTAACATGACATCACGCTGCTGGCTCATCTGGTGGCTAGTTGCCAACTTTTGGGCATAAACTTTCAGGTTATTCTTTCTAAAATGAATATTTTCATCTTAAATTGGTATGGAGGACCTAACTCCTATGACAACCACCTTTTATGCACTGCAGTGTTATGATTGATATGAACCTTGCCTCACTCCTACATTATTGCAGAGCACTTTTTTTCCATATCCCTTGGTAGATGCATTTTAACACTGTGTTCTTTATGTTTGATGAAGCCAGTGCTTTCACAGAATACAAACTCTATGTGAGCCAGTGCATGAGGATCCCTTTTCCATCCCTATAACAGAACATTCTTTTCCGTTAAAATTTACCACAGTTTTATGAGTATTCAGGTAAATGGATGGTGTTAAGTGCACTTGCCCATCTCTCAGAATGCTCTGCTGCCGTTGTGAAAATTTTCTTTTCGCCTGCTTGACCCTTTACACAGTATTTGACTATTGGAAGTGAAGCTGAGTATATAAAAAGAAAAATACGAATTATGCATTCTGCTAACAAACATCAGTGTATACTGTAGTGGGGTTTGCATGTGCTAATCAAGTAGACGTTTAGGAAAGTAAAATGCTGCCAGACTCACAACACTGGGTCCGGTGAAGGGTGAGGTGCTGTTCAGAACCAACCCGAGCTCCTGGGAGCGGGATGAGGAGCAGTAGCCTGCTAAACCTACTGTGGATGTCATGGCTCCTGGGCATGAGGAACACGTTCAGGAACCAGCTGTGACCATAAATGCTGGTTCAACAAGGGCAGGCAGAACTCTTGTAGAACATCCTTGATTTGTAAAGTAGTTCGTATCTATCAGCCGCGATCATAATAACAGATTTCACTTTTTTTTTAAATCATCCAGGTTAACTGGATTAGGACTTACTTATTCTGAAATAATTGAAAGTAGAGGTCATACTTAATATACTGAAAAAAGTACTTTTTTCTTTTAGCATTTAACAAGAGAAGGACAATAGCACTAAGCATCACAAAATAATACATTGCTTTTTGGCAACACATAAATTAACAGATTCAGAATTCAAAGTTTAGATACATCTGTGAACTGTCAGCATGAGCAAAATGCACTGAAATCCCTCTTGGTTTTTGCTCACAAATGTAACCAAACCCATAAATCTAACTTTAAAGGAATGAGAGTAGAGCCAGAAACACATGCCTTGTCTACACTTAAAAGGGTTGGCTGGTATAGCTACACCTTAGAGCTGAATTGGCAAGCACAGATTTCTGTTGTAACTTAAATCATATTCTGCATGGAACATGCTAAAGTGACTGAAGGACTCTGCCAGTATAATGGCATCTACACAAGGGCTTTTGCCAGTGTGGTTGTAGCTGCATTGGAGTGATTTTTCATCATTCTGACAGCTATTTTGGCAAAACTTCTACATTCAGACAAAGTCCAAGTTGGAGTTGGCATTATTTTATGTGGCAAATAGAGCAGAAGAGAAGCACTACCAGTTTATGGCCCTGGTTCTACATTATTGTAAACTGTTTGTTCTGAAGGAATGTGTGGAGCAGGATCCATGTGGTCCTTTGGATGTTTGCCTCCCACATTTGAGCTGCATTAAAATTGCTTGGTTTTTCAGTGACTGAGCTTTGGCAAAGGGGAAACTTACATTACTTAAAAAAGATAATGTCCATATTATTTACCTCAGAAATAGCTATCCTGAGGGTTTAAAGCAAATTTCCAAAGTGAAGTGAACTGCAAAAGGAAGCATCTGCGCCAAAGGACATGTGGATTAATACATCATTCTATTTCACTTTGTCCTCAGTTCAACAACGAATTTAAGCGTATATTAAGCATAGGATTAATTTTAGGCACACTTGTAAGCCCATTTCAAGTTTAGTAGACATGTCAGATATGATAATGCTCCCACTTGAACTTTAATTAAGCAGATATTTGAAATTAATCATATGTTTAAGCACTGTGTGGAATCAGGATTTCTGTCAGAAGTGCAAGTTTATGCAGAACGAGGCTATTTGCTGTGGTAGCACCTGCATTTTCTTTCCTGAACTGGATGTTAAGTCTGTACTTTAAAGACATCCCAAAAGGCATTATTTTTCCACATAAGCACATTTACATATTTGGCTCTTTTTTTTCCTAATCTCCCTTTTGTTAAGTGTGTTTTTTTGGCTTCACAAATCCATGCAGAGAAGTTTTTCATTGATTCTGTTAATTGCATTTACTGTTGAACTCTTTCCTCTGCCAAGCCCTGTGGAATCCTGACTCTGGGGTTCCCAGACCTGCCCGGCGCTGGGCCCTGCTCGCCGCGGGCGAGACACAAGGGCTGCTCGGGGCAGATAGGAAATTTCATGCGTAATCAGCCAGCACTGAACCTGTGAGCCAATGGGACGAGGAAGTCTGATTTAATCAAGGCTTCTTCCTTCCTTTTTGTAAGACACAGAATGTGCCTGCTAGAAGAAAGCACAGACGTTTCTCTGCATTCCGAAAATGCAAAGTGGGCTTTGCGTGGCCTTGTACAGACCGTCCATGTGCCACAACTAACAGCAATTCAGCAGTTTCCAGGTGAGTGTTCTGTGCACTTTGGTTTCTAGTTATTTAAAACTCAGTGAAGGAGCTGGAGCAGCATTTACCCTGAAATGGAACAGGATGAGTGTCTGTTCCAGGTAAAATGGTGTAATTTGTTGCAGGGGTTTTGTATTGTTCTGTATTTTTTTAATATGTAAAAATAAATAGTAGCTTACTTAAAAGAGCTTGCAATCATTTTTAGCTGTGAAAATGAAACTGTTTATATGAAGCGCATGTTTTCAAGGCACATATATTCAAGGCAGAAGACTTGTGTATCATAACATCCAATTCTGCATTCTTCTGTTCACAAGTGCGTTATGTTTCGCTGGTAGATGATTTTTAAAGTAGCATTTATATATATAAATAGACACTCACATATATGCATATGTTAGGTATATAAAGCTATACATATGTAAATTTTTTTAAAATGTAAATACAATTTTGCTTACAAAGTTATCCCAGCTTACAACCAAGAAAAAAGTTGTCATTTAAATTTGTTTGGCCATTTTCAGATTCCTCATTTAATCTACTATATATGCTCTTGGGATAAACTGTTGTGATTTTCAAAAGACTGACCAGTTAGACAATAAGTGGCTACTCTTCATGCTCAAAAAGCAGATCTTAAGGAGGACTCCAATAACAGCGAGAACTTTTCATTCCGAGTCTGAAGTCCGAAAATAAGGGCTTCCATGATGCTTTTATTAAGGAGAATGACCACATTTATGTACTTGTTTATCCAAGCCAGGCAAAGGAAAGGTTTCTGTTAGGGGAAAGTGGTTTGCCCTTTCATTATTTCCAGTGGGGAAAGTAATTTCCTTTTATAACCTTGCAGCTTGCCAGAAATCAATAGGACTGCTGAAGGAGTTTCCTCACCTCTGTATCCTGCACTGCATAACTGGGTGGTTGGCAATTGGAGGCAAAATGATATGTAGTAACATCTCTCTCCTAAGCTCTCCCATTATTTAATAACCACTGCTTGGGCATTATTTTAGCAGGGCTTTTTAAAACTGTATTGTTCTGTTATTTGATTTTCACCTATTGGCTGAATTGTGAGCAAAACTTCACTCATGATAACTAACTGAACACAATACCCTGGCAAAGCTGTTAGGATGTTCTTAGAACTTGTCCAACTGCTAGTATAACACAGTGATGTAACAGGTAGGTTTTGGGTTTGGTTTTTTTTTTAGTAGGAGCATATTGTGTTAGGCGTTTTATCAGTGTATCGTAAAATACTGGTCCTAACAGAACAGGCATACAGATCTACTACAGTACAGTATGTAGGGTAAGAGGACTAGTAAAGGGAGAATGTTTTTATACAATAATTAGTAAATTCAGTTATTCTTACACTGAGCCATTGTCAAATGCACTTGTTTTGTTCTCATAGTACAGAGACAAGTCCCTGGAGGCAACCTGAAACTGTGAAATGTGATAAAAACATTGTACTATTTTAGATATCACTCCATTTTGCCCTACAGGTTGTTATTAAGAACAGATGGCAAGTTTTTGAGTCTTGAGAACGGTATATTCTAGCAGTGTAAGAGAACCAGGCTGCTAGTTATACTGAGTATCTTCAAGATTTTACTTCATCTGAACTCATACTTGCAAGCTTGAGGGCAAAATACAAGGAGGAAAAAATCTGCCCACACTGAAGTTCATGACCAAATTCTTACAGGTAAGAATTGATTTCCACACCTAATCTTATTCAAAATAACTTCTTATGGTTTTCATATTTGGTTTTAATCTGCCAGAAAAAAATATCCAAGCACTTTCAGCAGTAACAGTGATAGGAATGGTTCTGCACTGGTAGCTGTGTAGATATTTCTTTTTTTTACTTTAGCTTTTATGAAACTACAGTTGCACTGATACAAGTTCACAGAGAAAAATGAGTAAGCAATAAAAAAGATTACCAAACTGGATCCTCTAAAGGCGTGGTACTAAGAAATATCATGGGTTTTGTAATCTTTCAGTGAGAGCTTGCAATGGACCAAGATTCACACGGCACAGCAGAAAGGGAACTGTTGGAAGCTGTAAGCAGAATTACTACATTTTCTACCACAAGCCCACCTGATAAAGAAGAAAATCAACCCAAAGCTGAAATTTCGTGTCAAATGAGAAAAGAAAACCCAGAAAAAGATGACTTGAAAGGTTGATGCTATCTTCTAATTTTATTTTTCATCTAGCTATTTATGCCATTAATCTTTTATATAAAAAACTTTTCTTATTAATTGCAGCAGTAGTTCAAAATTATACTGCTACACTGCATTGAAAATAACCCTTGATTAGACTTGTAATAATAATGTAGCAAGAGTGAAACAGATGCATATCCAGGTGTGTTTACACACACACAGTTTTCCTCTTAAATTGTTTGTACCTAAAATGTATTACAGATTTGATTTACACACCAGGAATGAAACCAGTGATCATCAGATGGCCTGTCTCAGGAGTGCACCTTCTGTGCATCACAAAATCTGAACTTCTTGATAGTATCAGCAAAGACACCAAGATTGAAGTTATCTCAAGCAGGCGGCTCTCACATGCCTTTAAAGAGGCAGCATGGAACATTTACTATGCCCAAGATTGCTGTCATTTGTTATTAAATAAAATGTTATGTATAATTCAAAATATATATAATCTCATCAAAATTTTTCATCCTGCAAGGATGTCATAAAACCCACCTCTCTTAGGAAATATTTGCTTTGTAGAGATCAAGCCAAACCCCAAAAGCCTTGATAATTGAAACTGTATGGCCAATTGATTGAGAAAATGTAAGAGTAGGAGTACTATGATGCCTTTACAAGTCTATTTCTGCATCAAGCTGATCTCTTACCCTTCATTTGTGCTCATTCACCTCCATTGTCAGAATGCTACATACATTGCAGACTGACTTCGGCTGACTGCCTTGACAGTGTGCCCACTGAAATACAAATATTCCACTTCTTTTATCCACTTTGCTAGCCTATATGCCACCTGATGAAAACTGTTGTCAGTAGATTTCAAAGATAGAGAAATCACCCTTTTGAAATGCTACATCAAATTCTCCTGTAAGCAAACTCTTCAACCAGCTGTCCTATATTTTTATATATGCATACGTATACATATGTATGTGTGTGTCTGTATGTGAGTGTGGGAGGAGAGAGAAGGGAAAAGAAGGAGGTATGTAAAATATTTGCAGCTGAACTGTGTCATCAGCTACAAAAGAAAAGGAGGATGCAAAAATTCCTCCTTCATTTGAGCTGGTTATCCAGCTTTGAGGTTAGGATATTCATGTTTTCTCAGCTTTTGCCTATTACTGCACAAACCCCATATTTGAATAGGGTCAGTATTTGAAAATATGTCTAAATTTGCAGCTGCATTGTGTTAACTCCTCCTTTGAGCAACAAAGAAGCCTGGAGAAACATCTGACTCAGAAGACTCTGTTGATGTTTCTTCGGACTGCCTCTGGGATGGTGAACAAAATCTCATGCTCAGACTGTGCCTGAGGTTACACCCTTCACATACAATACTTCTTGGCACTACTTTTTCTACAACTTTGTATTCTGCAGATGATTTGGTGTCTTTCAAAATTTTAGACCAAATAACTTTCCTCAAACGGACCTGTCATTACTATCAGTGAAATAACTTATTTTATCAGTCTTTAGTTCTTGCTGTTACAGCAATAAAAAAGTCTAGGCTATCCTTTCACAATAAATGCACAAGAGCTTTCTTTCCAAATGCAAAGGATATAACCTGAAATACTAAATGTATTATTTTTAGATTTCAACGCAACCCTAAGTCCCCACTCTTCGATGACCACTAAGGAGCTTCAGGAATACTGGAGGAATGAAAAAAGCCAGTGCAGACAAGTCAAACTCCTTTTTGAGATCCCATCAACCAGAATTGTAGAGCACCACTTATCTAAATATGTGGTAAGCTAAGAAATGAATATGTAAGAAGATCATTAATTTTTCTTCACTCTACAGGGGTCTGCACAGCACACAGCATGTCTCTCTACATGAAAGCCTTACCGAGGGCCAAGTTTTGCAAGCCACGATCATACAGTGTAGAAGCTCACTGATTGTATGGGCATAGCTGGTGGAATCTGCCTTTAAAAAATCCCTCTGATAGTCAATTCACAAAATCTGCATCAGTGCAGAAGTGATATCAAGTAAATTAGTAGCTTTAGTATCCCTAACACCCAGAGTTTTGTCAACATTAAGGAAATTCACACAAGGAAAAAAATATCAATATAGTTACACTTCCACTGAGCTAGCCTGCTGTAGCAGCTGCAGTACATTTGTATAACTTCCACATCAGAGGTTTCTGTTAGCACAAGTGCAGAAGTCTTTGATGTTGAAAAAGCCTAAGACATCCTCCAGCTACATCGATTGGGATTGTTCCCCTTCCCTACCTAGAGCTCCCTTAGGTGGCATATTTCTGTCGTAGTTTTAAAATGAAACGGGTATCATGGGTAGGAACAACAGAATAGGTTGGATTTTTGTATCTTTACTCGTAGTATTGACATTGGGCTTTTATTTCTGCTCCTGGCCTTCAGAAAGACTGATCTAGAGTGAGTCTCTTACTACTCCTGTAAAATTCAGATAGGGATGATTTCCTTCGTTGCTACAACCTCTGAGATGAAAAATGCCAAGAATCATACTAGCATTGCTGATACTGGGTCATCCAGCTTGGTAGAATTTGGAGCAGGTAAATGTTTTGCAGCCTGGCCTGAGATCTTGTTGCATTCTAGACACACCTACTTAGTTCCTGCTATACAAACCTACTTATTGCTGCTGTTATTGCATACTCAATAGTATCCAGCTTGCTGAATAGTTCAAAATTATTTTAGTATAACTGTATAAGAACAAGAGTATCACTCAGCTTATGTGCAATTAGTTAAAGTTAGTTATAAGTTACATATCTAGGCAAAAAGATTTACATTAGAAAGAAATTGAGCCAATTTGACAGTCAAATTAAATGGTATTTCTTGCCTTTTTCATGCACACTCCACAAACAAAAAATCCCAAGTACTTGTAAATTATTCACTTAGCTGCCCTTGATAAAATGACAACTTAAAAAAATTGCTCTTATGATTGTTTTAGAATGCATCAGGCATATATACACTTTTCAGCAGGGAGCAGGACAAAGTATAGGAAAATGTCACAGTGCTTACAAATGAAAAGAGATCAGAGAAGTCAGCTCAAATTTAGAAACCTTTCAAGAGGCGCCTGTAAAGATCATTTATGAAGATTAAAAGAGAGAATTTCTCTTTAAGGAAAAACAAGGAAGAGAATCAGACAGACACTAGAACGAGTTCTGGTTTGCACCCTTCAGAGCAGCAAAGAAAACAACTGGCATGAGTAAAACCTGTCCAGTTCCTGTAAAAATCAATGGGAACAGAGTGAAGTTGAATATGAATATGGACATCTAAAAGGCTCACAGTCTGTGTCCTTAGCTGGTGTGTGGTGCCACAGTCAAGCTGGCCTCAGTGCAGCTTCACTGGTTTACACACATTAGGGATTTGGCCCTTCCTCAACATCACAGTGCTTTGATCAGATCCAGAAGAGAATCTATTTGTACAACACGTAACACACAATTTTGCTTTGCAGCTTTTTTCCTAATATCACATTTATTATAACCATTTTGAGGCTAGTGAAGAGCTGAGGAAGACATACTCTTGACTTACAGTGGGGCAGCATTGCTGTTAGCTATTAGTGAAGGAATTTAGATAGCAAACAGATTGTTGTAGAAATGTCAAATTTTTTTTTATTATTTACATGCCAAGTAAGTTTGAATAGAGGGCAATGATTTAGAGGGGGGGGAAAAAGGCTTTGGAGTTGCTCCATCTTATTTTTGCACATACCAAATATATTGCCAAATACTCCCTCTTCTTTCACAGGATTAATAACACCCCCAAATCCCTAGTAATATCTCTTACAAACAACATTTCTGAATACTATGACCAATGTAAAATAGATTACATTCGATATTAAGTCTGGGAAATCCATTCAGTTCACTGAAGTTGATTGATTGCAGCAGCCATGGCTGTTATAAACAAAGTACAGCTACAGAAATGCTTTGTGAGTGTTTTTATGTGCCTCAATCTGCTGCTAGTTTGCCTTTCCCAGCACCTTGCAGGATGGAATCTGTTAGTGCACTATCTACAACTTATTTGCATGCTAAGGGTAAGTCTGGTGACAAAAGTACAGAACAGCAGGCGGTGGGAATTATTAATTTGATGGTTGCAGATTTTTCAGGCCTACGCTGAGCACGCATCATAATCCCAGACAGCACGTGATTCAGCAGCACTGCTATAAACCATAAGAGTATACAAGATTACACACATAAAATTGGTGCAGGAATGTTTTAGCTGGAGAAATATACAGGCACAGTGTCTTTTCAAAGCAGTAACAGAAAAAATGTGACTGCAATAGGGCTAGAATGCTCCTTCTCATGCTTATTTTTTTGTTTGATTGTGTTTAGATGTATAAAATCATCATTCTGCAAACAGGGAGTTTTGACAGCAACAAGTCTGTAATTGAACGGCGTTATTCAGATTTTGAGAAACTGCACAGAAATCTGCTGGAGGAATTTAGTGAAGAAATGGAAGATGTGACCTTTCCCAAAAAAACTCTAACGGGGAACTTCACAGAAGAAATAATCAATGAGAGAAAATTAGCCTTCAAGGACTACCTGAGACTTCTATATTCTATGAAATGTGTCCGAAGATCAAAAAAATTTATTGACTTTTTAACAAGGCCGGAGCTTCAGGAGGCGTATGGTTGCTTGCGGGGTGGCCAGTACCCCAAAGCTTTGGAAATCCTTTTGGAAGTCATTGGTCTGCAGGAAAGGCTGACAAGAGGCAACCCTGTCTCAATTGTCCCTACTCTCTGTGCTATCATGGTGTGCCACAAGGACCTGGAAAACCCAGCAAGTGCCTTTGAATATGGAGAAAAAGCTCTATCACGCCTTCGTGTGCATTCCAGCCACAGGTATTATATCCCATTGTTAGAAACGATGATCACTCTGGCCTATGAACTTGGCAAGGACTTTCTGTCTCTGCAAGAAAAACTGGAAGAATGGAAGGCAAAGAAAGATCCTGTACGGGTATTTACCCTGAAAGAACTTGCAGTTCGGGAGTATGTACAATGAGCACAAGAAACAATTTCATTAAAGAGCAAATTCCTGAAGGAGTAAGAACTGAAAATTATCAGTTTGGCAAACGTAGCATTGTATTAATAAAAAAAAAAATTAAGTATCTTCCATGCTCCAAAGGGACATTAGCATCGATGTTGGAAAATATTACATTTTCTCTGCAGATATGAGGAGTATCTAAGGAGCACCTTAGGGTTTTTTGAAAGAAATTTGCGAGAAAATAATCATTTATGTTTTGCTTATTTTGAACGAAGCTTATTTTGTGTGAAAAGTCAGAATAAGAAATTGCAATGAATAAAGCACTTAAGAATCTGCAGAATCAGAGGCATTTCTTGCTTATGTGGAAACTATTTCCTTTCAAGAACAAAAACACTTTCTCAGCTGATGCAATTTAAAAGATGCATCTTCAGACACTGAATGTAGTTTTTTCCTCCTCAAGCTCAGGCCTGGTCAAACAGCACTTTGCTGTTTTTGAGAATGATGGGATTGGTCCTGTTCCCACTGAATTCAGCTGCTGTGGGCAGGAGAATGTGGGGGGGAAGGTTTACAATCAACTTTGATAGGAGCAAAAAATACAAGGGATGATCATTCCATCAGAGATGAGGGAATGTACCTCATTTCCCTTTTGTAACTAGCAGAGTTTTATGACTGGCATTGAAGGCACATTCTTGTTTGGAGTGATCTTTAAGCACAGCTTTGACCAGGGTAGAAAATTCAAACCACATGCACTATATCCATAGTGGAAAGGGACTACAGGAGAGTGCTGTTGGGGAGAACATCTGGCTATTATAATGCTAGCCTTTAATTCTGATTATTGAGCTTTGAGATATGGTTAGCAGACAGTCTGTGCTTCCCGCTTTCCTGTCAGAGGTTTATATAAATTGGGCCTTGCCTTAGCTTTACAGCCTGGTATACCATGGAAGCATCATCTTCGTGGCACTGCAATATTACAGCTAATTTTTTAGGGATCCAACACACCTAGAAAATACTAAGCTTGTTTTGGCCCTAACACTCTTGGGAAAGCTTCCTAAGAGCTGAAAAAGTCTCTATTTAACTGCTTTGGTAATTTCCCTCAACTCTATGATCTTTCCCATACACTTATTTTAACAATCTGGTAAATTAATTCTCATAAGTACTGTAATTAATTTCATTAACTAGCATGGGTCATTATTCTCTGCTGAACACAGTCCACTAAATACTTTCAGGCCTGAACTCCAGTACAGAGACTACATGCACCACAATGACACTATCAATAAGTTAGGAATAACTGTATTAACTTACCTCCCAGACACACGAAAGAATCAGCTAATTGGAAAGGCACTGAGCCTGAAAAAGTTTGCTGTGTATTGTTACAAGAAGGATGTCTTGAAAAAAAATACAGAATAATAGGAGTGTCTAGGGTACAATGTTAATATTTTAAGTAGCTATTAACAGCTAGGCATTAAACTCAAAATACATGGATTATTTGTTATTTGACAATTGTTTTCTTCTAGTTATACCAGCAGTAATAGAATTAAGAGTAATTAATTAAGAGACTTAGGGACTAATCTTCCCACAACATACCATATTGCAGGACAGTTAAAATGAATGAAAGGTAACACCTTCTTAGAGAATTTCTGAATCAGTAACAAAGCACTGAAGAAGAAAGCATGTCTGGGGTCTCCATCACATTCAAGCACAATCAAGCTAAGCTAGAAAGGAGTCATGGCCTTCACACTGCTCTAACTCCACAGCAGTTGGTGATGAAAGACCAGAAGAATAGGAAAAAAATCATTTCCTCCTTTTTGCTCCCTCCCATCATTGTGTGCAGTGCCCAGGGCACAGCTCCCTTGGATTCTCCTCAGGTTCCCATGGGATGGCACGTGAGTATCTAATTGCATCCACAGACCCTCACAGCTGACCATAGGATTAGAGAGTCCATAAGGACATGCTGTCTGACAATCACCAGGAAAGGCAGCACATCAACAAGATCTTACTTTTAACCTTTACTCATGGTAATGTTATAAATTTCCATCTCAGAAGGACTGACTGATCCAAAGCTGACCAATTTCTGCTCGCATGTTTTGAGGTGCAATTTGGCTGAGAGAAAAATTTATATAATTCAAAAGGCACTAAAATAAACAGTGAAAAAAAACCCCACTGTTTTAATGGGGTGAGCCAAATCTCTTGTTTTCCATACAATTTACTAGTAGAATTTTGTCAGCAAAATGATCCTAGAATAGGTTTCATTGTCCCCATCCACCAGAAGGTGAAGGTCAGTTTCCTTGTATTATGGGGGAAGATGAACTACATAAATACAGGAATAGTGTGAAGAAAGAACATTGTTGGGTAATTCTCCCACACTGAACTTCCTTATTTTCAGCTGTGGCAATCAGTTGGCCACAACATCTTCAGAGCTACCCAGTAAGAACCTATCATCTGCCTCACTCAAAGGGCTGATTTAAATTTCTGCCGCATTGAGACTTCCAATCAAGCCACTTCAAAGGGTCAAGGGTAACGTTCATAAAATGAGTTTGTGGTTTCATTACTATTAGAATACAACAAAATTAAAATCTCCCCAACAATTCAAGCTCCCCCAAGCAAATCAGGTATGCATTTCCTTCCTACAAATGCAAAGCCTGTGACCTCTGGATTTATTAATCTCTTCAGGGATTGCATTGAAAATCTCAGAAAGAAAAAGCTAGAATGGTTATGGTGACAAATGGGGATCCACAGAGCCTGGATTTCACCCGGAGCTCTGCCACAGACTTGGTCTGAACTTTGCACAAGGAACTTAACCTCTGTGCCTCTATTTCCTCACTCAGTACTTCCCCATAAGGTTTCCTCATTCAGGTTTTCAGTACTCATACATCAGGAAAGCTTTGAAACCTGACCAAATGAGTTAACTCTAGCATTTAACTCAGAAATGTGCAATGGGATAGAGGCAATTTTGATTTATACAAGCCTGTTTCATTTGTCAAGGATATCTTGAACTGAAAGAGAACTTAGAAGCACTAAGTTGCCAAACCTGTGTGCTTATGGTGGATTGCACAGTTTCTTACCAGTGCAGTCTTATTTTAAAATCAGGTGCTACTTTCCTTATAAACTAGAGAAGTTACAAAATTATCTTTATATTACACTGTGCTGTAGTGAGACCATGCTGGCTGATCAGCTCCACAGGCAATCAGCCAATTCCAATTTCTTAGCTATATACTCTCAGAGAGTGGTTGGACCTGCCAAAAGAATTCTGCTTCCTTTTACTCACATTTCAAAAGTCAACTTCTGCATATTCTTTTTTACTTGATTTTTACAGCAAAGTGAGTATTCAGCAGTTACAAGTTACTAAACTGAAGAGTAATGGCATTCCTGCTCCCATAGTGATCCAATTGTCTTCCACTCGCAATTGTCCAAGGTAGGGACAGCCTGCAAGGACCAGGATCCCTCTGCCTGTACATGCAACTTTATCTTCAACAGTTAAAAATGTGTAGCCTGGTAGGACAGATTTCCTGCAGGCAGTCAGAGATTAGTATCTTTCCCCATTACTTTTGCTCAGTGCAGCAATACAGTAGCATTGCTGTATTGTCCTGGCTTTTTCATAAGATGTATAACAACGAAATGGGTGCTCTACACCTGCCACCACATCTTAATTTTCCTCTGAATAGTGTTTTAAGAAGGGCTCAAAAAAGAAATAGCTAAAATTTCCATCCACATCTACCTGTCTTGCTTATCTATTGCCCTTCCTTAACTCTTGTTGAGAAGCCATTGGACAAACGATGGCTGAAATTCTTGTGCACTTTCCATGGGGTTCACATGCTGTCCCCAAAGTACACATCCCAGCCCTCCAGGTGATGGCCAGCACAAGTAAATAACACTGCATCAGTGAAGCTATTTTGGAAGAAAAAAACTCTGGTACTACCACATATGCAAGAACATAACATAAATTAACAAAGCAGGTGGTTCCTGCTTCCAGACAGCCATTTTACTTCCACTCTTCACTGCTGTACAATATTTGAGTGATAAAGGCTTGTTTTATAAATAAATCCATTTCATCCATTTCCTGTCTCCCAAAACAATGTGTGCTCTTTACAAAATGTTTCTTTGGTTTAATGAAATAAATGGAAATGAGCAGTTTCTGGCATTTGTCCTGTTTGCATTATTAACCTTCATCAGCCATTCTCTGTACCTAGAAGGCAGCTGGCGTCAACAGGCAGAATGTCTGGAGACCCAAGCTCTGCTCTTGGCAATGTCACAAGCCCTTGAATGAGTGACCTTGATCAAGTGTAATCAAATCTCAGGTTTCTTTTGAATACCAATATGGCTTTGTCCTCTTCTATAAAGCTGTGTTTTACTTATATTTTAGCCGTACATTCCAACGTATCATTTTCCCCATTTTACACCTGGGGGAATTGTGGTACAAGAGAAGTGATTTTTCTCAAAGTCTAATACAGTGGTCTGGAGACCACACTGACTGCCTGGAGAAATACTGAAGCACAACTTGCATCGCAGATTTACAAAGCAGAGACATGTCACTGTTGCATGTTCTTAAGTACATCTTGCATGAACATCCACAATACAGCTTCATTTTTGACCTGACAAAACTGTGTGATATGTCTATGGAAGAGAAAAGAGTGGATTAAGTCTGACTAATTAATGTATTTCAAGAACTAATAAGTGGTTGAACAGCACAAATATTTAAACCACTACTTTACAAAAATAGCAAAGAAAAAAGTCTTGCCTAAGAGATTTTTAGGATATATTAAAAAAATCTCCAGACTTCAGTATCATTTTCCACAAGATGGAACAGGAAAATATTTTCAAATGCATTTTTCCAGTTTTAAGAATTTCTCAGAGCTCTGGAATTTCTTTCCAGTGCTCTTGTAGTCTTAACAAGAAGAATCACACAACCACTAGAGTACCATATACATTAGTAATTTTTCTCAACAACAGCACACAATGCATCAGAGCTTTATAGTATGATCTTACTTTTCCAATTGTCACTGGCACCTCTGAAGTATATCTACAACAGATAACAATCCAGGTGTAAGTTCACATTTAATTTTTTTCCAGGAAAAAAGGTAAAAAAAAAAAATGCTGTCCAATCAAAATCTGCCTAGAATGTCTGACAAACCACAGGCTGCACACAAGCTAGAAGAAAATTTAAATAAAATCTGGGCAGATCATCTCCAAGAGTCCATGGAGAGTTGCATTACGATCTATTGAGCTTTGCCCCATTTCCATATCAATTATTATATCATTTGGGGCATTAAGTAGATAATACTGTTTACACAACTTTCTAAAATAACTAAAGAAGCCCATGAGGATGTCTAGTTACTTATGAAACATATGCAGACAAGATGCTCTCTGTGCAATGCAGCATCTTGTTTACAGGGAATCCTGTGATCTTTAACACATACTTGTTATTAACTCCTGTTATCTGCTGCATCACTGGAGGATAATATTTGCTTTCCTGAATCTTAATAAGGCTAAATACATTTATTGAATTCAACAGATTTGTACAATCAGCATGGGAGTCGAGTTCAGGACACAAGATGAAATCTAGGTTTTGTGGCTCAGACAGCAGCTGAGCAAATCAAATCAAGAATGTGGTTTTTTGTGGTTTTTGTTTTCTTTTTAGATCAAAGACAGGAGTAAGATGTGTTGAAAAACAAAACACAGTTGTAATGGTGCAAAATACTGAATGTCAATTCCCATCTGGATGAGGTGAGAACCCCAAAGAACCAACAAACCAACCCATTTACATTAGGATCACATTACAACATATGTTCATCACACTTTATGAGTATATATATGCTCTATATACAGATACACAAGACACAAATTTTCATGTCAGACCAGTAAGAGCTGAGAGTAGCTACACTGAAATAAGTTATAATGTAATTGAGAGCACAGTAAGTCTTACTGTACATATAAACATGTGCAAAATCTCTATACACAGTGGATGGACAGATGGCTGATGAGTGGTTAGAACAAACAAATTTGAATGTTTTAATGCCTAATAAATGTTTGCCAAGTATTTAAAAAATTTAGATCAGAGCTACTTTTACAAGTACCACATGGATATATACATATATATGTGTATATATATATAGTCATAGTACGATTTTCTTCTATTAGAAATAGTAATATATATATCTAAGTCTGTGATTATTAAGAAAAATGCTGAGGAGAAATAGACTGGATGAACTTTCATTTACTAATATCTCTAAACTAGTAGTTTAAATATTGTTTCATTTCAGACAGTATGAGACTCTAACTTGATAACTGGTAGGAAATCTTAGAGAATTTTACTGAAAATGCAGAATTTAAATCCTAATATTTTTCTCGTTGCTCCTCAGAGTTAATAAAGGTTTGCCTCCTCCTGACACGGGACCGCAGTGCCACTAGATGGAGCCGCAGCATTTTCAGGAGCTCAGGACCCCGCGAGCTCAAGGGAATGGAACAGAAAACTTTTTTAATGACTTGAATTTTATTTAAAAAAAAATCTACTCTCAAGTCTAACATTTAAATTTTAATATGATTAAACTAAATATATATCTCTCAATTCCATTGTGAGTTCAGACTGTAGCGCCTGGCTTTCCAGCTGTCCTTCAGGACAATTTACCATACCCCTTTATCAGGCAGCTCTAGGAGCCTGCTGGAAAGCTGAAAGAGAAAATGTTCTTGCAGGCTTTTAGACCTGGTGAGTTCAAAGCCAGAGTCACTGCAGCGTCTCAGTTCCTACAGTACCTTTTCCTTCTGATCAAAAGGAACCAAGTAAAACTCACAAGTCTTAAAAGAACTATCAAATAATGGGGGGAGGGAAGTAAAAATAAATGGACCCATAATGCCTTCTGAATGGTGCGGGGGAAAGTTCACTGACTCCATTTTAGATAGCCACACTCCATGAGACCTGATTCTGAGTCCAGCTACTATAATATATATCTGTTAATTTCTTTATGCACAGGTATAAATATACTGCAAACAGTATGCATGCACACATCTTGATTTTGAGCTTTGTGTTCTTGTTGATAACGTAGAAGGGGAACATGTGACAACTGAACCTGTGCTGCAGCTGCCAGTCATCTCCTTTACCTGTGCTTTAAGCAGCAAAACACAGAAATGTTTTCGGAAGCAGCCGCTGAGAAACTCAACAAATCCAGTCAGCATAGGCCTGTGTTCCCTGAGTTCTGCTAGAGATTTTATCAAATTGCTGGGATGGCCTGGATTTGGAGACTGGCTTCTCCCCCCACTGAGTGCCAGCTGCAGACCAGAGTTTGAAAGCAGCCTCCCCCTGCATCAAGATTTTTTTTTTCCAAAAGGTTTCTGCAGAATCTGCCAGCTTTTAGAAACAGCATGAGGGAACTGGGCAGTCCTGTGGCAGTAAAAAGCAGGAAGACTATGCCAAAGTCTTTGAAAGAACAGCCTCAGGAGGTGAAATCTTTGAAGGTGTGTCTCCATCCTTCCTTTTCAGCTTCCTACAGAAACCATGGAAGGAAAATAAAAAAAGAAAAAGGAAAGAGACAGGGAGAAAGAAAAGAGAGACATACAATCTCAAAAGACAAGACATGGATTTGGTTGTTTCTGTCACTGCACCTCACCTCCAGGAACAGCAGCTTAAATGTGTGCTGAGTTAGCAGAAGGGCACTTCCATGGACTCAATAATAAAATATAGTGCTTTTATAGGGCTTCACATGTTCAGAACATTTTATAAATACTGGGCCAGATTAATCCAGGCTTTAAATCTGCATAAACCTTGGCAGAGGGCTCTGGTCCCCATGAGATTATGAAGTCTGCCATGAAACTAAATTGTGATGATCAAAAACAGAGATTCAAAAAAGGCACAGCCAGGAAGAAAATTTTGTTATTTGTGAAACGTGAAGACAGAAAAAAAATCTATGAAGAGACAAACAAATGGTTGGTTAGTTGCATAATAGACAGCTTCATTTCTAGGGCTGTCTTTGGAAAATTTTGGGAATAAATTTGGGTATAAATTTTCCTTCATTTCATCTCCTCTGGAGAACAAGGGGTCATGCTGATTTTTTACAATAAAAACAGTACCTCAGAGGGACTGACAGGGAAAAACTAATTTTGGTTCATGCATTTATATTTTTCTCCTCCTGAGGAGATAGCAGTGAGGATACTTGGTTAAAAGTAAACATAAACAATGGTATAAATTATATAGTCTTCACAAGCAGCAGTAAAACCCAAATACCTTATTCCTTGATTATTATGCTCCATGTTCCTCTGACTGGCCCACATAGCAACTGTAAGAGGCTTGATTTGTACTGCATCAGAATGTATTTTACATGTACTTAGATTTGAAATGTATTTAAAATTATGATTTGTCCTGCTGTGCAGTAGCTTAATGATAACTGACCTAATTTGCCATATAAATCTCTTGTATAGGAAAGGAATACATTTTCCTTTGGGAAGGCAGAGCACTCTGAAACAGCCTTTGTTTGCTGCTGCCACCCCAAACCCCTTCAATACCTAAGGTAAGAGGCAGAGGGTGAAGGCAGTGCAAGGACACTCTTTATCTGACCTCAGCACATTTTTCCTATTTTGGTCACCCTGTACCATCCCACTGATGTTCCCAATGGAGAGAATGAGGGAGCAGTAAACATGATCAACAGCAACAAGTGAAAAGTTGAGACAAAGAACAGTTACCCAGCTGATCACAGACAGAGGAATCACCAGGTAGAGCTGGGTAGATTACCTGTGTGTCAGTCCAGAGGTTCAGTCATTCCACTGGATATATTTATAGCTACTATTTTGCATGTTTCACAACATCACTATGTTGATCCAGAGACTCCCTGCTCCTTCCTCCCATCTCATCCCATTCTCTCTGTCTCAGACACTGTAATTATATTGGGATCAAAATAGATAGATTTACAACCTATGGAAAGGTCTCTAAATTGAAAACAGTGTAGTTCCACCTAAGACTTTCCTGCCTGTTGCAGATGACCCTGAAGCATCTGTGCTGCTCCCACAGTTGCCATGATGTGAGGTTGCCACTGACACCCTTTGTCTCACTGCTCTGAAAACAGCAGGGACAAGCCAAGGAGGTGGACTTCCACCAGTCTGACCTTCAGTACAGGCAGAGCTGTTAACAAACATGCAGGACCATTATTAGTAAGGCCACTGAACTAACCCCTCTCAGTTCCCTTCTTGTTAGTCCAGATCATCAGCATCTATTTCAGGCACCATCTCTTTCCTAATTTGATGCCTCTTTACAACCTACAGTTCTCTTCCATGAAGATGCAATGATGATGATCAAATTATTGCCTTAAATATTCTACTTATTAAAAAAAAAAAGGATAAAAAGAAAATCTTGCAACAATGAAAGAAGTCATATGCTAGTCTGATTTTCATTAAAATCTCTAGGTCTAGGAAAAAACCTAACTCTTAGCCTCCTTCCTCAGCATGTCACCCTGTTCCTCCTGACAGCTTCTGGCAACAATCTGCTTTTTTTAATCCTGAGAAACCAACTGAAGTTTGCTTTATCTCCAAGCCCCTTGCTCTGCAAAAATATTTGTATCATTTTGGATCCATGAGTCATGTCCCCCAAACCTATTTGTTTATTTCTCCCACTGTCTTTCTTGTGGATGACTGAGGCCATGTATCAGAAAGAATTGTGTGGCTTTCCCATTTCTTATCAGAAGCAGCAAAGGTTAGAACAATGTGCACATAAAGGGAGATCAGATAACCCACCTATGTATTGCTTCACCTGCCACCTCCAGGTGATTCACAGCACTCATGCAATTCATTCTGGTCAGCAGTGTTAGAGTAGTGTATTGTACTGCCTGGAAAATCACCCCCCAAGCCTGTTATAAAGCAATACACTGAATTAGTTGCTTCTCTTACTCTGGTGTAAGAGAGAACTTGCCCTCTGCCTGTTTGAACTGAGTGCATAAATTTCTACCTTCTCTTTACCAGTTGGTCTTTTTGGTTTTTTCTTTCTAAATGAATCTTTTTGGAATTTGTATGTAGTTCAGAGCTAATTTTAGCTTGATCAAAAAGTGCTCTGGGGATGCTTGCATAAAAGGTGCTATAGAAATGTACTACATTGCATCGTATCCAAATCAAATTCAACATAGTTAAAAATTAGCTATGGTAGTAAAAAACGCTGCAGGGATGAAGCTGGCACAGAGTCCATGATGGAAAAAATGTCTAAAGAGTTGTGATCTCTGTATTTTCACAGGTTAAGACATGGACCTTCAAGGGCAATTTGAACCTGAAGCTTTGAGATATGAGCATAAATTAAGAAGGGATTTATAACAGTGGAACACTGAGCTGCAGGCATGCAGAAAAACACCAGTGGATCTAGACTACATAATGCTCAATAGCTGTGGGTAGTAGGGTAGATCACTTGCCTTTGTCCCTGCCCTGTTGGTAATGATGCAAGGCACATGACAAGGACATCATGTAGGAGAATCAATACTCAGAAACACTGAGAAAAATCTTATTTTTTCCATAGAATGGAGAAGCAGTGGCACTCTGAGGTCAGAGTTAGGCAGTCAGGTATACACGGATAATTGCAAGCATTGCAGTCTTCACAAACATGTATTGATTCACCACAGAATGCCTCCCAAAGAAAAGGAATTCTTAAGATTTCTTAACATTCTCCCATGAGAACAAGTTTCTTTTTCAATCCATTGTGCTACTGTTACAACCTTATTTTTATTTTCAAGAATTTTCATTGGATCACAGAATTCCTCTCTGACACAGCTCACCTTTTAGAGATATTTTTCAATTGATCTAATCCAACCATTCTACCTAAGAACTCCTTTGCCTGTTCAAAAAAAAAAACACAACAAAACCCAAAGCAAAAAAAAACAAAGACCTAAGGATGCATGTAAAATGTAGCATCATTAACAATTCTTTAATATATACAAGCAAATCTGGCAACTTTAAATCATGTTACTACTTTGAAACATGCCACAGACTGTCTTTTCCACTTTCTACTTAGTGAATCTTCATAGGGTTTTTAATACTCTTTCTACTTTTGCCATGATCAAAGGAATTGCTCTCCGTTTGCTTGTTCCTCTGATAAGTGATAAAAGATGTCAGTGAGACTAATGAGAACTGCCTCCAGCTTCCTTCATAAAGCCCTGTAGAAAAGAAATCACAATGCATCGTCAAACCTGCTAGTCTTTTAGGAAATAAAATGTGGAAAAATACTAGGCACAAAGACAACAGGGGGATGGGAACGGAGGAGGAGGGGGGGGAAAAGAGCTTTTACAAAAGAAACAAGGATATTGATGTGTAAGCAGAAATATTACTCCCATCAATAGCCTGTATTGGGGTAAATCCTGAAACAACTGCATATGCAAATGTGGAACTTCATTTCTTTGTGCCACAGTATTTGCTCTTTCACACACACACATATTGCACATATTGGAAAGGTCACATACAGCTTCCCCCCAATCCCATTATACAGCAGTGTTAAAAATCAGAATCCAAATCCAGATTAGGTCTTTACCCTTCAATGCTGAATGACAGTTCACTTTACTTTTTTTCAGGATCTGCCAGAACAAAACTCTTTTCAGTTTCAAAGTGAATTTTGCTCACTAGTGCAAAGGCCCTCATTCCAGTGAGGGCTGAAGGCAGTCAGCACATCTTCAGGCCCTAAAACCATGGACATGTTTCCATTTACTGACACTGAACACAATTTGAATAAACTCCACGGATCAGATGACGTGTGTGCGCATCGAGACCAGTCCCAAAGAATGGCAAGATTTTAATTTGTGCTGAGAAGAGGTGCTCAACCTTCTAAACAAATTCTCCCTCCCATTCCTGTTTCCTGTAGATTTGCTGACCAATATCTCATCTTCAGGGGCTGCTGTTGTGTTTCCTCTAGCCCAGATATTGGTCAAATGCAAATAGATAAATATCTTGCTAAGGTAGGACAGGTAGTCTCACTTCTTTGAATTAAACAGAAATTGAAGACATACAAATCAAACAGCTGGCTCATTGCCCATGTGCCATCCTGCTCCATGGCAGATGTCTAGAGAATGAGTTCTTGCTTTTCTAGACTAACACAGGCATGCCAAAAGGTGGTGGCATTGTAATTTTTCCTGTGAATAACCTGTGCTTGGTGGATTGCACATCAAACCCTGATGAGTCAGACCTATGGGCTTCTTAGCGAGTTATATGAAGGTTGAGAACAGAACAGCCCAACAGAGAATCACAACCTTAAAGTCAGCAAGAAGAAAACTGATTTGTTTTTTCTTGTTTTGCATCAATACTTCTGTTATTTCCCAAAGTAAGGCCGATTATCTCAGGCTGGTAACTTTTAAAACATATTGATTTATGACTAAGAAGAGCCATTTCATTATATCTGCATACATAGCTTCCTAACTATACACACTTATTAAAGCAACTATAGAAGGTAATAATCTATGAAAATTTGGATTATAAATCAATATTTATAAATAAAATGATTGAAAGGAGAAAATGTAAAGTTATCAAAGTGTATTTTCCTTTTCAAATTAATTATTTTAATCAACAAAGGAAGGCTTATAAAGTGACTTGCAATGGTTGTTTCTAACCATCATGTCAGTCAAGATTTTAAAACTAGTAGGCCGCATCTTATCCTGCTTTTTCAGAGACTTGGTGCCAGACAAGGCAAATAGGATATATTTAATTCCAAGACAAAATTTTAATACTGTTATCTTTTTTTTAGACAGATAACTGAAGAGTACACAGTGAAAACAAATATCTCAATTTTCTACATGTTGACTTTAATCACTAAATGAAATTGAGTAAGTGGAAGGCAGCAGAACTGTTCTCTTCACTGCTAATGAGTAGTTACTCACTGACCTGATGTGAACACCTTGCCAGAAACACATTTTAGTGGGTTTTTCTTTAAACTTTGAATGATTTAATACATCAGAATAAATTGGACTCAATGTGGGTTTAAAACTTAATTTTAAAGTTTTACTCAAGAAAGACTTTTTTAAACTTAAATTAAAAGTCCAATTTATTTTTAAGTCATTGATTTTTATCCATCCTGCTGTTTCTCTTCATTAAGGGAAGAATGACTCTGATGCCTCAACAGAACAGAAACTCTGATCTTTCTCCTGGGGCTCTGTTTCCCCTTTATACTAATACTAAATATGAAGGGTCTATGGAATCTTAAATAAGGAAAAGAAATGCATTTCTAAGCTGGATAGGGGAAGGATTAAGTCAGGGAAGTAGCCTAGGGGAGAGTGGAGCTACATAAACAGATAGACACCCTGAGGCACCTTCTATCACCATTAACTTCACTGGATTGAACCACCAATTAACACCAGCCCTGAGTCTGGTCGGTACTTCCTAAGCCATAATCACAGATACTCTTAGGGCTGCATCCTTCTCAAATAGTACAATTACAATGTTAACCACCAAAAAACAGCAGAAGTTGCTTTTGATTCTCTTTGGATTACTGTTACCTTGTGAGAGAGTCAGTGAGTACACTAATTAGCATAAGAATAAGCCGATGTTTGAATTCAATTTCCTTCGTGATCATATTCACCAGAAGAATCATTGGTTGGGGAAGATACAGAGTTTTGTGCTTATTATTTAAGCTCATAAATACTACCCTCGCAGCTTTCCCCCCATGCAAACACCTGCAGAGAAACAGTGCCTCTTGTATTCAAAACAAGAGCTCCTTTATGGTTTTTGTCATGTGAACTGTCCATTTTGTGCATTTTACTAAAAATATCAGGACACATTTTTGGCCTGTTTTTACAAATCTCAAAGTATTGAAAAGGGCATTTAGCAGCAACTTGCTGGTAGCTTGAAATTCACAAAAGAATTTCAGCAACACAAGGTGATTATAAACATCCAGTCCTGCTCCAAAACAGAGTAATTTCTCAGAGATTCCACAGGTGTCTGCCTGCGCAGGAGTTAGTGATGACTAAGGTTTGTAGCCTCAAAAGACTGAAACTGGAAGCTCCAGACTGTTGAAAAAAGGCCTGCTCTTCAATCGTTATGATTGTGGGAACAATAATAAATCTGTTTTAGGGCCACCTCAGAAAGATGCAGGTTTTTCATTTGGTATTTAGCTCTATTTGTCAAAACTTTCCAGGGCATTTCGAGAGAGCCCTGATACTGTTTGATGGAAATGTACTGGTAATTTCCACACCTACACAGCAAAACTGATTGTCAGAGCTGCATCAGGGAAGAAAGAGAACCTGCAAATTAGGAAAGAAAATAGAAATATGAATACTGTTCTTCAGAGAATGAAGAGAAAATGTTATTGAGACATCCAGCTATGCATGTTAACTCTGTCCAGCACTCAGACAGCTAATGGACACAGGTTGGTTTGTCCCCTGAATTCCAGCCTCTCCAGTCTCTCCAATTCTCCTACCTACAGGCTGCAGTACTCAGAAATACCCAATTCAATTAAATAATTTCTACAAAAAGGAAGAACCAAACCCTCAGGATGTGTCAGCTGAGAGAGCTGTTTAGCTTTGCATAGGCTAAACTGCATCCTGCATTTTGATAGTCCAGCTCCCATCCATCAGCACCCTCTTCCCCAAGTGAGAGAGTGCCCACCCAAACTGCCTCATCCCTCCCCATCCTCAGCTGGACAGGGGAGAATAAATATAATGAAAGGCTCATGAGCAAATAATGAGAAATAAAAACACCTTTCCCTCACCTCTCCCTTCTTCCCAGGCTTAACTTTACTCCTGAATCGTCCCCCACAGCACCACAGGGGAATGGGGAATAATGGCTTGCAAAAAAAGGTGAAAGAAAAAATGAATGAAAGAACGAGGATAAACACAATTAAAAAAAAAAAAAGGAAACCAGTCAAATAAATCTATTAATGTTTAAATTTAGGAGGGAAGAAGGGAGGGATATAAAAGAATAATGAAATACTGACATAGAATTAAAATTTCGCAAATAAGGTGCACAGGGAAAAAAAAAGAGGGGGTAGTTAGAGAAATAAAAAAAGCCCAAAGTGAAGAAAATATGAAAATAAAGAAGACTAACATAAGATGCACATCTCAGTTATTGCAGTATGATAGCCATTCTGGGTTTCTGTCTCTCTCAAACTGCACTGTGAATCAAAAACTGGATGTCAATCTTTACTCATTTTCAGCAAGAAAATCATTATTCTTTTCATGTTACTTTTCTTTTTAAAAAAAAAGAAAATTGGACTGGAAACTTCCCAGTCCCCCACAAGTTGCAAGAATTTTCTACTTGAAAATGAAATTTTACAAGTGAAAATTGTACTGCAGCTCTGCATCAAAATATTTTAGACAGTTTTAAGAACACCACCAACTTTCCTTTGGCAAAGAAAAAACAAAAAATCTCAAAGGTTTGCTTAGAAATTGCTTAAAGCTTATAGGGAAAGCTGGGAGTTTTCCAAAGTTGTTTTTATTATCTTTGCATAGAAAACATAAAGGCAGATGAATGACCACAGTTGAAGTCTGATAAAAATTAGACCCTAGAACTCTCTACCATCTGCCTGGGTTTTTGCTTATTTGCTTATTTTGCTTATTTTTCATTCAGGTAACATCTCCTTCCTCTAGTAATTTCAGTGAAAACCATTCTAAAAAGCTATTCCTGAAATGATATTAAACTTGGACAAACAAGTTGAGGAATTGCTGCAATGACATGTATTAGAGTTTTTCCAGGGGAATCAGCTTATTTTAATTTTGTTGTATCACTTCTGGGAAACATCTTAGCCAGAGCAATTTTTTACACTTGATCATTTACAGGGTATTTCTTTCATTTAGTAGGTTTTTCAATATGTGTAAAAGACTAGGGATTTACCCATGTTATTTTCAGGATATAGAGGCAGGGAGTTCAAGGAAAAATATTAGTGGTGAGGGCTTGTAACAGGAATGTCATAGAAATGCTTATTCTTGTGATCAGTTCCATTTCAGGGCTGTTAGCCAGACCTCTTGTAATAAATTTAGGCTTTCCTAAACAGGAAACCTCAGAAAAATTCATTTGAATGAACTGTAGCTGTGAATTAACGTTCCCAAGTGCTTTACACAGACATGCACTTAAGGGTTTAACAGACCACAGTGCAGTAGAGTTTGGAGATGTCTAGGATATAGCTGAGAGATACCACAACCTCAGCAGTAATTATTTTTTAACAACATAATTCAAATTGGAAGACTTATACTCCTTTTAGTATCTTCAACACTTCAGTTTCACTTAAGTCGTACTTGGTTTTATCCTTGGGAGACCCAAGGTAAGGAAGTGGAGAAATAGTTTTGCCTAGTACTGCATGGAAATGAGAAATATGACTCAATTGCCATAAAAACCAACAACACAAAACCTGGAAGATGGAATCCTTGTCCCTTAAGGCTCTCCCCAAAATGAAGACCAGTGAATATTTCTTCTGCTTTACAGCTGCATGGAAGACACATATACCCTCATGGACAAAAGCTCTCTAAGGACAGGATCAGTGACAGATCCTGTGGAGAGAACTCCACTGAACATATATATGGTCTTTCTTGCTATTCAGTTCCTACATCTTACTGGTTTTTGGTATAATTTTAGAAATCTAATGATAGAACTGCATGCTGCAGTCCTGTCCCACCTCAGAGGTGCTGTGCACAGAGGTCAATGCCCTCTCTAATGGCATTTCCTGCTGCACTACTTATGTCGTGTGTTCAGGTGCTTCCCACTGTGGTACTCAAACATGTTTCACAGTATCTGCTTTCACAGTACCACTCTTAATCACCATGCCCAGTTCATAATCCCTGTTACTTGATTTATTACTTTTCTTCTGGCTATAGAACAAAAGATTTTATTTTTCTGGTTCCAATTCTACTTTGTGATCCAAGTCACCTGGAAGGACAGATGCCCTTGATTGGCATTCTGCCACCAACAGTGTCATAGCAGTGATGTTACAGTGAGAAATAGTGCCTAATGCCAGGCTCCACACTGATGTATGTCATTCCTGGAAACATTGCTATTTAATGAAAATTTGTTTTGACAGCTTTTGCAAGGTAAGTCCATCACCCTGTTCTTAATTATTTAATGTTTTCCATATAGATTAACTATAATATTCTTTACGTAATAGTCACAAAATTTACAGAAGCCTAAACAGATTGAATCTTTACGTAAGCAGACATTTTCATTCACTTCACTGGGCTGCTACATAAATATAAGCAGGTGCAGAAGGCAGCTTGTGGTATATTGTGGTTTCAGATATTTAAATTTTCAGTTTGAGACATCCTCAAAATGATAATCACTACAGGATAAAAATATTTGAGACAGTGCATTATGACTGAAATCAGCATTATGGAGCACAGAGGCCAGAAAGGTATTTAGGTCAGCATTTCTTGTCAGTGTAGCATTCCGGGGCATGCAGTCTGAAGCTGCCACCTCCCACTCACAGAATGGGCCTGGACACAGCATTAGCTAAAATAGGGGACTATCAGCATAAATCTGGGAGATTGCACTCTGCCACTTTTTGTGTGCATGGACATTTAGATCCAGTATTTTTTTCCTATCCAGATCATTTATAATCTCAAGTGAAAGCAAGACTTCCCTAAAATGTTTTAAAAGCTGTTCTTGACTGAAGCACAGTTTATCTGTGTTTAGTGTGGTGGAGCTCAACAGCAAAATTCATACTGATGCTGAGCAAAGCTTTCCAAATGGAAGGGTTTTCTTTCCAGTTGATAAAGCACTGGTCTTAGCTGTGAGAACTAGGGTTTACTTCTCACTTTCCATCATCCTCAGAGCAAAACAAAAAAGAATTTAGGCCTTTCAAAACACTTACTGCACAGAAGCTCTAGAGAACAGAAACACACACAGAACAGCAATGCAAAAACATGGTGTGCTTAAACTCTCTCTTGTCCATCTGTACCTTATGCACAAATTCCTCCAGAAAAATTAATACTCTCCATCTGGCAATGGAGGGTGCTTTGAGCACTTTGGAGCAAAAAGGCCATTATAGCTTTAAGCTCGTTATATAAAAAACTCCCATATTTTTTAAATTTATAAATAAACGTAATATGCTCAGAGAAGAGAGCAAATTATTAAATATTAGGAACAGATGGGAAAATGTCAGACCATGGCTACTTGTATTTCCTGCATTTCACAGCTGGTTTGCAAGTATGAAGCATGCAAAGCCTTAAGCCACTCAGATCAAATGATCACAGTGGACCAAATTCTGTGTCCTTTATTCAGGCTATTTATTCTGCATTTGATTCACGTGTCGTTTTGCCTGAAAGCTACACCTTCTTGTGCAAAGTGCTTTCACTTAGGACTGATTGCAAAACCTCTTTAAGATGGTTCAGTAACTAAACCAAGTTTCCAAACCCCTCCAGACCCTTTGCCTTCAACTGTACATCAAGGAGAGAGAACTGTCCAGGGCTTTCCTAGTCCCACCTAAAAATCTTGTATCTTTCCCTACAGAAAATGGTAGTCACAGCAGGTCTCTTTTTCTTTCTCTTCAGTTTTTCATCTGTTTTAGCCTCTTCAACATCGTCAGTCTCAGGAAATATGAAAGGCATCTTTATTTCTTTGGAGAAGAAAAACAGGAGCTGTTTAGTACTAAGAACACTTTCTCCTAGTTTAGTCTGTTGTGAACGTAGTTACTATAAAATAAAAATAAAAAACCCACAACAAACAATAAAACCAACAACAAAAAAACAAATCAAAAACCTCCCTGAGAACAAACCACTGGTGTCATTATATTTTAAACAAAAAATCTAGATGATAGATGCAGCCAGACACTGTGTTCCTTTTAACCTGAAACTCTGCCTGTGGGCCATATCATCCTAAAAAGTCTTTGATACAAGTTAGGAACTAATGCTAGGGGCGTATCCAGAACTGCACACAGGTACCTGCTGATTTGCCAACTCACAGGTTTCAAAAGTCTTGTAGCCTGCTCCTGGCACCTCTTGTCAGTCACTGACAGGAAGATCTTCCTCTGTGAAGGGCGATTTGCACAGCAGGGGACCTGCAAAGCAGCTGCCGCAGGTACTGCAAAGAAAATACAAGAAGCAAATTATAAAAAAATGAATGTTTTTTAAAAAAAAGGATCAAGAGAGGGAGGGGAGGGATTTGCTTTCATGAAAAATGGGGCACAGAGCAAAGAGGGCGGTAGACATGAAAATGCCATAAAAACCTCGGGGTGCAGGGGATGTAGCTGATCAAAGACATTAAATGCCACATGGTGAACGATTCAGTGGCACACAGAGAGGCCAGGATGTGCCTCTGTGCATCACAGCTGCACCTGATCCTGCTGCCTGGGTGTCCTGCTCTGTGGCCGTTCCAGGGAGGGCAGGGCCTCCCATGCTCTCAGTGCAGGAGCAGAGCTTGAGCCACAGCAGCCCCTGCTTTAAATTCTCACGAGCTACAGATAAACAGCTCGTGCTTTTGGCAGGATGGCAGAGTCCTGTGCACTGCAGCCGTGTCATCTCACAGTGCTCTGGAGAACATGGCACGCAGAGGGACCATTTGCACATCTACTATATTCCCCTCAGAGACAAGCCTGAATTATTTAAAGGCATAAGAGGGAATACTTTAGCTTCAGCTTGTCATATATGGAAAGGAGAAAACATAAAATAGTACATTTAGTTTTTATAAGTCAAAAATCTAAACCCAAACACAGGATTAATTTAGGCTTTCTGCTTTACAGAATAATGTTAGAGGTTTGTCCAGAACATGGCTTCTCTCTCCCCTCCTCAAGTCTAGTTTTTTTATTTTTCAGTAACTAGGTATCAATCTCATCAGCATTTATCCTTTTTCCTGCCTCTTTCCGCTTGCCTAAATCTGCTGTCACAAAGAATTCTTCTCACACCCATAAAAAAGGAACCTGAAAAATCTATTGTAACAATCATATCTTCATACTGTCTTCCTAAAGGGTTTAAAGATAGAAAAAGCTGGCTTTGTTATGCCACTACACATTATAAGCAAAAGATGAACAGAGTAAATCAAATAATAAAAAATACACGCAGAGATAAAAAGCTGAGTGACATCTTCCCCCCCCCAGTTAATTCAGTCTGCAAGATTGTAAAATGTTTGCCAGCTCCTGCTAGTTGAGATGCTCATAGCTATGACTTGTAAGGTACCCAGAATTTCAGTCAAAGCCTATTTTCAGGAGATGAACTCTCTTACCAGCTTTTGGGAAAGCAAATGCTGGTGTGGGATGTGTGACTGCAGTACCCTTAGGTGGATTGTTAGACAGCCCAGACTAACTGTATGGTTGAGATAATTATGTTTTACAGTGCTGGAAAAGATGAGTGAGATGACACTCCATGACCTATGGCTATGGAGTGAAGGAGGTCCTTGCAAAAGACAACCAAAAGACCTTCCACTCTATTTCAAGGAAGAGCTTATCAAGGAGGGCAATGAAATGGCAGTTACATGTGTATCAGTCACAGCTACCTCTTCCCAACTGAAAAAGCAATAAGGATTGCTTTACTTCAAGCTGCTGAATAACAAAAGGTATTGCTTGCCTCCCCTCTGAAAATCGCCAGAAATATGATTGTATATAGGACAATTTATATCTAAAAGCATGACTCTGAGGAGTAACCAAAGGTAAACCAGGCTTTCAAATCTAACAATGCATAGATTTTGATATATTCAAGACCTAGATACAGCCTCAGCATTAGCAGCTTTAAAATCCAAATTTCTGGCCCAGTCCAGAGCTGCAGCTTCAGGCATGCCAAACAGCAGGCAGATTCAAAAGAGTTCTTCAGCTTTTGCTAGAAATTCAAACAAAGAACAAATTGACAAGAACTAGAGAAGGAATCAGTTTACAAACTCGATATTTTAAAGGTAAATTAGAGTGCCCGCACGTTTCTTATGTGGCTATTCCAAGCTGTCTCCAGCAATGTGTACTAACAGCTTAAACCTGAGACTATGTAATTTCATACAACTGCAGCTGTGTGCCAGCTCTTTAAATGATTCATCTAAACAGCCATAGTTAAAATGCCCCAATTTTCTAAATCAGTTGGGAAAGATATTTCATAGCAATACGGAATTAATACTGTCCAACTTATTAGAATTAGTCATGACTATAATTAAGAGCATGCACAGGAGTAGCCATGGGAAAAACAGACCTCTGAAAAGTACTTTTGGAGGTAAAATTACATATTGATCCCTAGTGATAATGGGATAATGCTTCAAGCTTGCAGGCAAAACGACAGGTTTTTTTGAACCATGAAAAATGAACACACCAGAAGTTAAGTGAGAAACTTAATAAGTTACAGGTGAAGCAGAATATTTTTCTAGGTGGTAGAAGGACATCTTCAAGGATACAAAATTTTTAAAAAGAATTTGCATTTACTTTGCACTAAATAAGTGGCTGTAGAAGACAAAGATTATGATATAGACAATTCTTAGTGATTGGATGCTCTGTTAGTAAGGAGGAGGGTGCTAAAACTAAAATGACTCATTAAAAATAGATTCATTGCTGAACTGTATGAGATACCTTAAACTTAAGCATTCAAAATTATCTAAAAAGGAAACAAGTAAAACAGAGGTGGAATACAATATCTGTCACTGGCTGTCATGGTGGAAAAAAAAGGAACAAAAAAAATCAGGCACAGTAGGAGAGAAAAAAAAAAGGGTCCAGCGTATCATTAAGTCAACAACCCCCAAAGAGCAGGATTATTTTAAAGCAGAAATTCCAGTGCTGCCAGATGCCTGTTTTCATAAGGACCAAGAGAGGTTGGCTGCACACATTTCAAACCCACTCAGACTTGTGGGCTTAAAAATGTGCTCTTGTAAGCAAGCCTTCTGCATTCCACAAAGAAGCAGAACACTCACATTTCCAGAAGCATTAGAGGTTGGAGCTGACCTGGTAAACCTACTTATTGTCATAGATGAAGACCAGAAGGTATGCATGGCAATCCCCAAACCTGGCATCACTTGGCACCTCATGGCACTGGGGAAAAGAAGTTCAGGAACAAAATATGCTAGTAAAATATTAAAAAGAGAAGGAAGAAGGGTAAGGTTGATACTGAAAACTTGTACAATAGCCTTGTCTTTGAAAAGCAGAAAGAGAGATGATCTGAAATGCACTTGCATTATTTTTTCATTGACCCATCCTTTTCCTAGGTTCCAAGTGAATACATTTGTAGGTGATGCAAAAAAGCAAGCTGCTTTGTGCCACAAAACCAAAAAATCTTTCCATTAGAAAGGGCACTCACCATTTCCTTTGCTGACAAAGACTCTCACAGACACTTCCCCAAAAGCAGTCCTTTCCAAGGTTAAATACAGCAAATGTAAAATTAAAGATATTGACCTGTTTTCAGGCCAAATCCTCAGCTGCTGCACATTGACAGAGCCACTGATTCACTGAATGAAGGAAACATTTGATCAGATGCAGGTGGGCCACTGGAACAACAGTTGCCAGCCCGAAACATCAATTAATAGTTTAATTAAAAAGGCAGTCTCTATGACTGAGAGGAGGATAGAACAATACTATAAAATCTAAAACCTTCAAGAATAGATTTTTTTGTTAATTCTTCAGAATCAGACATCTACTTTCACTGTTATTATTATTTGTTATGAGATATTAGAAGATATTTGTGTATATCAAAATAATAGAAAAGATATTTCTGATCTTTTTGTTTCACACAGTTTACCTATAAACAGAAATACGATGTCAGCTTTGAAAAATCTGCCTTTAGAGATAATAATTTTCACCCAAATATCTATGGGACTTGGAGAAGATTTCCAAGACAATATGAAGACAGTTTTCCACCCCTTTGGTAATTCCATTGGTCTCCCTGTCCTTACTTCATTTAATTTAGAAGGGTAGAAGTAACTAATCCTAGTGTACAGTTTTAATACAGACAATGATTTAGCCAAAATGTCTTTTTCCATAATTTGTCAGCACCAATTATCAAATGCAAAAGAATAGAGCTCCATAGAGCTCATTATCCTCTAGCTAAGCTCAACTATTTCAGTTTTAAATTCTACTACATTGTCATGAATCACTATTACTGCAAGAGCAAGACGAAGGCACTTTTCTTTAACCTTCCTTTCTTAGCAGCATATTGACTTCTACACAAGTACAGAAAAAGTGTTGCAGAAAGCAGTTTCTGAAAGATGTTTTTCATCAGGGTTTCACTACTGACAGGCGGCTCACTGGAAGGCAACATCACAGAGATCATTGTGTCTGCCCTCGGTGTCATTGCTGAATTTATGTCTGCTTCCCACATTCTTCCAGGCATCTGCATTTAGATTATGTGTGAAATCCTAGCACTCTTAACCAATGGCAAAATTCCCATTGACTTCAACGGGGCCTGGATTTCTTCCTATTAATGTGTGAATCATAGAATGGTTTGGGTTGGAAGGGACCTTAAAGATCATCTAATTCCAATCCACCCTGCCAATCCCCTAAATTCATTCCAGGAACACAATTGTTCTCTGCTAATTAACAACTACATGACATTTGTGAACATCTCTGGAATAAGGCTCCTGTAGCCTTTTGTCCCTATTTCTGTACTTAATATATTGGTTAAATTTTACAGCATTTTAACCTCCAATGCTTTCAGCTCAGGTAACACAAGCACTTCTAGTGGATAGCCTATGGGACTACTCACGGTTAGAAGTTAAATGCAAGGTTAAGTGATGAAATGTCAGGTTCATGCTTTCTATATAGCTTTTTCATTGGAGTGTATTTGATAGCTTTCTGCTGAATCAATCGAGAATACTGTTGCCATGAATAACTTCTGCTATAAAATTGATAGAAATCAATAAAAATAATGAGAGAAGCAATCTTTGTGTGATAATTTATCATTCAACTGCTACAAGAAGTCCAAAAAAAAAAAAAGGTGAATAGGCCTGAACAGGCACTTGAAAAGTAAACCAGCATGAAGGCAGGTACAAGGGAGAGGGAGGGAGCATAAACACAGGAAACCACTTGGAGAGGGACCATATCAGAAGACTCTCTTCGAGGTTTCAATGATCACATGTCCAAGTCAAGATTACAGATGGTGTCACAGGCTGGGAAGGGCCCAGTTCCTTTGTGTAAAAAAAAAATCTATGACCAGGAAGATTCACATTTCTTTCACAGGGTTTTTGAGAGATATATCTCTGAGGCAGCTTATATGAACCCCCTAGCCAAGAAGCATTAGTTCTCTCTACTGCTACACTATTTGGAGGAGTGAGATGTGATTTGTGACTTCTGCTCGTACCTCTCTGTAGCTATGATAAAGCTCATGTTTAAAATCACAAAGTAAAGGTTAAAACAGTTATATGTGTGACATTCTATGTGTTAGTCTATATAGATTATAAATTCTGTCCAGAGCCTATAAAACCATAGCTCTAAGAACCTTGATGCTTCAGTTCCTACTAACCAGATAGATATACTGCAGCTGAATGTTGCAAGTATGATTTAAGTGAAAAATCTGAGTATATGTGCTAAAAAAAGTAGAAAGGTTGTTTATTCTGCATTTTCTCTACCTGTGTACACAGGTTTCTAGGGGGTTTTAAAGCTTAGTAACATGTGTAGCTGAAAGACTTGAATCCATCCATACAGATTTGCAGACATTTGTCCAAAATGTTTAGAGGCATTAGACTCTTTTTGAGTCTAATGTGGTGCTGGGGTGGATTCACAGAGCAGGACAATCTGAAGGACCAACATTGTAATTACATTATTTATAATGTAGTTCACAGAAATAGAGATCATTTGTTAAGCCTTCTTTTTCTGTATATGACCAGGCCAAGATATGTCAAGAAAAAAGAGTAGTAGGTTAAAACATTTGTGGATGTTATGCAGGGTAGAATAAGGAGATATTTGTTCAGAAATATTTCAAGACTGTCTCAAACTCTACCCTCAGGATGAAAAAATGATATTTAAAAACGGAGTTATTTATACTTAAGAAAAACAGAATAGATATGTCTTCACTGCTCCTTCTCTACTGGTAGGCTTGGAAAGACAATGAGGCAAGAAATTCCTCATTAACCTCAACCGCACCTGTCTCTTCCAACTGCAAAAGCTTTGTTAATGTCTGTATAAGACTAATATATAGGGTCAGATTATGACATTCTTGTGAGCAATACCAGTGAAATAACAGGACATTATACAGAGCATGGACCAAGATGCTGTGTAAGAGAAAAGGTATCTCACTTTTCAAAACACTGGGAATGAAAGGTTTGTGGAGGACAGTCCTTTAACTTCTCAGTGCTAATGTGCCAATCCAGCAAAGACTGAGTACACACTAAACTTCAGGGAATATTCATGTGCTGAAAATTCAACAGCTGCACAGCATTTTCCTGCATCAGGAGCTCTGCCAGTTTTTATACCCTTTGCAGTTCATAGACTATTCTCAGGTTGCAGTTCTAAACTTTCCCAGATCTGCTGATGATCACTAAGACGTGCAAGGAGATGATAGTCAAACATTCCTTCTTAACTTCATTTACTTTAGTCACTTCACCTTTTCATAAATGGAGAGGTCATATGCTGCTCTAGAATGTGTCTGTGTCATGTTGGCTATTACTTCACGGTGCTCTAAGGAGCAAATGGAGTGTTCGCTCAAGGTTCTTGACAATTCCTACTCTTTTCACAGTCATGACTATTAGTGCCTCATTTCCTTTCATTTTCTATATCGTTCTATGGTAATTTGAGAAGAGTGCTGATCCAAGAACAGGAAACACAGAGAAAAATTTTGAACTCTGGGCCTCGCTCTACAGCTAACACAGCAACACAGTACCTGCTTCCAAGAGCTGTTCCTGTGAACACACAAGTAAGTGCTGTCAGGGTCAGTTTTTCCACCTTCCTTTAACAGTCTACAAAATGTATTCTATAACATACGCCAGGTTAATACAGAAATATTAGGAGGATTACTTAATTTGTAAGACCACTGAGGACCTCAGAGAACAGGCACTAGTTGAGCTCAAAGTATTTGCAGGAATCTCTGTGGATTCCTTTGCTGGTAAAACCTCAGACCAGACAAAGATAATCTTACTTGGCTTTCAGCATCCAACCATTAGAGGTGAGTGGTTATAACGCTGCTCTGAGTGAGCTTTTGTCTTGTAGAAAGGATATTTAACAGCATACAGTGTATCAAGCCTCATATTAATAAATGATGAAATTCATTTCAATCAGAATTATTGCCACAAGCACTAAGAAGTGTAATTAATATTTTCTGGTGTGCCTTGTCTCATAATAGTTTTTATTCAACATGAAGGATCACGAGGAGTTGTATAATTTTGAGCAGAATGCTACAACACAAATTCCTTGCGCTAGGCTTTAGTTTAAGGATTTTCCACCATAAGAAAATCAGGTATGAAATACTTGTTATAGTGCTTTAAAATATGCTAACTTGAATGGTGGTATTTATCTCAGTGAAAAGTTTTATGTTGCTGAGAGCCAGATTTCTGAAACTGCTAAATGAGCAGGTAGACACATTTCTTCACCTGCAACACCACTGCCACAGGCTGCCAAGTCATGCCCAGCTCTGCATTACTGTAATGGAGTTACAATTACTGCAGAATGGAGTTAAATTCTCTGTCATCACATCCATGCACACACACAGATTCTCATATCTCCTATGTAAAACTATTCCTCTGGATACAGTGATGGAAAATACAGAGGTTTTGCTATACAAGCTGTAACATTAATATCTGAGGAAGTTGGTGCCAATTGAAATCAATGAAAATTGGATTTGCTGTTGAGGATTTTTCCAGTGGGAAGAGTTTGAGCTGCCTGTGTGGGATTTTCTGGGTTTTGTATGACACTAGGTGGCAGTAGTTGTTTTAGAAGCCTTTTTCCTTTCTTTCTTTTTTAATTTTGATCCATAAATAGAAGTGAAAATGCATACACAATAAAATCAGTGCTGACTCCACTGCCAGTTGACGAGGTTGGAAAATATAGAGAACCTCAATACCAGATAGCAGTGTATGACTTGAGAACCAAGACCAAAGATGTGTCCAAATAGTGATGGCCAGTCCCAAGATCTTGTTAAGAAACCTAAGAAGTCATACAGTCTGTCATGGGAAGATTTCTTCTAAGGCCTTCTCAGAACTAAACATATAAATTCTTTCCCTTCTAGGGCTAGTCACTACATTATCAACAGATAATGCTCTTTCCTCACATGTGGGAAACTTCACCTTTTTTTTTCTTTCCTCTTTTGGAGATAAGTTATCTTAGGACAAGAAGAAGTATGCACATTAATAACGAATTGAAAGATCCACTTTCTACGTTGCATGCAATTAGGTATTTTTTAATTAACTATCAGAAAAAGAATATGATATATTCCCAAAACATCATTTATCTAACAAGTAACAAAACATCAATTTAACTTTTTTTGAATTCCAATTCACCAAATTTTTTTAAATATTAAAGTGGATTCAAACATCACTATCTCATCATAGTGCTGTTTAAAATAATTTTGTATTTCTACGCTTTCAGTATGCAAAACAAAGAATTAAAACATGCAGATCAAATCTAAAAACTCAGGAGTGTTCTAAAAACTATATTTCAGTTTCTTCTGAGCCTGATATTTCCTGATCCTATAAAAGTATATATAATCAAGTTTGTTCTCTATATCCATCTTCGTAAAGCGAGGTGTTTACTTTTTTATGAAAACTGAGCTTTTCACCTAATCATTGAGACAAGGAACTGAAGCTTTAAAAAAAGTTTTGTGAGGTTTTCATTTAACTTGCAAGAGTTGGCAATGCTGTATTTCAGGAACTGCTGGAATGGTGCTTCCTGAGACCATATATATCAGCTGTTCAGTGGAAAATATCAATCCTCTATATAACCCTTTTGGGCAGCAAGGGAAGCAAGAAATGGCTGAGTCAGTGAGGGGGTTTTAACAGTACCATTTTCCATGTTGTAATCTAGTCAAAAAGTCCCTATTTGTAGAAAAAGACCCAACATTTTTTGTAAGTCATCATTGGGAATTTGGTTTTTTTCATCATACTCAAAAGCCGTCACTGGCTGAGCTCCTCCTTGAGCCATGGTGGGATGTTGACTATGAGCAAGAACTAGTCCAGAACTAGGTTGTCTCTTAAAGACTCTTTGAGCACTAACTCTAGATAATGAAAGCAGTTGCACTCATGGCACAAAGTGTTCTCGCTAAAGTGGGGGTGATCTCTCCACAAGATTTCACTTTTGGAACCATGTGCTAAGGAAATGAACTGTCAGGACAGCACTGAAGATCACAGCACCCCGGTAGAGAACTACAGCACTACTGGATTTCTAGTAAATGTGGAATTTCTGGCCAGAGTTCATACAACGTTTTCATTTCTCTGATCCCAATGTTATTTGCCACCAGACCAGATATTTGAACTCATCTATCCTAATCTAGTTCTCACATTCTTCTCTTCTCAAAGAAAAAAGAAAACAGCACATCGATTTTTTTTTGTCTTCAGACTGACAATGACACTGTGCAGACTAATAGTGATACAGTTATGAACTCCAGCTGTCTTTGGTAAGGAAAAGCCATTAACATTGGCTTTCCCTTTATCCTTTCCTTTTATATCTACTTGCTTGTTAGCTGAACTTTCTTTGTACCTCTTGAAACCCACTGTAATAATTCATACTGATTGCAAAAGACATGCTAGAAGAAAAGGCTGCAAAGCCACTTATTTGTAGTTATCTCAGTTGTTGATCTTAGCCAATAAACTGCTGACTGATCACTGCAAATGTTTCTGCTTATAGCAGATATGCAGTGGGCTGATACTTAATTCGCTTTAGCTTCTGGTGCTGCTGGTCTATTAGCATGACAGCCAAAATGCTGTGCTGTGCCCCAGCTCAGGCACAGCACAAGTGATGCACCACATTTCAGAGGTGGTGTCTGTGCTGCTCTGAAGTGGGACAGACTGGACCATCCAGCACATGCCACTGGTGTCACCTCAGAGGTGCACAGTGATCTACACATCCAGCACTCCTAGGCTTGTCCATCAAAGCTAGTATATTTTAAAAGAGGTGGGGAAAGTAACATGTGGGAAGGAAATGGGTATCTTAGGTTCTACTCTGATTTCTATTGACAGCTCTGTACCATCTGTGGCTTTCCCCACTCTCAGTTTTACCTTTATAGTGTTCACTGCGAGGTCCCTTCTCTGTCAGGATGATGCTGTCTGTGCTCCAGGGGTTCACGTCAGCCACAGAACTGAGCTCTTCCTGGTACTTTGCAAACAACCCGTGGTGCATCACTGTTCTGGGATGTCCTCTGTATTTATCTGCAGAATTCCAACACACAACAACCAAAAAAGCTGAATGAGTGGAATCTGGATGTTTAAAACACTCCATCTGGGCTTCTACCTCATCTCTAGACAGGCACTTCTAGCTACCCACAGGCAGTTTTATCTTTGAAACTCAAATGGAAATTTTATCCTTCATATGCCCTCAGCTTTGAGCCGATTACCCCAATGCAAAACTAAGCCAGTCTGTGTAAAGATACCCCCTCCACAGCCCTCACACACTGTGAAGGAGACAGCTAACCACAACACTCAGTTTTGTGCACACTTGCACTGATCAATACTGTCATTGCTTCTCTGTATTCCCTGCCTCTCCCCATCCATCTGCTTTTTCTTGTCTTAGCAATGGCAGCTTTTGGAAAATGGAGTGGCTTTTTGGTTTTTTTCTTTGAACGAGATTTGGGGGTTACCAACCCACAATTAGAGCTCCCACACTCTACAGTTCTCCAGGTGATAAACACTAGCCCAGAGAAGCACAGAGAGGGACACACACTGAACACCTGCTTATAAGCTCAGGGCCCATGTAAGGCCCATGTAGCACTGCAGCTTCAATGTACAAGATAAAAGTGCAAGTGCTGCAGGGCCAGAGCAAAGGAATAAATTTCAGACACACGGAGAATGCCTAATATAAATAAAATAAACTGTATAAATCAAATATTTAGCTTTTGAAATGCTAGCTGTTCCAGATGTAAAAATCTAAACAATTATCCCTGAGATAAGCATCACAAAGTATATTTATATTTCCCCCTAGGTTTTATTTTGTGTTCATTAATATATACAACATTTTCCTTTTTAAAAATACTTTATGAGCCACATGCTCTCTCTATGTACTTTTATGGAATTGCTATTGGAATTGGATGAAACTGCATTTGCATTCAAGGGAAAACTCACCTCACTGTAATCATGTCTAATTTGTTGGAGCACTGAGTATTTAAATCAGGTTATTATAATGTTTACAGCTCCCACAACCCCCAAATTGCATGATAATTGTCATGTCACGCAATTTATAGCTATGCAGACTCTGCACTAAGACTGACAGGACCATTGTGTATATTATTAGTCAAACACTTGCGAATCTGAAGAAATTATGAGGAAACCAAAAAAAATGTGAGGAGCAGAGTCTTACTACCATGGGCGCAATGCAGTTTAAAGTAAACCCACTCCATTTCACTACTGAAAATGTGCAGTATTTCTGCCCTTTGAGATCCTAGAAGAACATTTCAGCTGGTATATTCAGAGGTTCAGGTGGTAAGCAGCCTTCAAGTAAACAAAGACTGGCCAAAATGTAAACTCTCTGCAAGTACATATTCTTCTTCTGTTAGGCAAATTTACTTCTTCAGGTTTATTCCTGATATCAGACAGAAATATAAGGACTGGATTGTGAAGTATTCAGAAAGAAAAGAACTACTAAGTACCTAGACAACAATATGAGTGCTGCTTGACTTTCAGCTCTGCAGCGGCTCTATGTGGAATTCAGCAGCTGAATTGCAGACTTGTAAGCAAATCTATGACACTGAAGGAAACACACCCTGCTCATTTTACAGCACTTAGCACAGTGTAGTAATGCTTCATGAGTAAGTTTGTAGATGTCACTATAAAATCACCAAGAATAGTAATTTCTCATTAAGAGGGGGGAGGGAAAAGAAATGAAAAGACAATTATGTTTTCTGTCCCCAAACTATAATTCTCACTGGCAGAAAATGCACACAGCTGCTCAAAACTCAGTGGTGCTGCCAGTACTAAAATTCTCTTCTAGAAAGCTGGGAGAAATGTGGTCCCTCTTTTCCATTTCTCAAATGCAGATCCCACTCCGTGGGGCAGTAGCTGCTCCTCACTTCCAGAGATGTGTGGCCAGTGGCAACTCCATGTTCTCCTCTTTTAACTCAGTAATGCCAAATTAGTGGGGAAGAAAAATGAAGGCACTGTAATGATCAAAGAGGAAATTTTGCAAAAAGGCACGTGTGGTTGGTTGCTAATGAAACACAATGCCAGTGGTTCTTTTCAAACAGGAAGCAGATTCTCCTGTTACTTTATGGAAAGGCTGACGAAAATTTGCACCACCTTTGAGAATAGTTGTTCTGGAACATCCTCTTTAGGCGATCTCCAGCAGACTGCTGGCAGTGAGATGGAGCAGTGGCAGAAGGGACTTCCCTGTGGCTTGTAAGTAAATTGATTAGGACTAAAGCCCTGAATAGGCAGGCTCTGTACTGGCTACGTGAGGTTGTGGCAGCCATGTGGGCCAGTGAGCTGAAAAACAGGTGGTCAGCAGCAACTGCCAAATCAGCATCTTGACCTCATCAATAGCCAATAAAAAATAGAACAGAAACAAGATACAGATGGTGAATAACTAAATAAAAAGATATTAAGCTGCCAAGAGGAGCTCTTCTGGGGAGTAAACTGGCTATGATACCACCAATTCTGACTAAGAAAAAGAGATGAAATTGTTCGTATAATGTATTCAGTGTATGACTATGATTCATATGTTCTAACATTCGAAAGAGAAAGAATTTGAAGTATTTAGATGGTTAATGGTTATTAATAAGGCAAGTAATATTTATAAAGATGTAAAGATATTCTCATTCAAGAACACACAGTCAGGGAAACAGAAAAAGAAATAGATTCTAGAGACCAGTTTCCAGTAGAAGCTGATTCTAAAACAAAATGGAGAGTTGGAAAATGGTAAATTAAAAATCAGAGTATTAGATTACTTCAAAAATAAAGAATGCAAGTCAAACAAATATACATTTTTTTAGAATCAAAAAAATTCAAGTTCAAACACACCTGCCAAAGCTTCAAGATTCAAATCGACCTATGGGATGGAAGGAGCAGACAGGCATGGCCATTGGAATGTGTTACAGGAAAAACGTGTAAGATAAATGAAACACAACAGCCAAAGCACCCAACTCTCTTGTGAGTCATGATAGATAACCAGCAGGAACGTGGTGGATGGTGATAGCCAGTGAGCCCTGCAGCTTCAAAAGACAAGGACAAAACATTAGGTTAAAAACAGCTATTTACAAAAGAGCAGAGACTAATTGTCCAGTTGCCATATAGGAAATTGTTAGATGAACATGTTACTATGACAAGAAAAGAAAGATGAAAGCTAATGAAGGAGCAGGTGACAATAACAGAGTTATGGTAGCATTGCTTTGCTAAAATTTATTTGTAAACAGAATTAAGCATTACATGTTACATTTTTTTAATACAGTAATCCAGAGGGAGAAGGAGTGGAGTGCTGAAGGATTCTGTGCATCCACAATGCCCTAGGGTAGCTACATCAAACAGAAAATGGAAGCAGTGTCCAACAGGATTCCCAGGTGCCAAGGCAGAAATACCAGATCTGGGAAAGTATCCGTATGTGTAAACTATTATCACTACAACACACAAGATAACAAGTCTTGAGAACTGCCTCATGCATAAAAAAATGGTGCTGAAGACCTGTCTGGCCTGTCAGCCTTACCAGGACATTCCTCCCTTTGAAAATCTCTGAAGTAATAACATTTATTAAACTTTTTTTGTAAACATCAGTTTTCTTGCTGTTCTGTGCTTGTTTGTTTGGTTTACCATTCAGCACAAACAAAGCAAGTTTGGTAACTACGTTGGAGGGCATCGTTAAATCTCAAAGGTAAATGAGAGCAAATCTCAAGAGGAACAAGCAAAGCCCCTCCAGGCTCAGGAAGTGTGGTAGGACACCCTGACACCCTGCACTCCTGACATCCTGCACTCTGGGGCTTGCCCAGGGCTCCTCTCCTGCCTTACAGCTGAGCTGGGACTGGCAGAGTGCCTGTGGGAAATGCCAGACTCAAGCAACCCCCACCCCCATCTCTATGTATTTCTGTGTCAGAGAACAGCACAGTCTCCCTTAGACCCCACAGTCTGGATTCCCTGTGCTCCCTCTGGCCTGGTGTTGTAGGGCAGGGCCCTTCCAGCAATGAGCACCCACACCTGGGTGGTTGTGTGAGCTACTGCACTCCACCACAGCTCTGCCTGCAGGTCTCCCTTGGCATTTTTGTGATCTACAATACTCCTAAACCAAGCTTTGCCATTGTATGTGGCCATTTGTGCATGGGGCTGTGCCACAGCTGTCAGGTCAGCTTGAGAGCATCGCTGCTGGCCTGGGTGAGGGTAAGGGCGGTGGCCATGCAGGCAGACTTGATGATTTATAGACAATCAAAGCACACAAACACTTCCCTACAGCATGTGATTTCTGGTTCCATGATGTCTCTGTGTTGCCAGGGCCAAAAGTTCTCTGATTTTCTTTTAAAAACTGGCAACTACTTATTAAAGGTAATTATTAAACTTTAAGTTTCAGCAAATGTTTAAAATACAATATATTGTAGAAGCTCATATAAACTGCACCTGTAAGTGACATCTTTGCAATAGTCTTGTACATAGGAGGCTCAAAGCTATTTCTTGCCAGCAGCAGTGATCCACAGACTTTAGATGTTGTTAAAAAGCTTACAATATCAGCAGGGCAACTGCTGCCTCCATTAGAAACATGATACTAAGATGCTGATTAATACCAGGAGGGGGCTTTAATCAGCCAAAGCCATATGCTATTTCACTTAAGATGAAAGTGCAAATGATAATCATTATTTCAGAAAGGATGTATTTAAAAGAAGAGCAGAACAGCAAGTGGCATCTTTTTATCATTACAGCTTCTTCATGAAGTCCCTTTTTTTCTAAAGCTTTATAAGCTTTTATGAACATCTGGATCATTTCTTCATTATATAGGCTTCCAATATCATTATGTTTGATGTAGTGTTTTTAGGGGAGCTGTGCTAAATGTCTAAATATACAATTAATTCCTATTAATTATAGTTTTCAAACTGATGAAATTAGCCATCATTAACTTAATCACTTGTATTTTATCTTAAAATTGTATTCACTCTTTTATAATCCCTACATCTAAAGCCATTTCTTCCCTGGGCTTTGTGTGATGTTTTGCATGCTGTTTGTATAAAGGTTTGCCAGCCATTTTCAAATGCTTGTAGAACTGAAGCTGTCAGCAGCAGGCCATTTTAAAATAGAACCTAATTCAGCTCAGTTGTTTTACCAAGAAGTGCTTCAGAGAGAAGGGAAAAAAAAGAGGTGAATTTGGATCTGTAAAGGGCAAGACTTCATTAGACCTGATGAAACTTTAGTTCTGTATTCCTTACACCAAGGTAAGGGGGTTGAGCAAGGCTTAACAAGAGGAGAGTAAGGGAAGAGAGTAATTCACTGGCTTCCACTCCATGTGGCAGTAATTCAGCATGAATAGAAACAAATGATTTAGAAGTCTGCATTGACTGTACTTGAAGAATTACGAGCATCTTTAATGTCAAGTTACAACACATCTAAAGAAAAAACATCTCTAAAGCTTTTTCTGAACACTCTAGGCTTATTTAAGGTTTCTTCTGTGACTTAAACTGGAACACATATTATGACACCTTAAATGCCTTCCCTAGTTTCCAAGCTAAAGTTAGGTAGATATTCCCTTTTCTTTCATATGGCATTTGCAGAATTAAAAGAGAAAGAATGAGGGGGTTAAAAGCACCAGAACAGACCTGCTTAGCTCTCATCAGTCTGCTTTCAGGCACTGGGAGTCAGAAAGAGTGCAGGGAGCCAGAACTGCTGTTAGCACTGAAAAGACACAAGTATCAGCTTTGTGGGGTGGGGTGTGTCCAGGACTCTCTCCATCTACAACTGTTGACCCTCCACAGAACAACAGAGCATGGTAAACAAGAATTACACAGACTCCAAGACAGCACAGTGTCTATGCAGCATTGCAGTCCATCCTGCCAACCCAGACTCTCTCAACAGCACCTTTTGGGTAAGAGCTGAGGCCCACAGAAAGCTGCCCACCTTCTGCACTCTTACCCCATCACAGCCCAGGATGTACCTCAGGTGCCTGGTTTGGATACACTTTAAGGAATGAAGCTACTGGAAAAGACATTTCTCTTTAGAGGTTCATCATCCTGAGCAGGTATTTCTAATTCCATCTATTACAGATTTTTTTCTGCTGGATCTGAAGGAGTTTAAATGACATTCATGTCCACCTTTTATAAGGAATGTGGTATTATCCTGGTTTTGTACTAAGGGCTCACAGATCTCCTCCTCTGCTTGAATTTACATAGGAGGTGTTAAATACATCAAGAGCACGAAGACCTCTCATTCTGAAAAACAAAGCTGTATTCTTGTCTTTGTTTTCACTGGCATTTTGTGGTAGCAAATACTTTCTTTAATTCAATTATCTCCAATCTCAGAAACTTCTTGTCACAGCTGTGATGTCCCATTCTTCTATTCAGGTAATTTATTGTATTCTTCTCTTTATTTATGATATGGTGTGATATCAAATGATTATTTGGGGCTCAAGGTTCCATCCATCTGCCTTGGTGTCACAGACCCACGTGCTCCTGCTCTGCTTGTCTTCCAGGCTCCTGTTTTGGGAGGCTAACATACTTAAAAATATAGTTCCCAGTGCCTCAGATTACAAGGAAGCAGATTCTACATTGCTACCCCTTTCTTCCATAACATGTTGGAAAATTCTTACTTCTGTCAAAAAAACCCTCAGCTTGATTGACACTGAAAATTCTCGTTCTGAGAGAGATTGAGCAGGAGCTAAAGTTTGTTTTATTCCTTCTGTAGTGAGACAAGGTTGTTGTTGGTTTTGAAAACTTGTGGCAGCATGTGAGACCCAGCAGCAAAGTTGTGCCGGCTGGGGATGGAATCCTTCGATCTGTTTTAATCACTACTTTATTTCCTTTCAGCTCCTGCCTCTCCTTTGGCTTCGCTCTCATTTTTACTCTCCTCCAAATGGAAATTTTAAAGTATAAGACTCAGATATCCAACCCATGGCTCACCTCCAGGTGTGCCACAATATGTCTGCTCATCATAGGGGCTGCTTTTGCTCCAGAGGGCAAAGCTTTTTACCTTTGATCACTCCAGATGTATTTTCTCCTCATAATAAACTGAAAATTACAATCATCCCTTTTGAGTCTCTGACAGCTCATTTGCCCATTATTTCTTCAGTAAGGCATTCAGAGAATATAGTGGTACACAGTCTAACGCAGTTTTAAACCAAAATTCAGGAACAGTAAAAATGAACTGTCTCTCCACAAGTAAATTAGCTGCAAGGTGCTCCAAGATCAAGACAGCAGCATCCAGATCCAGCAGGTCTGGAATTTAGCATTTACTTCAGAAGTTCCCAAGCTGGGCTGACAAGGATGGCCCAAAGTTGACTCTGTAGTTCTGTATAATGTAGATACCACTTCTTTGCAAATCCCTCCTGACTAAACACAGAGACCAGAATACTCCAATTGCTTCTAGGTAATGTGAAAGACATTCATGTGGCCACTTTAACAAACTTATTCTGGAAAAAAGACTGTGACTGATTCAAGAACATAAGAAATATTGCAGTAGGCCAGTGGGGCACCTAGACTAGCATTCTGTCTCCAGCAGTGGAGGAGTGACCTTTAACCCAGACCTTTATTTCCTGTCTCTTAACCAGTTTTCAATAAAATAACCTATCCACCAACGATTTTGCAAGGCAATGTCTTCAATAACCTTCTGTGTGTTACCTTCAAGAAGTTTTGTTGAAAATCAAAGTATTGATATGCACATGCTTATAGACATCTCACTGAACTGCAGCAGGTTAGGGGCAGGATTTCCCTTTCCAGAAGCTCTTGCCCACTGCACCACATTTCTCTATGGACTCACTGAACCTTTTCTGTATGACAAATTCCACCCTCACTGTGCTGTTTATCCCAAGATCCCCACTAAAGCTCATTTTGTATTTCACTTACATTTCATTTGAGTAATCTCAGACAGAAGCACTCAGGAAATTGCTCATTTGCTTCAGGCATGGTAAACTCCACAAACACCACAGCTGAGATCTGAATGGTCTCTGAATTAGCACAACCTGCAGCATCCAATGGGCTCAGTCCATTTAGTTGTGCAAAGGGTGACAAAAATCTTGCAGCTGCACCTAGAGGTATGATATAAACCCAAAGGCTTGTACCTTTGCTACCACCCCAAATCAGTCCCCTTTGAAAACTTTTTTTTCCATTTTTTGCCATGACAAGATTCTTCAGAACTAGCACACAGAGCCTTTAAAAGATTAAGGTGCTTTGCTCCTAATGATCCCTTTGCTTACAGAATGGGTTGGGGGTTGCAGCCTACGGGATCCACGGCAAATAAACAAACAGCAACAAGGACTAATGACTAAGAGGCTCAGTTTGTACTAAGATGCCTTGAGCCGGAGTCCCAGCTCTGCCTCTGGCAGGCTGCAGGACCTTTGAAAGTCTTTCCGTATCCACTGCACTCTGTAATTATCTTGTCTATTTAGATTGTGAGCTCTTGGTGTCAGTGATTGACATGACACATTTGTACAGTGCCAGTAAAACAGGAGTCATAGCACAGCCCAGGTTAGGACCCCGAGGTGCTGCTTTAATTACAACATCACTCTCCTGTTCTGGCATTGCAGTAAACCATAGCTACATTATAATATCCACCTGCTTTGGGCCATCTGGTGTACATAAATGTCCCTGTCCATTTTACATGTAAATATAACTCTTTGAAGACTCTTCTTATTGTTACCAGTCATTGCTTGTTAAGTGCTGTCAAAGTTTCCTGTGCTATAGGAGAAGTGGATCCAAGGAGCTTTAAAATCCAAGCAGAGCAGCAAACTGTTTGGAGACAGCGTGCAGGGGATGAGCCAGGAGCTGTTTCCCGTTCAGGGTGTTCCCCAGGAGTGGGCTGCACTGCAGCTGCAGCAGGTTGCAGGGAACTGGCAAAGGGGACAATGTTTGAACAGGCACAGTTTTGAGCATGGAAGGAAGTTGCAGGTTCAGGAAGCACAACATAGGACACTGTGCTGAACAAGGAAGGAAATATAAAGACAGAAGGATATAAAGGCAAAAGGAACAAGAGGAGGGACAGAACAAAACCGTAGCTGTTCTCTAGGGAGGGACAAAACAGATCAAAGCTCCTAAGGCTAAAAAAATTAAAATTTATATAAAAGGGATTAAGCGGATAAAATATTTCCAAATGGGGGAAGAGGGGAAGCTTTGGTTGTCACATACCTTCTAGTGTCAGAAATTGTAAGAAGATCCCCACATTTTTGCTATTGCATAGAGACGTCTGCCTTCCTGTGACAATGGCCCTGAATTTCAGAGCTGGAGTACGACAGAACTCTGATACTGTAACAGATCTGTTCTGCTAAGCAGGGATTATCTTTGCATAAGATTCGTATGAAGTGCCTCACACAAGTGAAGCTGAATAGGGCTTCTAGGCCCAACTAAAATACACAGGATGCAAAAAAAATCATCATCACCATCACCACCGTAAGCTGAAGCAGTGTGGCACTCCACTGAAGAATACTGCAGTCCAACTGTCTGAGAAAGAGAATATACTTTGAACTAATTTATCCACTGGTTCTTCTATCTTTTAAGGATTCAAATGTCAAGATCACCTCTTATCTGCCAATCCTATTCCAATTCCCTTTGTCTGGAGAAATTGAACTCAGAGAGGATCATAACAAAATGAGGTGATTAAGTCTCCTAGAACAAATACAGTGCCTTCTCAGTGCTGAAGGGTAAAACTTTCTTACTTCCAAAGTCTTTTGAGAGTCCTGAAATTCTTTTCTTCTGCATTGCATTTTGAAGTTGCTCCCCATGAATATCGTTGTCAGACAAGACTAACTCTCCACCTACCGACTGTCAGTTTTCACAGAGATGACATTTAAAAGACTCAGAGCTTGAAAGCTAATCTCTCTTCTCAAAAATTATATTTCCCAGCAAATATTTGGATATATACCAGACAAATAAGGTGAATATGAGTTTCCTTGTAACAGTTCAACCACAAAGATGAAGACTGTATAAGAATGGGACTTAATTTAACTAAAAAGACACTTGTGACAAAATAGTGTCAGCTTCAGACCAGAGTTCTGTGTAACTGCAACTCTTTAGAAAAACAACAATAAAAATCTGAATGAAAATTTCATTCTGTAAATGCAATACTAAGGTTGACACTGTTATCTGCTGGGACAGTTTCTATGAATAGTGAATCAAATCCTTCAGCATATTAGCATGGCTCACAGTAAAGAAAATACCTACAATGCCATGGGAGGCGTGATAGTTGCATTCAGACAACCAAACTGTTCTTAACACAGCCTGGCTATGGCTCAGTGCTTTTGTGACAGGACAGACTTGACAATGCTCAGCAGCCCAGATGGGTTTTACAGTCTGGGCCGAATTTCATTCTGTGACGGCTTCCCTGGCACCTGCACCAAAGGCAGCTAAAGTGAACTTGAGAGTCTGTGGGATCCCATCACTGCACTAGGAACACATCTGAAGTCCTTGAAAATGTTTTGGGAGTGCTTTTGTCATCTCTTTTCTTTTGTATTGTTATTATTTTTTAGAATGATCCGATCCTATTGCACTTCAAATTAAGCTTAAGTTTTGAATGCCAGCAAGACACTTCAACCATTTCTTTTAGACCTTAAGGTGAAAGATCTCAGATGTCACACACAGCAGCTTACAACAACACACAGTATTTCAGCTGCTCCTATTGCTGTGGCATCACCCTAATCCATCAGATTATTACAAAAACATTTCTTTTGCTGCACATCTGCACCTGAAAGCAGCACGAGATTTGACTACAGATCTTTGGGAGTGCTTGATGCAGGACTAAAGATGCCACCCTCTATTTTTCTGCTCCTATACAATGGTCAGTGTTAGTTCTGCTCCTGTGCCCACTGTTTCACAAGGTTCTTCTTTCTTGCTCCCATGTTCCATTCAAACCCCAGAACAAGGTCCTGGTGCTTTAGCAGGGAATAGCTCAGTGAGGCTCTACCTGTGTGTAATGGCATTCAGTAGGATTTTTATCAACAGTTCTCCAAAGGGTAGTGCAGTTGCACACCATCACCAGGGAAGCTTTCCCATTCTTGAGCTTCCCAAGGCATTTCTCTAATGGACGTGGAACCCATAGGTTGATGATAAAGCTATAAAAAAATTTAAAAATCCAAGTTTAGAGAAAATATTAAACAGTTGAGTCTTAAAATTATGCAAGATCTCATTTTTATATGTCTGTACTCTGTAAATCAGCATGTATTATAGCCAACTCACACTACTCACAATCAGATAATCTCTGTTCACTTTTGTCTCACCTAAACTTGGAGAAAATATATTTGGCTGTTGACTTTGGACTTTCCCTGACACTCTTCCACACCTAATCCTCTTCAGCCAAAATAATCTGAGTCTGACAGGGAGATTTGGATGAAAGAAAAGGTCTTCTTTTATTCAGATTTTATTTTTTGTCTCTGCATATTATTTTCTTAAAGTAGAATGGAGAGGAAGAAAAGTTCAAGAAATACAAGAGATGATTCTTAGGACACATAGCTTTCCAGAGAAAATGTAGGCGTTCTCTCTACTAATATTGTTATCTTCTCACAAGATGTCCCTCATGTAAGAATGAAAACAGATACAGTGTCAATGCTCCCATGCATTATAACCCTCATTTTTCTTTTATAAGTTATCATCCCAAGGCTGCAAAGTTTCCACGGAGTTTTAGGCAGCTCTGAATGATATGTGTTCTTAAACAGAAAAAGTCACTCTGTGTTTATGCATGTCTCTTCCCCATATTCAAAGTGCTATTAAATATTGTTTTCTTCTGATTATTCTCAACTCACAGAAGAAAAGCCTGATAAGAATTTAAGTGCTTTGACTGAAGCTATGGAGTTTTACCTCCTATTTCCCTGGATTTCTGTGGCTATCTATTCCTTAACTAGCACACAGGAAACATCCAGTCATCTCTATGTTCTGACAAATATTTCTGATTTTAATGGGCAAGGCTCATTTTAGTGTCCTAAAGGTTAATACACACCAAAGGAGCCTGGCTATGCCTGGGAACTCACCTGTATACGTTACTTACTCAGATAGCCCCCATCGTGACAGGCACCCATTGCAGGGGGTTTATGCCCTGTTCATTAATCAAAGCTATTTTGCAGTCTCAGTCTAGTTTCCAGCAGACAGATGGTAATATTAAGACGTTGATACATTTTAGACTCCAAGCCCGCAGAGCTGTCTCAGCAAAGGAAAAGACTGACTGGCAGAGAGCCCGGACTCCCATCGCAGCCCCCGTGGGTGCTCCCTTTTCCAGGGCAACACGCCCGGTGCACTTGCTCTGTGAGTAAATCAAGCAAAGCACACACAGTTCATCAAAACAACCTTTTACAGCTTCAAGAATAATGAAAAAGAAACTTAAATTCAATGCTAGCAGCAAGAAGATACAGTAGTAACACCCCCTCCTACAGCTAATTTTCCAGTAACATCACTGGATGTTCTCCTCACGAAAAATATCTGGTTTGGATCCAGAATGTGCCTTCCTCTTCATCCCAAAACTGCTTAGCCTCCCCAAGTGACTATCACTCCATTACAGTCTCTAGATCCTAGGTACAAACCGAGTTAAATAATTGGCACTTTCCTTTGTTTGATTCAGCACACATCTTTTGTCAGTGTTGAGACACTAGAGACCACAAAGCAACCACTATAAATTTCCAAAATGAACTGTGCTGGTTTATACTTTCCTCTCTGATGCTTTTCCCAGTATTAACTCTGCATCTTCTGAAAATTACACTTTGTCAAATTAAGCACAGTGGGTGGTACACTTACTATTGTTAGGTAAAACCATTGACAGAGCATTCATTCCTTATAGAACAACAAGGATTTTTTACCAAATTCCCATCTTGATTCTACACTTTTTAAAAAATCCACTTTTTCTTAATCTCTTAAACTTGGGCTAAGCAGAGTTTTGAGGTTTGCAGAGCTGTTCTCCAGCTGAGTGTTTCCTTTTAGATATGCACACCTCCTTGTTGGACATTCATTATCAAACCTTGTGTTTGCCTTTTATCTACAAGTCCTCTTCAGTGTTCAGCATAAACTACATGGACACCTTGCAGATTGACATTTCTTCATTCATGCTTTACCTTAAACAGCATGCGAAGACATCAAAGAAGAGGAGCCGACTTTGATGTTACAAAATGAAAAACGCCTCATGATTTGCCAAGACCAGGGGAACTTGTAGTTTGCTCTTTTTTCCCTTAAAGAAATACTACTGCTTTCCCCATGAATATGTGAAAATCTTTGCTATTTTCACCAAACTTGTATAAATATTTTGTTCCTGGTAAAACATCAAGCCACGTCTCATTGCAGTCTGTTAAATATGGGCCCCAGTGCCTAAACTGCAGTGTCTTGAAGGAACACACTTTATTTAAAGAGCTCATTTGCTTCGCACCTGTGACTTTGCACACAAGGAGTGTCACGAACCCCAGCATCACCTCACTAATGCTGATAATGACTGTGCTTGTGCTGAGTTTTTCATTCACAGGTCACTGAGAGGGATCTACAAAAGCATGGTCACTCCTACACTGTAGATAAAGGAATTGTGCAATAAGAGATGTTATTTGGTTTGGCCATGGAAGCAAATAGCCAGCAATAAAACAGAGCTGTCCCAATTCCTTGCGGGTGCTTGACTCGGCAGCTCACTCTGTTCATGAAACCAAAGTTGATTTCCTCAGCACCATAACAGTCACAAAAAGTGCCAACAGCCCTGGGAGGAAGCCAGTCATACCTTATCAGAAGGTGCTGCACACCACAATAGGAAAGACCAGATTTGGTTCATAATTCATGTTCCTATTGTTTTGAATACTAAAGAGGGAGGTTTTCTTTGCGTGTTTGCTTTCATTGTTTGAAGTGAAGAGCTGCCCTGTCCTTATAAGGAGAGAAGGAATGTGCGTAATTAATCCAAGGCTAGAGAACAGAGACATTAAAAATGAACATTTGTTATTGATTTCCCAGACTGCAGTGAAACTGAGAAGAATATCATGGGAGGAAAAGATATGTAATTAAATGTGATTTGTTCGAATGCTGCCGAGGTAGGTCATTGCATATGTATCATTCAACTACATTGCTTCAACGTAAAGCACAAAGTTCCTCTCCCTGGTACAAAATCCTTTGATTAACCAGGCTCCCTTCATTGGTGGAAGGGGCCAACCCTTTTGTTGTTTTGCTGCTGGCAGTGTTGCTTGTGCTATTTCTTTAAGACTCTTCATCAGATGTGGTTTGTCAGGAACATGCCTAGACTGTAAGTCAGAACAGAGCTCATTTTCTTTGATGTGCATTTGTAATGTGACTGCTCCGAAAGGAGGGGAATGAAAACTTTGGTCACACTGTTAATCTGCAGGAACTACATTTTAAGCAACTGGATGCGAGTAGGCTCTGCACGTACTGTAGTGTCGGCTACTCCTTTCAAACAGAATTTTATCAATAATTGGTGCCAACACAAGAATGTATGTCAAACACTTAGCCACACACAATTCAGTGAGAATGTGTTTAGTCCAGACTTTCTGCTATATTTTCAGTTTTGGACCTGAATTTTTCCAAACCAACACATATAGCTACTTTAACCTCATTTCTTGCTGTATTGTGCTCAAGACCAGCACAGATACCACGAGTTTCACTATTTGGCTCCAGTGTCACAGGTTTTGTATTCAAGGCTTTTACCCTTGAGCAAGTGTTTTGCACACCGAGAAAATCTGAAATTGAAAGGGTTACACTTCCTTGAAGGTCCACTTGAATGACTGTGAGAAGAGAGCCAAAATGGTAATCAGATCCCTATGAGATCATATTGAAAGCAGCCATGCCTATTTCACAGAGTCTTCTGATGTTGTAGGGGTCTGTAAAACATTTAATCACTGGAGTTTCAATAAGTTGAGATTTGTTGTGAGTACTGTAGAGAGCACTCTTCTTAGATAAAATGCTGCCTCGTAATGCTCTTACAGCTACATGAGCCAGAATGCAATCGAATATCCATGGTGATTTAGCCTTGCACCGTCATCCCAGTGAAGGAGATGCAGGATTTTAACAGCTACATAGCAGTGGATTAATATAACTATTCATTACAATTCATGGGAGGCCTGATCCAGCTTCTGTCACAGTAGAAGGAAAGATGCCATTTGATTTTGCTGTGAGTTTGGATGGGGTTTTGTGTGTCTAATCCTGTAACTGCCCTCCACTGCCACAGAAGCTTCTCTAGGGCTCTCTATTACTCTGCTGCCCAGTGGCACCTACACAGCTGCCTGCCTCCTCTTATTACTCAGTGGAGCCCAGGTGATGCTAATTCTGTCAGGCAACTAAGCCTTGCTACAGAGGGGCTTAATAGCTAAACCTTGTCTACCTTGTTTTATTTTATTCAAGCCTGTGAGGTTCTGACTGACCTATGATTTATGTTTGGCATAAACCATGTTGATGTCTGTCTCTGAAAGAAGTATTTGAAGATGGCTCTGCAAAAACTCACAGATGTGACTGCGTGTGGATGAAACCTAATCAGCTTTGCTGACAGGGTACCATCTCCTCTGGCTCAAGGTGTGCAGGGAGCCAAGAGACAACCCTTGCTGGCCAATCTTCACTAAACAGGAAGCAATCGTCATCTAGTTGAGCTTGCACCAAATAAACCTTTTATTAAGCCTATATTTTGAGAAAGCCCTTCTCCACCAATGGTATTGTTTGAAACTTACTTTGAAAGACTCAGAAACCAAGCTAAAACGGACCAAGATTAAAGAGCAAATAATTCACACAGATCAACCCAAAAACCTCTTCCGTTTTCTTGGAAGGATCCAAACCTGTAGACTGTCAATGGAACATTGAAGAAAACTGAAAGGTAGTTTATGCCTCTCAAGTGCTTAAAACAAAACAAACAGCTGAGCCCATTTTATGGTACCGTTTCTGTCTTTGCAACCACTACTGAGCAACAGAATGAGGAAGTTTGTAGGTACCGAGGCTAAAAGATGGTTCAGTGTATGGTTATATTGTGTTCTTTCTGCCCGTACAATCAAAATATACATTAGATGAAAAAAAAAATAATTACCTGGGCTGCTAGAGCCAACCAAATAAAAAGGGTGCCTCTTACCAAAGAACACTGAGTTTTCAGAGATGGTTCCTGAAATATGCCAGGTTTGAAAATGGAAGCCTCAGAGCATCAGTCCTTTCCTCTTGGCTGACAGGCACTTGCAGAAGAACAGAAAAGGCTTTCCAGCAGATATTTTGAGTGTCAGGGGAAAAAAAGTACTCATGAATTAATGTGGATTTTGAGGAGAATGATATTGCCTAAAAATACCATTGTTAGTACAGGCTTTTTTGACAGACTTGGCAGATTTTTGCAGCACCTTCTGACTGTAAAAAATTGTGTGTGTGACTTAACTGTTTTATTTCTGCCTTTTGGAGTTTAGTCTCTGTCACTGTTGCCCTCTGCATTCAACTCCTCTGAGCACCCAGTGCTCCTGACACTCATTGTTATTCTGCTCTCTGCTTTCAACAATATTCCAGTGAGATTCCCTCCTTGTCAAAGCACCGACTCAGTCTACCTTAGAGAACTGCCTGTTGATCTCTGAGACACAGGTGAATCTTTCTGGTTTCACTATCGTTATTAGCTGGCCAACAGTGCCAGGATTAAAATGTTAAACAGAAAAAAAAGTGTTCTCAACGTTACTTGTATCGCTTAGAGTAATAGAAATCTCACAATAATTTAGTGCTCTGCTGTGCTTGAAGATTGAACATTGAGTAATGCTTATCAGTATCACATTCACTTCCTCCCCCCAGCTTTGCTGCTAGTGCTCAAGTCTCACCCTATAGCCCCTTTTTCAGGCTGCCTATCAGATGTTTTTGAAAAGAAGTGTTTGGAGGTATAAGGATTAGCCAGGTGAAATCCTGTGTGATCCCTTTGTTTCCCAGGTCAGACACTGAAAAGCACACCATCTATAAGCCATATTTATCCCCCTTTTTTCTTGAGCCCAAAATAAGGCCTGGTCAAATCACCATAAATATTCTCATTAAGCATTAGCCTATTCTTAAGGAAATAGTTCTCAGTATCAACTCAGCTGCAAGAAGCCCTTATTAGCTTTGTAAAAGCTGTATAGCAGCAGACTAGAGACAGAAAGGTAAAGGAAGCAGATTAAATTCTCAAGCAGCACTGTGCCAGTTTAAGATGCCTGCCTCCAGTCACAAACTATGCCCCTGTCTGTAGCAGCAGCAGTCACTTCTCTACCAGTTTGGATGCATTCAGGTGAGGGAAGTTCCTCGGCCTGAACAAGCCTTATTTCTAGGCATGGTTTCATGCAGCCCCAGGACATTCCAAGCTGCAGCCAGCAGGGACTGAAGCACTCCAAGGCTGGGCTGCAGCTTCTGCTGCTCCTGCACTCCTTGCAGCCTCCTTGCAGTCCTGCCAAGACCCTCTGACACTCCACTATGTTGCTTGAACACATTCAGTAGCTCCCCAAGGGAAAGACCTTCCCTCTCTGAAATCCTTCCCCATGTTAAAAGACTAAAACATAACCACAAAAAAAAGTAGAGGACTAAATACTGTGCATTTAATAAGGGCAAAAAGAATCACCAGAATTATAACAATGAGACCAGTCCCCAGCACAAGGGACTGGGATACTGGAAAGGACAGAAACACCTGTTTGCTGCACACCTCAAGGCAGTCTCTGCTGAGAAGCCTTGGGAAGTAACTTCTCAATGTTCAGAAGTTTATCCCATTCCTTAAACACATGCAACACTGGCTGCTGTCAGAACTGTACTGCTAAGCTAAACTACCTGTTTTGGTAATATTTGGTAATATTTGGTAATATTTGGTAATGCAGATTTGGGACCTTTATGAGGCATAGTCATCTCCAGAAATTTCATAAATAAACCTGCTCATTGCTTGCCTAATTAACTGATCTCATGTAGCTGCAAACCCTGGTTAAGGAAACTGGTCCACTTCCTCCACAGTGGCAAATAACAAGCATTACACAGCAGTGATCCAAATACTTCCGTCAAATATTTCCAATATCTCTGAAATCTTTCAGAAAACAGTGGGTATGTTGTATTTTTTGCTTGGCACTACAACTGTAGTGCATAGTACCACTGTAACATCAGACTCTCATTTATCCTTCCCCAAATGGACTCTCGCAATTAAGGGAGAAAACCACGTCTTTAAAGACCTAAGAAGTGCTATCACACTTTGAACTATTATACTCCTCAACTTAAAAATATTATCTACGCAGTATTCTCCTTACCCGAGAAGCTCAGAAGTAGGAATTAGATGTTTGAACTCCTTCAGCAGTAAGAGAACAAGGAAGAGAAAAAAAAAATCAATCTACTGCAAGTGACCACTATGGGATATTAGAGCTGACACTCTTACTGTTAATTGAAGTACTATACTGTATCAAACAAAATGGTTAAGGACTTAACTGTATCTAACCGTCTATTGGTAGAATTTTGAAAATCAATCATGGCAAAATATATGAGCAATTTAAGCTCTTACTGTAAAGAACAGCAAGTCATTGCAAGCAAAAAATTCAAAATTGCCCCAGCCCTTCAAGCTTTACAACTGATAAACTGCAAAAACCACAGTTGAGCCAAGCCTTTCTCTCTTGGAACTTGCTAGAGCAGCTCGTGGGATTACTGCCCCAAAGTGTCCCTTCTGCCTCCTATTGGAGCATAAGAGACTTTGAAACATCACAAATTCATTTTCCACATGGAAGATGATTTTCAGATTAATTTTTTTCTTCATGTTTATCCTTAAGGTAGTTTTCTACTCAGAACTCTGAGAAAAAAAATAAGGGGTGGGGGGGTATGTTCTGGTTCCCATGCAGTCTACATCAAAAGTTACCAGGGCTACAAACCAGTTAGCAAGCAAGCTGACAGACCTAACCAAGAGGCTGCTGGGCCCCCTGAAGGAAAAAAAGAAATGACTGAAAGACATCAGAAGAGGAAAAATAAAAAATTAAAGTCCATGCTGTTGTGCTAAGCTGGTCAGAGCATGCCCACTTCATCCTATTTAGGGTGAAAGTGTCTAATATTATATCTGACTGGAAAAAAAAAAAAAAGGCAAGAAACTAAATTCAAAAGTTCTGAACATTTTTCATGCTTTTCCCCTGGCAGTGAGTGCTGCTGACTGGCCCCCTTGCAGACATGGGGAGCCACAGTCACTCCCTGGCTGTGCAATGGCCACCACGAGGGCTACATCGACCGAGCTCAGGGTGTGAGGGATCCCTTGGCAGCCACAGCCAGCGACAAATCAAGCAGTTATTTTCATCAAAGTGATAGAAACAGAGTTGATCAAAACAAGCAGAAGGCACTGTTCTGTTTGGTCTGTACACTTTGTACACTGCCACTTGGGAACTTAATTAGTCCACATGCTTCATGTTTCTATCTTTAGTCTGATGGCATGCAGCTGTTCTTTTCAACATCGCTGCCTACTGCCCTTGCCCTGCTGTTGGGGTACAGTTGTAAATAGAAAAGGCGGGATTGCCTCAAGTTTAACCCTCTGCCAGCCTTTGCTGATTGCCTAAAACAGAATATTTTGGCCTAAATTATGAAGTAAATTGTTTCATTACCTCATGGGAGTTCAGCCATGTGGCGGGGTATGGAAGGGAATCCTGCAGTCTCACAGTGCTCATCCCATCCCAGGGCCACCCTCCAGAGCCAAAATGCTGAAAAAAAATCAACTCTTTTAAGGGCAATCATGCTTGTTGGAGTGAGGAGGAAGCATTTTTTAATCATTACCAGCATGAGGTGAGGGAGCAGAGGTGGTGCTGCTTCCTACCTCAACTGAGGTGGGTTTGGGGCAGAACAAGCCCTGACATGAAGTATGAGGGAATGTAGCTTATTTCAGGGTATCGAGGCCTGGCATTTTCCCCAGAAGATCTCCTGCCATGATAGACAGTGATTAGGATTGTGTAAGGATTTATGAATAAAAGAAAAACAATCAAGAAGTGAGGTTGTGATGGTCTTTTCATATCGTAACAGGAAAAACCATCTACTGAAGATTCCCAGCTGGCCAATGAAGCCAATATTGAGGAGAGACTCAGCAATAAGGGCGTGAGCTCCCACTCCTGGTTGCCTCTGTGTTCAACATCAGGATAAGCCTCAACACCCCTATTTATGGCACAGGAAGGAGGACAAAGCTGGCTTTATAGTCCAAGTCTGCCAAGAGGAGAAGGGAATGCCACTATGCACTACATGCAATAAATGAGGGTCTTCAAAGTCCTGTCTCTTATGTCATTTCTTTCACAGAGTGTCACAGCCTTGGCCTTTCAGCTGGGACATTCATATCTCCCAGCTGGAATGCAGTTGGCATCCCCAGGCCTGGCTGTAACCTCCCAGTTCAGAGAGCAACTAATTTTTCTGAGCAGTTAAGAAGTTACACATTCATCTGCTCCTGAGGTTAACCATATCAGTATTCTCCACCTCCTGCCTCCCCCCCTTCCATTAATTTTTGTCTCTTGTAATCATTTTTTTCTCATATCCTAGAAATTCCTGCTTCACTACCTTGACATGGCAGACTTTGATACAATTACAGCTTGGCTACATATCTTAATTTATGTTACAATATTGCTGTAGTGATATCGGAGACAAATGTTTAATTCACAGAACCTCAGTTTCAAACTACAGTCCCTGAATGCAAACAGCAGACTTCAATATTTTTTCATCAATTTCTTAGTTCATAAAAATCAATTTTTGTAGAGTTTTTACACTGTACATAAAAGACTGTGGCATCAATTAGCCTTAATTCTTTTTTTTTTTTTCTTTTTTGGAAACCTCTTTGTAGGAAAATCTCTTATTTCAGCAATTTGCATTATCCACACAATCTGCTTTGAAGTTCTAAGTTATGGTAAGAAAAGGATCCACTTATCTGCACATAAAAAATGTTCAAAGCTTATAAATTCCCTGAAACAGATGTACATTATCATTGGATTTGCCTTTCTCTCTTTGCTGTTGCATGGCTAATAGAGTTTCATGTGCCCCCTCACATCCTCCCCATTTAGCATCTTTTCTCTACAGAAGCATGCACCCTACTGTGCCAATCCACACTTCAAAGATTTCTGTCTATCTATTAGAAACAAAGCACAAAGTGAGAACATATGGCCCCTTTTAAATTTCCCACATTTAAGTCAATATCGTTTCTTTTCTCCTTTGGCAAAGAAACATAATAAGGTTTATCTTCTCCCTTCCTAAATCTGCTGGCTCTCTCAGACTGCTTGTGCCAATTCAGCAGTTACTTTGCAGTATCAGACTTGGCAGCACATATGAAAACAAAATCTCTAATTTTTTAAATTGCTTTTATTTCTTCAGATCAAGAAGATGCATTTAAATGATGAAAAAGGACAAAACGTAACTGCTCACTTTCAGATAAGTGGATTTTAAACCCATGAAAGGGCACAACAGAAAGTCAACAGCGAAAAAATTGTCTTGTTCAAGTTATTTTCACGGTGACATCTTTCCAAACTGACTAAAGGGATGGAGGAGCATTCTGGAATCTAAGGCTTTACCAAGTACAAGCACCTGCTTGTCACACATCCCAGATATTCCACAGAAACCCAATGTACCGGGGTTAAAGGGGAATGATCTGTGAGACACTGATGCCCCTCTTGAGGAAAAAGGGCAGTTACCTGTCTCAGGATCATTTTTTCTCCTAGGTTTTCTCTGTTGGTGTCAGATATAGTGAACATACCTCTTGTGTGCTGGCAAGAAGAAATTTTGGACCATTTCTTTGGAGTAACTCCATCCTGCACATCCTTGGGGAGATGAGTAACAGGGCACGCAGGATGCTCGTGGTGAGGTCTCCTGTTCAGAGGATTTCCTTTACAGTTGTGGGCTATAGAAGAAGTATCTATATGAACAAAGGCTCCAAGTAAAATAAACTTCATTAACTATTGTTAGAGAGATCAGCAGACACATAATATCCTGTGAATGCTGAATTCCTGATTCAACTATAGGAAAAAGAGCTGCAGTGGTGATGTTTATAGCAGAGGAAGGTATGACAGTCTTGCCCTGCTCCCGAAAACACAATTACTTGCTCCTTTAATTCATAGTTATTAGCTAAAATGACTCCATGTTTCAGACTCATAAGACATCAAGATTGTAGTCTTTAAATTAATTGATTTTAGCATCCATTTATTAGACCAGGAAAGTTCTTATAAAACCTGTCCCTGATCAGTGCAAGCTGGGAGCGTCCCAGGACCCTGATTCCAAGAGAGCGTAAATTGAAGTACCTCTGTTCACATCTGTTGATCCACTAAAGCTGCACAAAGTTACAAAGTTGCCATTGAAACCTATGGAAGTCACATCCACAGATCCACTGAGGGTTTCTGGCCCTAGCAGAGGGCACATTCAAACAGCAAGTTGTGACTACAGACATCAAAAGTAAAAAATATTCCCTGAGAAGGCTGTAAAGAGACAGGAGGAATGTGAGGCCCACAGTGCTGCATATTGCTCCACTTCATACTTTGGCACTTACTGGAAACTCCAAGTCTCTTTAATTGAGCTTTTCCTCCCTTCCACTCCTTGCAGGGTGAGAGGGTTAATTGCTTTGGACCGAAACATTACAATTTTTGTACTCCTGCTTCCTAATGGCACATTGAACACGCAGAAATGTCATGTGCACACACCACAGAGGAGTCCATACAGCACTCAGAGCAAGGATGAGAATAGCTGCAGACCTTCCAGCCATGGATATCTATAAAGCACTGTATCTACAGCTTTAAAAATCAGCACTGGCCAAGTGAGACCTTAATGCTAATTGCCATAGGATTTCACTGTTTATCTTAGTTGAACTAGAGTTACCAGTCATGGTTGTTAACAACCTCAAGTGGCACTTTATTCATCTATCAACAGTCTTATCCTGTGAACAAGCAAGCAAAGAACTATAAACACCCACTCCAAAGTCACTTTGTAGGTTTAAGCTGAAGCCCACAGAAAAAGGCTATTCACAGACTGTCAGTGAGAACAGACAAAATACAACCTCCAAACCAAGGTTTTAATCTACAAAGTTTTATTTGTCTTTTTAAACTTGTAAACCATAAAAAGAGCTTATCAAATATCTGAAATTAGTACAAGAAAAAATGATGACTCATATAGCAAACTGCATTTGTAAGGTCCAAATTCCAAGACATGCATGGGGCTCTCCTGGCTTCCATTTATGAAGCTGAAGACAAATTTGGCCCAGTTTGTTAGGTGTTTCTTTAGAAAATTCACAAAGCCTCAGCGTGCTATACTTCGTGAATAGAACAGAACAGGAAGGAACAAGTGTAAGAATAAGCACTCAGCACCAGAAGGATCTGAACCCCATATCTTCATCCACAAAATACAATACCAAAAGAGTACATCTCTTAGCTGGTAGTAATTACATCTGCTTTGTCTCTATGGACTAGGCACTCAAAGGAAGACACAAATCCCACTTCATAGACATGTCCTAAAAACCAGAAAGCACAGTGCACTTCATTGCCAGCATGCCTGATATTGTTAACGTTTGCCCATTGCCAAATTTATGAAACCCCTTAAATATTATGTCTTCAACGTTCTTTTAAAAAATTCTGGAACTTCCTACTCTCGTACCCCAAAATGAGACAAGCCTAATGAGACAACCAATAGGCCCAGTCTGCCATTCCTTGTGATGCAAAGATTATCTGTTGTGTCAGTAGATTTCACAGGCATATTTTAGTTAGTGCTTAGTGTTTAGAAAAATCAGGACAGACAGCAAAGCTTTGGGTAACATTTGACCAACTTACGTGTGTTTGTAATCAAAGAGAAAAAGAAATGATGCCACTATTAAAAACATGTTCTAAAGAATATTCAAAGCATCTGTAGAAACACCTCTGCTTATAAAAAATTTTCCCTCAGCTCAGACAGGGACTCAGGAAACCAGGGCATCATTCCTTATTCTGCCACAGCCCCAGTGGTGATTACCTGCGACTTTCCTTCCTTGTTCCTCCCCCTGCACACTAGAGATCAACCTCTTATAGAAAGTCTTTCAAGTTTTCCCAGTGAAAAGCATTTTATGAACTAGTGTTGCTATTTTATAAGCAATAAATGTACCATAAGAGATTCAAAAAAGTAATATGAATATAGCTCCTCCATACAGCATTTTCCTGCCTCTTGTGTGTCTCCCCCAGCCCCTCTGTTGGACATTTCTATGCTATCCCTACATTTCTCAAATCTTTCTGTCCATCTCTTTCCAATCTTTCTTCACAGCTCTTACCCTCACAGTAATCTGCCTGAATAGTCCTTAAGTCCTGCTATTTAAAAAAAAAAAAGAAATTAGAAGACCTCATCCATATGATTCCTGTAATTTTATGGCATTTAGAATTGAATTGTCTAGAATTACATAGAAATATAAAAGTAAATTAAAACATCATTGAAAACCTCATTATTTAGTAATTATAATCCAAGCTTCAAGTAAGATGCAGTTCAATGTCTATTGAATAATTTCAATATAAAGTTATTTGCTTTTCTATGTCTGTTACTTTTAGACCATTTTGAGCAAATTTTAAATGTGCACACAACACAAAAAAATGCCAAAACAGCCCCTTCAAAATCAAATCAACTCAACATCTGTCAAATATGCAAAGAAAATAAATTATTATGTCATAATTTGAGGCTGGTTTTGCTGCTAAGTGCATTAGGAAAGAAATCTTCTTCCAGAAGCTATTTAGAAAACACATTAAGTTTAATTTTTATTTTATGGATTTCCAAACATGTTTCTGCTTGGTACATTTTAAAAAAAAGAAGTCTGAGAACTAACAGGATGCTGAATAAGACTTGGTTCCCAGCAAAGCCATGAATAAGTCATGTTTGAAAACATATTTTCAGATCTTGATGAATTGCATCAAGGTAATTAAAGGTGAGACGTGATTAGCTGACATGTTTCCAAACATGAACATTCTTGCCTGTACTCCAGGCAAAAATTATGGTGAGTGTTTTTGCAAATTTTCTAGCATGATGAATTTTTCTCAAGTATAATCTAGGCCCCAAGGGGCCCAACTTTCCTGTTAATTGGAATACAAATGAAATCTGTCATTCAATAATTGAGGTACACAATGACATATGGAGAACAGTATGCATTCATCGTATCTGTATATTTATGTGGCAACTTGTAGACAGTCAAGCATACACAGTACTGATCCCTTTTTAAAAAAAACACCTCTGTCAAAATCCATCTTGTTCCACTCACTAACTTCTGCCAGAGGACACACGCACACACACCCACACACATATATATATATACACACACACACATATCTTTCAGGTACTTCTCCAGCTAAACCTTGCTATTCTGTCCTCATGATTACAGAGGTCATATACTTGGCTTTTTAATTTGATATGGCCCTAAGGGGCTGGTCTGCCAATATGCCAAGAGCATCTGTACCTCATCATCCAAGGGCAGAACTGGGTCTTCATTTCTAGCAATGATTAAATGACATGTGGATGTTTCAAACACATTTGGAAGTGTCTTGAAGTCCTCCAGTGATATCAGTATAAAGCACAGTATTTGCTGCTAATCTTAGTTAATTTACCAGCTTGATGTCTTACAGTAAAACTTCCATTTAATATTAGCTACTACAAACCCATCAGCAGTAAGATGCATAAAAAATAAATACTGAAATTACTGGCTGCACATTATGTAGACTTCAAACCCGCCTTCCTGGAATGAAATTATAGGCTCCCTGCAGCCAGTGGGAATCTGGCAGTCTTGCCAGAGATTTCACTGGGACAGAGATTTTACTACACAGCCTTAGCTTAGGTTACTTCCTATTAGGTGGTCATGAAGTTGCGAGAAGAGCTTATCAATCCTTCTTTTCAAAAAACTGTCTTTCCCAGAATTGCAGCTGGTAGAGGTGAGCAAAATTTTTCTATTGAATTTTTTCAGCAAATAGTGCAAATTTTGGGATCGGTTTTGTTTTGCTGAACTGCCTTGTGTAAAAACCAAAGAAGTCAGTGGAAAGGCTGGAGTTTCCATCTGAAATGACTTGGTGTCACTCCATTTCACTTTTAAATAGTAACAATATACTCAACTCTGATATTTTTTCCCTTGGGAATAAAATGTTTTTTTAACCAGAAACGAATTTATTTTAAATCTTAATTCAGCTATAGTTTTGAACAACTTAAAATAATATTTTTTTTTTAAAAAAGGTGTTCAGAATTAATAACAAGATGAAAAATCAGTTATTCGACACAGGTCTAACAGCAGGGGACAAGAAATTTAACTTTGAAACTTGATAGCTTAAATATAAAACCAAAGCATACCCAGTCCATACGTAATTTCCTGATCCTGTTCCCAAAAACATTAATGCAAGCTCTTTCATCAGTGGGATCTGCAAGCACTGAGAGCAATTGCAATAAGCCCCTGAAATCCACAACAAGAAGAAGGAAATATACTTTCTGAACTAGTAAAACTTTAATTAACAGGGGGTTCTCTTGGCACAGTTTTTGCTGTTAAATAAATAAAGCATTTAGTCAAAACCATCTATATTTACTATACAAAATACTGAAAAGCAAACATATTTAAAAGATACGGAAATTTAAGGTTCTGTGAAAAGAATCTGTGCTACATGTTATTCACACTTAATGCACATAACACAACTGCAACACAGTATTTAGATACTGTATATTCATACATGGCTGGTGTAAAGTTTTAGTATGGGGATGCCACGTTATTAAAATGTATTTGTATTTCACAGAATGTGAGCAAGGCAGAATTTGTCTTTCGAATCTCTAAATATAATAAACCTAAACAAATCAATGCAATAGTCAGTTGTGTTCTATTTCAGAGTTTGCTTGGCACAGCAAGTACTGCACACTTCTCAATCAGATGGGATTTTGTTATTGGTGCTGTTATCTTTTCCAGCAAAAATATCTTTGGGTGAAAGAGTATTTATACTCCTTTGCTTCCCTTTCTTAGAAAACCTCACAGTTCTGAAAGCACTCGAGTTTTCCAGAATGTTTTCTGGTTTTCAGCAATAATCTGCATTAAAAAAATTGACTACAATTTCCACCTCTTAGTCTTTCTGACATATGCTTTACTGAAAAGAGAACAGCTTTAATTACTCCTTCAAAACAAATAGCATGGCATCCCTTCTTGGATGGAATGTACACTGTGTGTTTGCATGCGGTATAATGTAAGTCACTTGAATACATCAGACTTTGTTAACACTATAATATAAATAAGCTTATTCCTTCTACTAGACATATAAATGCCTTTTTTTTTTTTTGCAGTCCATAATTATATATACATTGAAAAAGAATGATACACAAGCAGCAAAAAAGGCTTAGACTAGAACAACTCAGTGGTAACTAACCAAATTTGTGGCCTTTTCATATTTTCAACACAGAAAATTCTGCATATAAATATTTTTGGACTTAAGGAATTTTAAAATAAACAGAACAGTATAGTTGTCACACAGATCAAACACATTTTAAAAACATTTTGTTAAATTTAACAGAACATGCTGTTGACAGCTAAAAAAAAAATAAAATAAACCAGATTTTTTAAAGAGGACAATAAGTCTAAAAATCTGCTGATCCAGGGAGACGAGAGATGGACCTAATTACTAGGAAGCAGTGATTCTATTCAAATTTCATGAAAAGGCAAGGCTTTCCACTGTTCTTTAAAAGGTGATGTCTCCATGTTCTTAGAAAGGACAGCATCCCTCTAAAACTGGTCAGCAATAAGGTAATACCCCATTTTGGACTGATCAAAACTCTAGTCAGGAAAAAAAATACCCTAATCATAAAGGGCTTATATCAATGTTGGATAGTTACATTTTACAATATATACTATTGACAAAATACCACAACATTAAAAATAATTAAAACCGAAAGAAAATACGTTTATAGAACAATTATGTTTCCATGTAAGAGTTCTCTACTTGAATGTTCCAAAAGAAATGTAGGTGTTTTCAGTCAGTTTCTATCTGCAAAATGGTGATCTGTACAAAACCCAACTGAATCTATTATAAATCTGGGCTCCAAAGAAAGCAAAACTTGAACGTACTGCACCTTTTTTTTTTTTTCACTTTTCCAATTTGCTTTTGACCTTCAAATTTCTCAGCAGCCATTAAGGTCTTGTGAGTGTGGTCTCATTCTCCTTCATGGAATGGAAGCCCTTTGATACGGAAAAAAGCAGAAGAGGCCAGAATGATTGTGAATTACACTTTTCGTACATGTTGAATCGTCTCTAAAGTGGGAGAAGCACAAACTGGTAGGTGCTTGGGAAATTTAAATTGGAGGCACCAAGAATATGCCATGGGATATGTTTCCAAAAAGTCACTGTTGTGGGGAAAAAAAAAGTTAATATTCAAACCACAGATTTCTAAAACACAACAAAATGTACCTGAGAGTGTGCATATTTATATATATATATTTATATTTATATTTTATATATATTTGCCAACATTTAAAGTGAGAAAGTATATTTTCCTCAATTCTTTCTCAAAACAAAGAACTGTGGATTTAAACAAAACAACCCCCCAGTCAACCCCTCTCCTTCTCAAACCCCTATGAATGATACTTATGGCCCAAGCACTAAAGTCTAGTGATGCTTTGGAAAACCCCATTTCACATCCTCCTCTTTTCATATGGTTACCCCAAACAGAGTGGAGAATAAGCAAGAGAAAAAAAAAATAAAAGAAGTATATTTAAATATTACCCAGTATATAACAGACTGTACTTGTGTCAATGAAGAATCTCCAAGAAAATAAAGTGTGAGTCATACAAACGTAGCCCTGTTGACAAGTTTAGCTAATATTTCCTCGTAATTAAGATAATTTGAAAGGATGTGAACACAAACAGGCTACATGAACGCAGTATATTAAATTTCCCCCCTGTAGCACATTACAATCAATAAAAAGAAAATAAAATCTGAATAATACTAGAGGTAGCAGCTGTTTGTATTTTCCATTATCTGAGTATCTCTGGAGTCCAACTCTTCGAACATTGCTCCCCTGATAAAAGGCTTGTGTGCGATCAGCCGACATACAGCAGAGTGGTAAGCTAGATGTCTGCAAGAGTGTTTGAAGTATCTTTCCTATTACAATGGAAGTAGTACTTGTAAAGAAGTGCGTTGACGACCTGTATTAAATCACAGCTCAAAAAGCTATGGCTGTTTGCTGTTTTACAAGCCACTTACAAACAAAAACAAACAAAAAAATCCACAAGGTGTTTAAGTAAGCTATGCGGTTCCACAACATATAAATAGGGTAAGTTTCAAGAGTTCCATATAACCTCTAAAATATATGCAAGCTGAATATTAATGGAGTAATAATAATATTAATCATAGTAATGCCTTAGTTCTGGTATCACAAGAATGCATTTCCTTCATATGGGATGATTCTTGGAGGATGTTGGTGGGATCTCTTCTATGTCTGGTAGAAGTGGTGGTAGTGGTGGTGGTGCTCGTGGTGGTGGTGGTGTTCATGTCTTTGTATCATTTGTCCAACTTGGCCTTCATATAAAATGACTGTGGGCAGGTCTCTCACATGTTCCTTTTCCACAACTGTCCCCGGAGACTGGAAGGTTTTGCACATTTGGTGATTCTCCTTTGCCCTCTGCTTATGCTTCTTGTGAATCTGTTGAGATTGCAAGGGAAGGTAAGGTAGATTCTGGCCCACCCGTGCACTTGGGGAAGCCATGGGCATGGGCACCCCTTGAAAAGGTTTATTTCTAACTGCCCTTCCAGGATGCACAGGGGCGACATTTTTGCCCTGGGTTTTGGGAGACCTCACAAAGTGCTTGTTTGAGTCCTGGTTCCGGAGCCTCTGCTGGATTTCTGCAATCTTGGCATACGAACTTTCAGCCAGATTGATGTGGTTTGGATCCACCACTTGAGATTTCCTATGATGAGCATGGAAGGTTTCAGGCTCATGAGAACGGGATCTAGTTTGATTCACAATTCTGCCTGGTGGGTCATGTTTTTGAGCTGCTGGAGGAGATCCTAGGAAATAACAAGCTGAGTTAGTCATCTAGCATTTCAAAGTTTTAATTAGTAGCATGCAGTTGGCAGGGACAGCATTATCGGCAGAACAATTTTTTCCTAAGGAAGTGAATGCAATTATAGCTGTCTAGATTAATTATATTCAATTATCTGACCAGTAAATAATACACACACAAATATATATACCTATCAATAGAAGAATGAATGTGTGTTTGTGTGTGTGTATAAACGTCTTTACATTGCCTTCTCTTGGTCACCAAAGTAACTGTGAATGGAATAGTAAAATCCTGGCAGAGTGTAGGGAAAGAAAGGAAATCCAAATCTCTTTAATTTGGGGACAGAAGCCAAAATTCCAGGTATGAAGCCACATTCTTCTATTTTTGGGTCAGTAGTGAGTACAAAATATGTGCTGGTATCATCTTGGGAACAAGCTCCAACATCCAAAAGTCAATCCTTGCCTCACCCATAGACTAAATAATTTAGATGTAAAGATTGTTCTTCTAGGCTCACCTCCAAGTTTACCTACACAAACAAGTACATCAAAGCAGCCTTGCAGCACATTAGCCATCCATTGTGATACCACCTTCACCAATAGTTATCTTGCAGTATTCACTATTCCTCCCAGTAAGTCACTACAGACAAATCACACAGGTTCACAATTCTCTGTCCCTGATATGGAACACGCAACTTAAGAAAGAAAAGATGATGAAGCTGTAACATCAATTACCTGGCCCAAACTTTGATGTGTAGTTTTCTATTCCTGCAAGATCCAAATAGTGGTTTCTCCTTTCAATGTTCTCATCAACACAGTGACGATAGCACCCACTTTGCTCTGGATTGTTCTCACTCTGGTGGTATCTGTCAGCAGGAAGCAAAATTACTATTCAGCAGAACTTCTTTAAAGTTGTTATTACCATCTGCAAACCAACAACTAATGGCCCCTTTGAAGTGACAGGAGTTGCTCACAAAGAAACAACAAAAGCTTGAAATTCTGGATGACCGGATTTGCTAAATCGATAGGCCTGAACTGGCTGTTCCTTCCCCTCACATAAATCAACCCCGATGTTGCAAAGCAAAGGAGGCTTTCAAATTGCATCATGTGTGCAAAAACAAATAAAAATGCTCCTAGGGTTTATTACACTTTGTCTTGGGGCCAAACCATTCAACTGATTCTCCAACGTGGACATGCCAAAGAAAATCTGCTGTTTGATTCATGACCGTTCCCACCGCTGTCAGGAAGCACTGGGGTAAGACTCATGTCAGATAAATGTTCGTGTGTATCTGCTTCAGAAAGACAGGCAACAGCACAGGTGTAGGAACTAGAGAGAGTCTGAGAAGAGAAGGTGTTGCTAGGACATCCAAAGGTAAACACTGCTTTCTAAAGTATGATTAATAAGGTCAGATCAGACACTGGCTTTAGAATCTCAACTCTTTTCCTGCTCAGCTTTGCAATTTTATTTATAGCAGAACTATTTCCTGAGAATGAATATCTGAAATACCATTCATTCATGAGGCAGAAAAAAATGAGGCAGAGGTTTACAGTATTGTAGCCCATAATGCCAAACAACTTAATTCAGTAATTTAAACGGATGTCTGCAAATATGAACAATATTTTCAATATAACGAACAGGATAAGCAGAAAACTCTTGATTAAGTTACTGCCTGTCATTCAGACAATTCGGTCTCCAAGACCACAAGATTGGCTTTGCTCTTTTTCTGCACTGATGTCAACCTAAGACCAGAATTTGGCCTTCTATCCTACACCAGTTGCTAAATATGGGCTCTTTACTGTATGGTGCCCAGTACTCTGCTTCGAGTTTATTAACACATTTCCAAGTTTCCAGAGGCTGCTGATCCCATAGAGCTTTGGCACAGACAGCTTTCCTGGTCTAGCATAGTACTGTTCAGGGACTTTACAGAACTGAGTCCCCTCGTGTCTCTGTCAGACACAGGTCTACAGCTTCTCTGATAAAAGTCGCAAGACTTGACCTACCTGGAAGATCATTTTTGCTCTACTTTGATAGAGTCTCCTGAATGGAGGAGAGTCTGCCTGGAAAGCAGGTAAGCTTTAAAGACTCTGAGTCAGCTTTGAACTCCAGAAGTGACATGGGGTACTGTCAAAAAAAAGAGGGAATGTCCAGATATTCTTTATTTTTTGGATACATAGCCAACACAGTACCTTTCCTGCCTCAGACACACCTTTACAGGTTGTTACGCTTTAGCAGGTCAACATAAAAGGTCTCTGGGGCTAGAACCTGTCTAGTTGAAGTTGCCAGGCAGCTTCACCTACAGAAACCATTGGGACTTGCACACATGTGCTGAAGACAATGCACAGTTCACCCAGAAAAAACATCATTGGGATTGATCCAACACAATTAAGCAACACTGTATACAGCACTGTCTGTTGGAAACAAAGTTAACAGGGAACCTGGTTTTTTGTTACTGTAATAAATTCAATCTCTCATCAAGACAGCGAAGAAGAACTATGCCAGGACTGCCACAACCCTACGTTTTAATAGCTTTCTTACATGCAAGATGACGTTCGACAATATCCATGCAAATATACACAGTGAAGCAATTACACACTGATGAGAGATGTGCTGCAGTGTCAAAGACAACTTCAAGTACTTCTGAGAACTGAAGTGTCTGGCGTCCAGCCCCACAGTGCTCTCTTGCATACACATGGGAAGACTCAGGCATGCATCAACCATGCATCAAGAACTGTGTAAAAATACACAGTGTTGTTACTGGTTTTTTTGGTTTGGTTCAGTTTTGGTTTTAATAAAAAATGGCATCTGTTGAAGTGTTTGTGGAGTGTACAAAAGCCCTTTCTAAAATTCCCACGCTGGAGTGTCATCCTGATGGTAATAAGCACACAACAATATATCAGGAAAGGGGAATAGAGCAGTGACAGAGCACAGGGCAGAAAAATGCAGGGACATTTCCTGAAAGCCTCACTTACCCAGAATGTAGAGTTTAAGTCAGTCAGGGAGAACTAGGCTATCTAGCCATGAATCTAGCTACTTATCTTGATACTTGTATTAGCCCTACAGGTGAAAACTCCTGCCTGTAGCTTCCAGCAGATGAAAAATCTAACCCATCTATCTCCCAACCTTCAGGATAAAAACATTTCTATCCATTTTATCTTGAATATTAATCACACCTCGCCTAGAATTCCTAAGTGACTGAATTTGTGAAATGTGTGCACTTCTCACAAGTCCTCATTGCTGCTTTCAAAGGGGAAGCCTCTGCATTAATATTGTGAGATTCTGATGTGAGCCTCAGCAGCTTTCCTGAGGGTTATCAACTTGGTCAGGCTGCACACACATCCCTGCAACATGCACATGTGAACAGCACACTCTTTGCTCTGTCCACATTTATTGGGATGCAATAAAAACTGTCTGATGCTGATCTGCTCAGACCAAGATACAGATTTGTTCTGTCTATGAAGCCTCCAAGAAAAGGGATGAGAAGGACAAACATTTTGTTCCAGCATTTGATGCTTTTATGACTGTGGATTTAATTGGAAGTGCCTGCCATTCATAGAAACACTATATTTGCAGAACCAGGACTTTCAGGTGAATGAGAAGGGGACTTCAAACTGAAAGGGGATTTTTGCAATAAATTATCAAACAAAAACAGTCTATTGAATTCACACAGGGCAAAGCTTTGCTAATGGGCAGAGGGAATCTGAACACCACAGCTGGGCCAGCAAGTAAAACCATTCAGTTGCATAGAAGATTTTGTACAGAAATTACTATTAATCTTCTGTCACCAGTTAACTCTTCTTTTAATCTCAAATTTGATTGTACTGGGATTTGCTCATTGGAATAACTTACTAGCATTTTTTCTCTATGCAAAAAAGGGAGGTACTGTTCTCTTGTCATTTTTAATAAGACTGAATACTCCTTCTCCTGATAAGTTTGTTACATATTCGGACAAATATCCCTAAAACCAAGGAAAGCCAAAAATGTGTGGAGTTTGGGTTTTGGTTTATTTTTGTTTGTTTGTTTTTTATTAATTTGCAGCTGAAGAAACAAATGTAACAAATGAGTCAATGTCATTTCTGTACCATTTCAGCAAATACTTCCCTCTGCCTTAGTGTGAAACATAAAATCTTAAAACGTATCAAAGCTATACAGCAAGATGACTTGTTAGCTCTCTGTTCTGGTTATGACCTGGCAACCAAGATAGACCTGTGCTGTGCTATAAACCTCACTTATTTGCAGATGGCATCTAAAAAGGCAATACACGTCCTCCAAAGAGCTCACAGAGGAAGAAAATTTCAATTTTCAATATTTTTTGCTTTTTTGTTTGTTTTGTTTTAATATACGAAGTATCCACCCATGAAATCTGCTCATGGTTCCACAGTGAAAACTCCTGATATTCCTCTATTTTAACATAATTTTAAAAAATAAAATGAACAAGCAAGAAAGCAGTGGTTGAGGTTTCCTCGGACGTGCCCAGTGCCTGTCAGGAGTCAGGGTTCTGTCCCCTTACCTGAGAGAAGCCCGCTGCTTCTTCTCAGAGCTTCTTGCTTCTTCATTAGCTTTGTTTTCAGCTCTATGCCTGGCACTCTGCAAATCTGACAAGGGAAAGTATATTATTCTCACATTACTGTTCCTGCTGATCAGCATAACTAACGTGCTACACTGCAAACACATCTTTTCCTGTCGGTAGATCAAGACGTAACATATCATGTCATGTAACCTTATCAAATGTGCTCTTGTCCGCTCGACAGATTTTAAGCAGATATAACCTTGACTGCAGGACATAAGTCAGGGTTAGGCTGCACACCATGTGGCAGCCCAAATGGAGCCACATTCACACTGAAATGCTTGTCCCTCAGGAGGGCTCAGCAGTTTGCAACTCAATGCTGTACTAACTCATCACATAGTTCCCCAGCAGTGCAGATCTGCTTATGTCTGCACTTGATGGAGTGGATGTATTATTAAAACTGAGGTAACAAGGCTCTCCTTTTAGATGAGATGCCCACATTTTCTACTGAAATATTACTTTAAATACTTTGAAGTATTTCAACTTAGTACTACTTTACCTACTGAAGTAATTATGCTGATACAACTATTATTACAGTGAATATAAGTTGGATAAGCCATCAGGGTATAAGCATTTTTATAATGCCAGCACAAAAAATGTGCAATTTTTATGCATAGATTCATATATGTTACTTATGCTTAATTTTTTATTTTTACCCAAGAGCAGTGATAGCATAAAACATTTTATACTGCTACACCTGCTTCCATACAAACCAAGCACTGTAATATCAGCAGAATTAGAGTGATACCAGTGAAAAAGGCCTTAAATCTGCCTTGCAGTACACAAAGACAATTACACAACATAGGGGTTACAAGAAGCAATCAATCAGGAGAGGGAACCCTAATTTGCTAAACTGACACTCAAAGGAATGAGGCAATTTTACACCCAAGATCATAAAGGTTGATTTCCAAAGGCTGATTGCACATCCTTACCAGTATGATTTAACAAAATACTCTTTTTCTTCTGGCTGCCATCTGGTGCCACAGTAAGTTTCACTCGCAGAGTTTTGCTGGAACTGGGAGAATGGTTTACTGATGCATCAACTACCTCATAGATGGTGTGAAGCAAGCTGGTAATATCCTATAGTTGGATTGAAACACAAAAACACACAGTACTGTGAAAATGGCATGAAACCCACAGCTCTGATGCTTACATCTATTTTGGACTTGGGAATAATAAATGCTGAAATATCCGCAGAAGTCACTGAATTTAAAAGAGTTCAACCTGCACAGAACCTTACGATCTGTATCAAATAGATTTATGAACTGGGGCAAACCAGATCAAAACAATAACAGCAACAAAAGATATTCAGGTTTCCCAACCTGTGAATCAGCAAAATGGTTTTCTGCCTTTTCTTTGATTTTAATAGAAGCCAGGACTAACCATTCACACTCCACTAAAAATTTAATGCACATGGCCAAAACAAATAGAGAAATTGAAGGAAATCTTGGACATTGCAGCCTTCCTACTTCTTTTTTTTCCCCTTGGGATAGTTAAATGGTTCGTTATCTAGAAGAAAACCACTAAGAGAAGTTGCAAAACTCTAAACCTTGTGTTTGGAAATAAATGATGTCTGAATATCACCCTACCATATGTGTTTTGGGGTCTAGCTTATTTTGCAAAATCCAAACCAGTTATAAACCTATATTTTTGAGCTGCAAATATTATCCAGTTGGGCCGTTACAGAACATTCTTCACAGATATCTTTGAAGGCAATGGGATGTGAACAAACACTTATGTGTCTGGCTATATAAAAAAAAACACCAGCCAATTTTAATAAGTCAATTGTTTCAAACAGGAAAAACACTGTTTAGTAGCTGGTGATGCTCAAAGGTCTCTCAGGTTGATCTAATCTAGCCAGGCTCAAATAGGGTATTACCTTAAATTGCCAAAATGAAAAGGAGATCTCTTGGCTCACTGCTTTTCCTCAAAGCGATTTTACCCAAATTGATCTCGGGCACCAATCTAAGAACAGAGCATTCTGATCATTGTATGTTATAAAGAGCCCATTCAATACATATCTAAGAATTTCTCCATGCTGGTCTTCCTTTTCCTTGATCTATCCTAGGACCTGGGCTCTTTCCAGATGCCTGTGAGCACAAAAGAAATATCTAAATAATATTTTGTTAAGTATAGCTGGTTCTGAGGATTAAGAGTCAGGTCTATAAAAACCTCTACAACTTTTCCTTTACCCAGGGGTCACACCTGTTAACAATGGCAGCTCAAAGTTTGGTATGTTCTAATGGGTCCCAACATTTTAGTAGTCAATATACCACACAGCCCTCTTTATGTAACCAGATTTACAGGGTGACACAGAAATATTAATTTCTACTCACACAGAATTTAGGGAAATACTGACCTTCTGATCAGGACAAATGCTTTTACAGTAGATGATTTTTCAGCTCAGTGGGCAGAAAGAGTAACTAAATCCTAGAGGGTCCAGATTTTGTCTTAACATGTACCCTCTCTAACTTTCTGCCCTCAGGGGGGTTTCTCCAGACTTGAGAGTTCAAGACAATATATTCATAAAAAGAGAGCAGAATTTACAGTCTCCCACTTATTTCTCCACTGATATTTTTTTCTACCATGACTGTCAGAATCTCTCTATATGGGCTGTTACTACCATGTCAGTAGCTGCTTTCCATACTCTTGAGAACCACCATCTAAAGCTTGAAAGAGGGAAAGACAGCTCCATGAAAATCTGGTGGACACCTCACAGCTCTTTAACACATCTCACTTCTCCCACTTCCACCCTAATTTGAAACGTAGCCAGACCTCTAAATACACACAGCCGTATCTGACAGCCAGCTTGGAGGGCTGGATTTTTGTTTCGTCTATGAGGAAAACCCCAAGCAAACACATTAACAGACAAACAAATCATATCTGCTGTTCTAGGAGCATTGTGCTATAATCCTACACTTTGATAAGCCAAACCTTCTCCTTCAGCAGAATACTTAAGCACCATATTTATTCTTAACAGGGCTTCATGCAGTCAGCACTTGGGTGAATGGAGCTTTTTTCATACATTCCTTAGCAAATGTTGGTTAGCCAACATGTCATCTTTCCATGCAGGGCTGCTATCAAGAGTTTATCAACTCTTTCATTCACAATAATCTGTCCTCCTGCCTTTTTCAGCTACAACAGATATTTTTAAAGCAGATGTACATCTAGTCTATTTTAACTTCAATAGGTAAAGACAAAAAATCTCCCACTGTCCTTTTACATGATTTTTTTTCCCCAGAGTTGAGGTCTAACTTGCTAACTGGCTTAAATCTAACCCTTGTGCTCTGTGAGGGTCTTTCCAACAAGCTGCTTGACTCAGCAGTTTAAAAAGTACCCCCAAAGGCTGTCATGGAAGGCCAGATGCAGCATTTGCATGACACATAGTTGGCAAGTCAGAAATATGTGCACACAAATATAACATCAGGACAATTTACATCTCTCAGCCAAACAGGCCCAAATGAATGTAAATTAATGCCCAGGTTGTTGAAGAGACTGCACAGAGGAATCAGGACACCTTGTGGACTTACACACTGCTGCCTTTGCATTTTGTTACATGTTTAATAACAGCTTCCTCCACAAGGATCTGAACTGCTCTGCATTCTGGCACTGGAGGAACGTGGTGGTCAGATTGGATATGTACCAAGATCGAGATTAGGGATATCCATAAGAAACCACTTAATGCTTATGCTGATCTTTTAAATACTGACAACAACATATTTATTATAGGATTCATTTACTTGTGGTCCTGATTTGGGGTTGGGAATTTCAGCAAACTGACAGTTCTGATTTGGTCAAACAAGGCTGTCATCTGCCAAGGTCCTGGCTGAGCAGGTACCAGCTACAGGGCAGCTTGAAACTCCTGTTGCTTCCCCATTATTGCTTCTCAGTTGTAAAATACGAGTTTCTGAGTCACTGATCTATTGGGAATGGTCTTCATCAATGAGATTTGAACTGTGACTAAAACTACCTTCTCACAGCTCTGTTTTGGCAGCTAATATGGTCATGGTTTCTTGTCAAATTAGTAGCAATAAACCATTAAAGTATATGTTGCAAACTCTGTATTTTACAGTTACATGTATATTTACCCCCCAAAGTATTTTCATTTTCCAGTAGCCTGCCAGGAGACTGAGGCAATTAATGTTTCCCTTGAAAGTTGTCCCACACTGAACATTATCTGTAATTAAATTCCTTAAAAACTGCTCAAATCCATTGAGTTTACCTTCTACACACGAGTTTGTGCATTTCACTGTCCACAAGAAATTTGGCAAAGATCAAGAATAAAAGCTAGTTAAATTTTCCTCTCTTCTGAAACACCCATCAGCATGTCTCAGAGCCCACCTACCAAAGAATTTAACTTTTCTGTAAAGTGGGTTATGAGTTTTACTAGTCATGTGATTTTGCAACTGCTTTGCTTAATACTGCTTGGCACTTCCCACACAAAAAAGTTCATCCCACATTTCTCAAACTTGCTCACTTTTTACATGAAAAATAAACAAGAAGAGATTTTTCAGTGTTGTCCATTTAAAAAAAAATTGCTTTTTTTAGTGAAATGTACTTTAAACTATTTTTACTTACAAATCATTGTGGATTTTAAAAATACTATATTACATGGGTAAAGAGAAACAAGAATGAACAAATGAACAAAGATTTCTCTCCTTCATAGCAAATGGATTATATTTAGAGGGGAAATATGCTGCATGACTAACTTCTGAAGGGCTTCTAGGATGCAGAACTTCTGCTGGGATAGCTAGTTTAATCAAGTAAGAAAACTGAAACTATTATATTTATCCACAAAGGAGAAAACAAATGCTTGCTGGGTAGCAAACAGCCAGCACATGCCATACCCAGATTTATTTGTGTTTTGCTTATTGAACACCAGAGTTGATTTTTCCAGGGTGAAGTATTTAAGCAGTGTAATCTGCATGTTTTTCCCATCCTATTTTATCAAGGAGATAGTACAACAAAGTATATTAAAAAGAGCAATTTTAATAGCTTGCCAGAAATATTTTCATTAGAAATTTTAAAAAATGAACAGTTAAGGCCAAACATGTGTGCTACATTCACACATATATCCACAGAATACTTTACAGATCTCTAGTAGGAGATTAGCAGTAATTTAGAACATTCAGAGGAACCAATGGGTCTGAAAAAAGAACAAGAGCATTGAAGTATTCCTTATTCCTTACAGAAGTTATGTGACTGAGAAAGTCCCTATTCTAGGTATTAATTTGCATTTCTAAGGAATGTTAGTGGTACAGTGACAACCTTATTTTTCCCATATTAACAAAGCTTATCATCATAGGACTAGCTAGCAAACTAGAGATTCTGTGAAAGAAACTAATAGGCTTTTACAGTAGAATTAATTTAACAGAATGAGATATTTGCACCAGAAAAAAGCCCTAAAAAAACCCCAAACCACCAGCCTCCCCTCAAAAACACAAAACACCCCAAAACTCCCCATGAGTTTAGAAACACTGAAAGAAAACATTCAGTTTGACTCCTTGTAACTTGTCTGGGAGAGAAGTCTTTGACTCCCATTAAAACCAAAAGAGAACACCATATTTTCTTTTAATTTTTCTATCTGGCACAAATCTGATAGCTGAAATGATGGTTACTCTGACACAGACAGGCACCACTCCTCTGTCTGTTGGTTCCATTGCTCTTTCTATATCCTGAGTTAATATGATGTTGATAAATGCAGTGAAAACCAAGAACTTTCAAGATAAGGGTCAGGCTGATAAATGGTGGCCCCCAAAAACCCAATATCCTTTCTCAAGTCAACAATTTGGTGCTGAGTTCAGAATGCAGATATAACCTCAAACCTTTTCATTCATCAGAGAATATGAAAAAAAACAACTAGAAAGGGAAAGAACAAGACACAAAGGAAACATAAGAGAAAAAATCGAGTATTTAATGTAAGATACAAAGAACATTTTTAGCATTAAAAATGCATGAAGAGAAACATCTATATCAGTTCATTACCTTTCCCTTGGAAAAAGATAAATACAAATGTCTCATTTGTACTTTGTTTGTAGTCTGATTTTTACATACAGCAGGATGTTTTAGTGCAACATCAGCTCTGTTTGATCACATACATTTTTGAATCATTCCTATTTGGAATGAGAAAGGAGCTTCATTTGCTATCTAGTCAAAAACTACTAGGGAAGAAATTCCTTTTTTTTAGTCCTGACAAGCAACTTTCTTGTGTGCTTATTCCTGTGCAGCCGCTCACCAAAGAAACTCAATTTTCCAAGGAAAACTGATTGGAAAGAAAAAACAACCAAAAAAAAGCTGGGGTTTATGAAGTATAATTACATTCAGAGAGCTCAACATAAAACCTCATGGATCAAAACACATTAGTTCAATTATCCAAGTTTCAAGTCTGATTACAAATATTCGTGTGAAGATAATTACAGTGCAGCTGTCAGTTCTAAAAAGGCCTGCTGTACATAATGAATTGTCCTCTTATGGCTTAAGGAATGAAAGGAAACATTATTAGCCAAGTTTTGTAATATACATATTAGAACAGGAAAAGTTATCTCCCACTAAACCAAACGGACTGAAAAACGGTCGTCTTCTATGACAGAAAAAGCAGTAGTTTAATAACATACAGTAATGCTAATTTATAATTTGCCATCCCAATAATTATGCTTTCATAATGGGTGTATCTCTTCAAGAAGCATGACTAGATGTGAATTTCTAATTATAAGGACTACAGAATAAGTCATACAGACTCTAGGAGGAAATCAAAGCAACATTAAGTTCAGAAAATGTTGTTAAGATCCAGAAGAAATTTCACTAAGATGGAATTTGAATGCTCTTGTGGTGATCTGTCATTGTGTAAAACCCAAAGGGAAATTTTATCAACTAAATAAGTATCTTGTTTACAATTTTTAAACATTTTAATGAAAAAAACATTCAGTCCACCTGTAAAATTGCACCCACCTACGTGTCTCTTACAAACATAATTTAACACTGTGGATTCCTTTTAAGCTTTCCGGACATGAAACCCAATGTTTTGAACACAATGACTTTGAATCAAATGAAATGGATGTGGGTGGGTAAGCCACCGCTCTTCCAGTGTCCCACTTTTCCAACATGATAAAAACAAGAATAATAAGACCGATTTCTTTTTGTAAAGCACCTCAAGTGCTACAGGTAGAAAACTGACTTAAGAAATTTCACCTCTTTGTTAAATCCAGCTGTAAATCCAGGAGACATTAAAGTAAAATTTTCCAAGAAGGAGAAAAGGTCCATAGTAAGCTTTTCTCACCAGAACACTGGACCTTTGTCAAAAAAAGCTGACTGGTTCTGAAAGCACTTTCATCAGCTCGCTAAAGGGCAGTGGTACAGATCAGCCCTCTTCCTCAGACTGCCTGTTCTGTCCCTGGTCCAGCAATGTACTTCACATACATTTAACTCAAAGCATGTCTCTTATTAATTTTAATTGAAACTATTAGAAGGTTTAACATTCACCATCGTTCAGTCATTTGCTGGAACAGGAGCAGAGTAGCTTAGCAAAGGACAGTATGAGACTATGTCTACCAGTGTGCCAACAGAACAAGAAATTCTATGTCATGTGAAGGGACAAAAATTACTTTTCTGTGGCCAAAACTATCTATGAGGTGCTATTGTTGGTCATTTTTGAAAAAAAAAAAGCCTCGTAAATAGCACCTGGATTCAACAGAACACAACCAACAACATGGATTATACAAATGGCCCTGGAAGAGTTTACAAAAGAAATGTGTAACATAAATGGGAAGATCTGCAATGGTGCATACTATTTGTTTCTATCTTTGGTCACATGTAAAGAGCTGAAAATTTGGTCCCTTGGCTAAAAGAAATTTTTTTGGCACAGGTTCAAACCCGAATGTAGCAACCTCCAGACCTCAGAGTAGTATGATTTTCAATCCCTGCACAGATTTGGTTTCAGTTAAGCTGCAGTCTGCTTTTGTAGCAGGGAGAGGTAGAATTTGGCTGTAACATATTCTCTAAGTACAGTCAAATTAAGCTCTTTGGTGTACCACATAATCACAAATAATTATTGTATACATACTTGAAAGCATATTGGCATTATGTTCAGCAGATGGAACTCCCACTGACATTAATGGGAATTCCATGCCTGAACGTAAAAGACACCCATGTGTGTGGGTTTGGGTTTATGTGTTTTTCCCCTATTTTTGAGTCATGATAATCTTGTAATGAAGACTTAGCCTTAGGTCTCGAAAGACCTGGGTTCAATCTGCCACTACGTTCTTGTAAGACTTTGAGCAAGTTATTTCAGTTTTCTAGTCTCTGTTTCCCACACATTAACACATATACTACTTCCTCACCCCACCCTCCTTGCCCCCTCTTGCCCCTATGTCACATCTTCCCATTTGAAACTCTGGACTTGGCCTGCAACTTTTCATCTGCTTGTCCTCTTGCATGAGGGGCACAGATTTCACTTGACTATTCAAAGCACTATCAGAGTAGAGACAATAAAAATAGCCTAGTAATGATGTTCAAATACATGCTAAAAGCCCTGAACAACCACAACATTTGACAATTGGTTCATAAATGTCAAAAGAGATTTACTTCAGTCTTACAGGAAAGAATTCTGCCCTCAGTTGGTGCCACTACACTTTCAAGTGTTTACCCTATTCCTTTCAGTCAGTTTTTAGCCATTGTCACAGACACCAGCATAAGAGCTAAGAGAGCAAAAAACCTTTGCTTTCCAGTTGATTATCTAAAAGCATGGAAGAGAGTAAAAGATCACCTCACAAAAAAAATCAATGACAGCACATGGCAGTAAATCTCAAGTAAAAGACATTCTTCTAGAAGAAGTGTTATCCAATTTGGGTAGAAATAGTTCTGAAACTGTATCTAGTTCTAATCGGTATCTGTTCTCTTATTTAACTTCTCATTTGCACAGGAAATATGACTTGAAGATATTCTGATAATAAAAAATCAGGTATGCTGTGACAGCCATTCACTATGGTCCTCCAGCAAATATCATCAATGTTATCTATATGTGGAAGGATAAGGCAGAGATCAGCCCAATATTCATGAAAACAATAGAACAGTATAGTTAGTACTATTGGAAAGAATGTCAGCAAGCAACCTTGCTATTTGGTTAGCTTAACTCTGAAAAGCAGGAGAGAAGCCAGAACAATATACATTTGCAAGGGTTTATTTTGACAGTGTGTTTAGCTGTTCAGTTGTTTCAGATATTTTTCCTCCTCAAATGCCAGTACTATTTTTTAAAGGCTAATCTCAGGTATTAAACAACAACCAGCTTAAAAAATGGTACAGTACATCTGAAAACAGTAAACTAGTGGTGGGATTGTTTCTAGGAGGGAAGGGTCCATGGAAACTGCTGTTTAAGTTGGCAGGACACCTCTGCTTCATAGAAGAAAAAATGTTCCTGTTATAAAACACTTATCTTATTAGCAAACGCTGCACATAAAGGGGCAGCTGTACTTTGCTTACCTCACGTGTGACTCTTCCGTTGTTATCAAAGTCATACAGTGTGAAGGTCCATTCTTGCCTGTTATCTTCCTCTACAGACACATCACATTGCAATTCCTAAGAAACATGCAAAGAGCAGCTGATTACCTAAAGCAAAAGGCCTGTTTGCAGAGGAGACTCTCCATAGAAGGAGGCTGCTTGCTTTCTTCCTTCCTCCCTCCCTTGTGGGAGGAAACTTTCGGGATATGTTCTGGAGAGGCCTCTGTCCACCGCAATGAAGAGGTCTCATCACAATCACATAACCATCCTAACTCTCTAGGCTACACTTCAGGGAATTCACAAAATGCTTTCTACTTCATTGTAGAAAACAGAAAAAGGTACAAGAAAACTACTCCCTGAAGCTCTTGAAATACAGTAAGTTTTCCCACTAAAAACTGAGAAGGAAAACTCTGCTTAACTCAGGAAGACAACAGACTCAGAGAACGAGGCAGCACAATAGAGGGCCAGGAGCAGGGGTTAATACAACATGGACACAAATCCCCACCAGAGAGACCTGTCCTTGGCACAGATATTTGATAGGCAAAGATTGTCAGAGTTAGTGCAGTGCAGCATCATGCCACTGGAGCTCCTGAAATGGAGCCTGCCTAGGAACTGGCAAGTAAGAATGACCTGGGAGTGGTGCCTGCTCCGCGTTTTAACTGTGCTTCTGTTAGTGAGAGTGTGATTTGTGGAAAGCCTGAAAGAATCAATTTGTTAAAGTGGGAAAAAAAATCCCCAAACCAAAACCAAGACTTCGGTCAAGAACAAAGGATGCACTTTGACTGACTCCAGTCACCTGAGTGAAAATCATTTGCTGTCTCTCAATCAGTCTGTGCAATCAGAATTATCCAGAGCCACAAAAAGGCAAAACAGAGAAGTTACAGTGCAATTAAAATGAAAGTCACTGTATGCAAGTAAAATAAACAGCTCCAAATAAATTCAGCCTGATAGACTTCAAAATACCTGGTTGATCTTCTGACTTGAAACCAATTCCCTACAGCAGTAACGGGTACCCCCTGTCCCCTGCCGAGTTCAAAGGCAGTCTTCTCTCAGTTGTAACAAGCCCGGCTGAGAGCTGCCAAGTGCCCCACACTCCACTGTGGAAACACAGTCTCGTATTACATAAACATTACCGGCACCTTTAAAAGCCAAATCACATCCACCTCGGATTTAGACCTCTTGTCGCAACACTTGTGTTTCTGATTCTTTTATACCTTTGAAACATTTACCAATCTCTTGGCTCCCAGCTTACAGAGCTGGAAAACTTTCATTTGTAGAACAAGGGGAAAAATATCAATACTTGGTTTCTTGCCACATATTAATACTTCCCTGTCCCACACTGCCTAACATAACATCTTTATGTGAGGATGTGCTCTGCTTAGTTAAGAGCCATGGAAACCTTCCCTGCATTAGTCACGGTGCCTAGTACCAAGTGCTAACCTTTATGGCATGCCAAGAACTACTTGGGAACAAACGCAGACTTTGCCGGCACAGTGGAGTTACAGCTACTCTGGCACCAACCATGTTGACAGGTGTCCTCCAACATTCAAATATCAAGGCACTGTTAATTGCAATTTATCATGCCTTTCCTGTCTGCAAATGTCTGCTGCTCAAGGTAGAATATAAAATGTGCCTAGAAGAAGAGTTATCACTGTGGGGAAAAATGGGCAGGAAAAGTCACCTCCTCCCAGAAGGCCCACAAGCACCTAGCAACATCTGAACCACCCATGAGAAACCTACATCCTCTTAATCAGCCTTAAAACAGTAAAAAATAAATCATGCGAGACTATTCAGTCTGTCCTAGAGGAGGAAATGAACACTCGAGCCATGCTGCAAGGTGGCTGCATGGTCTTTTAAACAGCAGTTGAGGAAACGCAAAGCTCATTACTGTGACAGGCTGACAGCACTGAAAGGCACAAGTTTGCCATGTCTGCTAGAGTGCAGAGATGAAAATTCATGCTGTCTCTTGCTGGCACCAGAATATCTTCCTCCTCACCAAGACAGACAACCCACCAGCTGGATGACAGCATGTTTTAATACTCATATTTATTAAATCACTCCCTATATAAACAAAATCCACCAACTACACACAATGTTGGCAGTTGTATGATGTTTGTAAGTCTACAAGGAGATAGACTACTGGACTCAGTGCCCTCCTTTTCCTCTTGCCATGTGATCAGACGAATTTCCCCCGCAGGAGGTCAGAGTTATTTCAGTTTGGAGACCTGAGTACAAAAGACCAATCATTATGGAAGTTTTCACAAGCATCTTGTACACTGGGCAGATTTAACCAAGTGCAGTAGTCCATGAAAGTCAATCTAAAGATTTGATAACACGATAACTGGCATAATAGATAAAGGGTTAAACCTAAAGCCTCTTCTTAATATATATTTCAGATCCTACAGAGGAATGATCATCATTTTATTCTGTCCAAACCTGGAAATAAATGCCATTAATCACCTCGTAAGGAGCACCAATAGTAAGGCACTGATTTGTGCCAATTCTGCTGCTTCCTGTGCCCATCACAATCGCTGAGAGCAATAAACGTGCATCAGATGACATTATTTGGTCCACAGGTTATTTTTTTACCATAATTATGTCAGTACAGTGAAACTTTAAAATACAGAGGACTTACTTCAAATTTCAGTTGCTTCTTGGAACTTGTGCGTGTGTCACTTTCTTTTTCTGCTTTCTTTTCATCTCCACTGCAAACTCCATCTGTCTTCTCTGGAGGCAAAGCCACTGCGAAAAGAATATTTAAGAAAAAACGCTTATAAGGAAATGTCAAAGCAGACTTATATTTGCAAATCTGTCTTTATATTTAGGGTGAAATTGATTTCAGCAAACTTGTATGAGAGGATCATTATACTTGATTTGCTTTTGTGTTCACTACACATCTGGGATAATTTCAGCAGACAATCTACCAACAGCTTTTGGTACACAGCCTCTCCTACAAACATCACTAGAGTCACAGGAAGTTCAAACACAATATTATGAGAATATAAATCAGCAGAACTGTTACTGCAAATAAGTTGAATAATTTGCAAAATATTGAAAGTTGGTGACATGTTGCAAAAACACATCACATTCACTGGCAGTGAATGAAGTAATGAAGCTGAAATAAAGTCCTCATTCTGTTTCAATTTTCTTCTTCAAATACACACTAACCCTACTACCTTCCAAGAAGGTAGCACTACCTGACAAAAAGGTTAAGCTACATTTTTTCAAGTATGTATGAAACAGTATATTTCACCCAAGTTTCAAGTTAAAACATCATGCACTTGCATAAATCAATAACACTCATAAAGAGCATCAATATCAACATCTATCATAACATATACCAGATATATAACAGAAAGATATATGCTTCTCATGTGGATTAGAAGACAAATGCCTAGGAACTTAATAGCTGTGCCTTTGGCTCCTGCAGAGGCACATAGCCTTGCACATGATGAAAGCCTATATCCAAAGAAAACTATATTCTATATTCATTAGCATTATGAAAATATACATGGATTTTTAACCCTACTCTCAGACTTTTTAGATATGATTTTTTACACATCCATACACCTCTGCCATCCTAATCACTAGACCACTGCCGCGGCCCGGGTTCGATTCCCGGTCAGGGATACTCCCCCGGGCAGATGGAGCTCGTCAGCCCTGTAAGGCCATCCATCTATGAGAAGGTCACTCTAAACAAACCTACGTCCTGAGGACCTCACTGCCATTGTCCAAGCTTGCTTGGCCCCGGCAGATGAACCTTAGGATTAAAGGGTGGGCTCAGTTCAGCGCAGGCTGTGTCTCACCTAAAAAATCCATTGCGCAGGCTTGAAAGGTAAAAGACCTTTCCCAAAATCTTTGTTCACGAAGACTGGCCATACTATACGACACCTCTGCCAACAGTGTTATCTCTATACTCCATTATGTATAGCAGTAATCCTGCCTACTCCCCAAAAATTAGCAGATATTGGGAGAATATGGGTCCTAAAGTCAACATTTTTTTTCCCTTGCGCTGCAGCTATGTAGGAACTGTTTCTTGGAGATGCTTTGTAAGTAGGATCTCATTTAAGTGCCAGTTCAGTCAAGTTAGATTCCTTACAAAAAGGGAGATATGATCCCCTCTAGTTCAGGGCAAGCCATTTCAAACTGGGTTTACTCTGTGGCTCTCCTGGTGTTCCACACTGCTGAGCTGCCTCCCAAGCATTCTTCCAGGAAAGCAAGTCACTAACATGCTAGAAATTAAGATACTCTATTAGGCATTTTCCAGCACTTTCTTTCATGTTTAAAATAGAACAATTAGCTTAAAAAAAAACCAAACCAAAACCCCAATTCCCATTACCATGTCTTTATACTCTCAGAAACTCCAGAAGCTAAGATTTTTGCCACAACATTCACATTGCCACCCTGCAACACATATCACATTTTCTAGTCTCATTTCTTTGTTTAAATTTAACATTGTTGTTTTACTTTTGTTTGTTTGTTCTTAAAACTGTGGTATACAAGATGGATGTGCAGTAAAGAAAGGGGGAATGAAGTAGAAACCCTAACCCTTGGAATTTCCTGACTTTGATACTTATTTGCAGTTTTGATGTTATACTAACAGCAGCTTCCCAACACACACGTAATTTGCATTGTACGAATGCAAGCAGAGATAGTATTTATTATACACATACTGACATGCTGATACCCTTTGATTTCTGCTCCAAGTCATGTTAGGGTTCCCTACACCAAATATAAACTAAGTAGGAAGGTCAGACAAAGGAAGGCAAAGCTGGCTTCACAGCAGTTTCTTCCCTGATCCTTTTAATTTGGTGTTATTGGACAAGCAGGGACTGTTTCTTATGAGGTTTTTGTATAGTGTTTATGACATTTAAAGCACTTATTAAAATAAATATTACTTACAATACATAACTTTAAAGTATATCTGAAGAACCACCATTTGCTTTATATTCACTTGGTCCATAAATACAACTCAACCTTCTTGGAAGTTCAAAGCTAAGGCCACAAAAAGACCCCCATAAAACAAAAGACAACATTTGCTTGTCTACCTTAGTCCAGCTCTGTTGTTTCCTTCAAAAATCAACAAGAAATTAAAAGGTAACGTGGGCCTTCATAAAAAAGACAGTTACATTGACAGTGGTACCTTCTGGTTCCAGGAGCAGCCCTTCCACTGGCACGTTTAATAACCTGCCTGGATGTACAATTTGTGTATTCAGATAGGAAGCTTTCCCTTTCATGTATAATTTATGTAACAGAGGAAAAAATGTGCACTGACAAATTACTCTTCTCAGAAAAACAAGGGTTGAGCTATTGGGGAAGGAGGGGATACATCTTGCAGTACACTCCTTGAGAGAGTTTAAATACTGTATGCCAGAAATTATCCTCTTTGAGCTTTGCTGACCTTTGATCTGAAGAACTCATTGGCCTTGCTGCTCCAGGGAATTATCCTTTGAAATCAGTTACTCATTTTGGAGCTCAAATGGAATGGGGAAATCTGGTGATCTCATCCTGATGTCAAGTTTCATTCAGCAAAGAAAAATGAGATCTAAACGAGGAAACTTTAAAGGGGAATATGGGGATATTAAAATAGTATTTACAAGTGATCAAACAATGTGTCTGTACATATATCCTCATGTGCCTTATCCAAACCCAATGAACATTTAAAAATACTTACTGTTTTGTCTGAGAAGAAGGATAAGTGTTTGGTATCTTGCTTCTATACTTAGTTTTGACTATTGACATGTGCTCAATTTCATGAAGGATATAAACACATGCTGAACCTACTTATAAATAAAATGAGAATGTCTGCTTGGGGCAGTTAAAACTGGCAGCCTGTAAACAGAGATCCACCAGTGAGCTGCATGCCAAGGTTCAGATATATTCACAATGTGAGCTTCCTTTCAGCTCTGCCAATGATATTAAACTAGACCAGACAAGATAGCTATCTCAAAGGAGTGTGGAGAATTAATAGAATTGTGTTTCCAAAGTCTAGGCCATCAGAAATAGGTCCACATACAATATATCATCTGTGCAAAAATACTTACCTCCCCACTCAGATAACAAGCCCTGACAAAGAGAACATGCTACATAGACAAATACATATAGAAACCTACCCTTGTTGTGGGAATCCACAACTGGAGGGGAAAAAAGTATATATATTGCTTCTCATGGGAATAACCATATGCTCTCAAAAACAATGTTCCCTAACAGAATGTTTCATGAATTGAAATACTGCATATGTTTTCTTTATTATGCTCTTTCCTTGTTCATTATTAATGGTCTTGTATTCACTTCTATAACCCTAAGACACTATAAAAATGCGTCTGGACAATATTTGAAATTGGAAAGACAAAAAAGGAAAAATATTAACTTGGAAAAATTGTGAAATACCATTCTTTCATGAAAAACAAACTGACTGGCTTAAGTGTACTAGCAGATGTTTCTCTCTATGATTGTTAATTACTACCACCCAATTGCTCCTAATTGAAGTGGGGGAGGAAGAGAGGGAGAGAATGAACACCAGTTTAAAGATATTAAGACTCATCTCAGAAGAATTAGGTCCTTTTTTTTTCAGGGTCTTTGCATTCCTAAGGGAAGGGGGTAATAATTCAAAATGCTCCTTAGGAATCACCAAAATATCCCAGAAATGAGGTAAACTGCTGTGCTGTGTGCGTTGAATGAGCATAGAATAGTAAGCTTCAGGCAGCCAAACCATTCTTCCCTCGTCTCCATCTGCATCTGAGAATAAGAGAGAAAAAAGGAGTGCCAAAATAAAGCTGCACTCAGGTGGAAAAGTGACTGTTTAAACTTTCACCCTCACTCAGGTGGCTTGTCATTCCACATTTCTCAAAGGCTCATTCCATGCTCTTTATCAAATGATCTTCCTTCTCAAAATAAGGACAGTTTCATTCTATTTTTCAACTGTACCTACCATTAACAGGATCCTGTGGCCAGAATCAAAGAAGGATGCAACTCTGATGAACGTTCATGTCTAAGTCACGGCTACCAACTCAAATCTGCACAGCAGTTGGGAGAACTCAGGCTAAAGACAAACTACTTCAGAGCTTCTTTTGGATGCCATTCCAAAACATACGTGACTATTGCATCTCCTTAATTCAAAAATCAGAACTGTGGGAGAAGCTGTGCAACTCCACAATGATAAATTATGACTGGACATTACCACTGATGTCTTAAACCTATATTAATGTCAGGGTCATTACTGTGCAATTTTTGGGAGAAACCAGAGTAAAGGTAAAATTGGAGAACTGACAAAAATGCCACCCGTGAAAGTAAGCATCTGGCATACATGAAAACAAACCTTTGAAGTGGAATATTATTAGCCCTCATCTCATGGTAGACAGATTGGATTCCACAGCAATTTTTTAAAACTACTACCACAAGCAAAGGGACAGAATTATCTGTACACGGGGAAAAAAACCAACAAACCTTGAACCTGAGATTTGTGGGGAAGTAGGATAAAAGGAAAATTTTAAAGTGACATATCAAGACACAGAGACGAAGTCAAAAGCCCTTCTGTAACAGCTCAAATTGAACTTCAGTAGCAGTATTTGACTGGTGGAATTGAGCAAAGAGGTGGCCCAACCGAGCTCAGTAGTAAAATTCCTACTGATGTCAATAGGGTTTCCCTTCCAATTTACAGATCTAGCAGATGAAGAACTCAGAGACTATGAGGACCAAAGGGACAGAAAGAGAATTAATTTCTTTTTTTTTTTTTTAGAGGAAGTCTCTGATGTCTAAATTATCTGGTTCTGTCAACATTTTTTCCATTGCAAATCAGGTTTGACAAACATAACTGACATTCTTCACTGACTGCACAACACCCAGAGCAATAACAACCACGTTTGAAAGTCTAAATCGAGGAGAAGTTCTTTAATTAACAATAACATTCACATTCAGATTTCACTTTCAAGTTATCCTGGAGGCCATGGATTAAGAAATATCACCCCCATTAAGATCCCATTTTGTTTTATTCCACCGAGGTAATTGAAATATCTCCCTGATGGAGATAACTTTGCCTGAGCAAAGGTCCTCTTCACCAGTGGCAAATGAACATAGGGAGAATGGAACCAGGAAGGAAGTAACATTCCTGTTCCACAGCCACCAGAGCAAGAGCATAGAAAAACAGGCTCGTCCTGGGTCAGTGCCAAAAGCATGTATTCAACTTTCCCTGTCTAAAAGCTGAAGCTGATGAATTAGACACACCCTTCAAAACAACAAAGATAAAGCTGCCTTCTCTGAAGCTTACTGTAGGGAAATTAATTGTCCATTTTAAGTCCAGTGGGACAAGTCAAAACCAATTTAGCAGAAGCTGTACTAGTAGTGCCTTGTACCAGCCTGGGATGGGTATTTCAACCCGAAAATAGGGAGAGAAGTCATGTTCTTCTGTTTCACGGTTTCCTGTTGACACAAATTAAAGGTTCTATTGCACACCACAGAGTGAAAAAAAAAAAAAAAGATTGTCACAAGATCTACTGCCAGCACCCGACCAGGGGGAGGCAGAGCAGAGGGGTAGTGACTCAGGACCTTGTGACAGCTTGCAAAAAACAAATTACAAAACAAAACAAAAGAACAAAAATAGACAACCAAAACATGTTTTAATCATTCAGGCATCAATGATTCTAAATGACAAGACATCACTAGGACACTGAGGAATGGCTAAACTGAAATTCACTCAAATATTCCTTTTCTCTTGTGACTAAAATTTAGTCAGACTCACAGGTCAGTGCAAGACCTCTTCTCTTAAAGGTTCAATTCCTTTTGCCAACCTCAATAACTTGCCATTGTTAAACAGAAGTATTTGCAAGCCTTGATACAGAATCACAGGTTTCTGTCTGGGTCTGCCTTTCCTTTTTTCTTTTTTGGCTTTTATGTTGGGTGGGAGGGGCGGGTGGGGTGGATTTTTTTACTATTTCCTTAAAAAAAAACTTTTGTACTAAGGATGCAGATACAAAGGACAATATGGTCTCTCTCTGCTAGCTAGGGTGTAACTCATACATGCTTAAACACTAAACCTAGATTTCTCACACTCTTTCTGGCGTGAGTTTGCTAAAGGGAGGGAGTTTGCTGAATTCTGCCAGATTATGATTCCCTTTTCCAATTAGTTCCCCAACTGGCTGTATTTCATCAACAGAAACTGCCAGATTAAATGCCTTACTTGACCATCTTCACCCAATACACTTTGATGTTCAGTTCTCAAGCTTCAAAATACCTTTTGGATGAAGATCAGACAGCACTAAACAGAATTACTAATTAATTAAGCAAAGTTAAATTTTAAACACTGTTTGTTGTGTTAGCCAAAAGCCTGAACAGAACAGTCTTTTTTTTTTTTCCCTTCCTCATTGGAGATCAAAGAAGATCATTTCTCACTCCCCTCCCCTATCTTAAGGAAAAAAAAAAGGGAGAGGGCAGAACACTACAACAGGGAAGAATCTCCATAAGCTTTGGTCAGAATAGTTCAGAATAATACCTGTAGCAGCAAGATTTATGTTTGATCAGTGGACATATCAAAAGCCACATGAACAGAATGCAATCTGCTGTAACTCTCTGTACTATTTAACACGGGTAAGTACTTCTTAAGTGAAAACTGTCACTGTCACATGGACCACTTACCACTTTTTAACAGTATTATATGTCCCTGGAGCTCTGAAGGGGCCTGTGAAGCATTAAATTCTGTTGCTGAACAGTGACAGATGGGGATATCAACCCATCACTTGTGACTGACTTAAAGCAAAAGAAGAAAGACTTCTCTTTTCTAAAGGTGGCCATTTACTGATTTTGGTTAGTAGATGGTTAAAATTTTGCATTTTAAAAATCCCTTCTCAGTGTAAGTTGCACATATGCATGTTCACATAGGATTTTCTATCTTGAATTTCCTTTGTCTCTTTGGGTATTTTTCCCCCTGAGATTCACAAGGGAAGAAAAAGAAGAAAGAAACCCAGCCACTACATAACCCTTTATTCAAATGAAGGCTGAGTAGGTAATGTTATTAATAATGTAGGCTTTGATATCAACTCGCTGCCATCTAACTTAGATGTTCAATGGGAAAGTCGTGTTTCTACCACCTTTGCTATGATAACAGGGCCTCTAAAGGCATCTGAACTCTAATATTCATGTCATGGGAATTGCTTCCCATGAGGAAGAATATCACTCTGACCCTCACAAAGCTAACCTTTTACAGAGAGCAGTATTGTCGACCCATACTGTAACGTTATTTTGGCTGTAATGAATCAGTTACACATCTGACAACTCTTTCATAGTTAATATTCAGTAGTAGTTCAGTGTTCCCATCCTCAGAACCCTATATTACCCTGAGAGGTGGGGGAGGATGGAGACAACACAATTGAAATGCATTACTGTGATTAATATAAATAGGCCAGCATATATATGTGTACATAAAAACATACGTCTCTTTCCCTTTCCATATTTATGGATGGGTCAGGAATGGTACTGAGGTGATACACCACACACTACAAAATATGCACAGAAATAAAATTCATCAATGCTTGACCCAACCACCTAAATTCTAGGGAGCACACAGGATCTCACCACAAGAAATTATTCCCACAGAGCAAAGGCAGGTGTCTGGTCGCTGTTAAATAATGAGTACAGTGCAGCCTAAAGACCTCAACCAGAGATGGAAGCTCACTGTGCTACATACTGTTAAAAGTGCAGAAGAGGAGATGGTTTGGAGCATGACTTGGTCCAGGCTTACAGGACAAGCCAGCCCTTCCTGTTGCTCTGGAGAGCCCACGCATTTTGCAACTCAAGAATCAGATTTCCATTTTGAGCTACCCCTTTGGGGGAAAATCCTGTAATGTTCTCCTAGACACCATCACTGTGGATTTGCCTTCAAATGTAGCCTCTTGAAATCTGGGCAGCAATCACTACATGCCTGTGTCCTGGGCAGCAGCCCTGCAGGGCACAGGCACCTGGGACAGGGCAGCTGGGTGCTCTGTACAGCTCCCAGAGGGTCCTGCAGCAACACAGCGAGCGGGTTCATCCGAACCTCACTTTGCCAAGAACACACCTGGATGGTTCCACTTTCTGTAAAGGTTCCTTCAAACAACAAAACAAGGGTAGAGCCCCACACTTTGGCTTTGTGCCCCCAAATCCTTAGGCCGGACTATAACTCCCTCCTAAATACACCTTTGCACAGAGTCCAAGGATGCCTTGGCTCTCCTTGGCAGCTGCCCTGCCAGCACTGAGCCCCGTGTGCAGCCCCGTGTGCAAGGCACAGCAATGCTCTTCACTCCTCCAGAGCCCTGTGGAAATTCCTTGGGTAGCAGTTCTTTTACTTCTGGATATTTTGTTTTACAACTAATATTCCCTTCCTCTCTTTCTGTTACCTTTACAGTTTTAAACCCTTTTTGGTACAAAGTTGAGCACTTTGGATGACGTATTTTATTGCTGAAAGGACCTGGGTTGCTGGATCAGATTTATAAAGCAAGAAAAATACTGATCGCTGGTATTTTTATTTTTTTGGTAGGATGGGGGGTTGGGACTTTCCATCTAACAAGAGCAGCTGGACTCCAAGCTCTTTCAAGAGTAGAAATGTTGCTTCAGGTTCATTTCCACAACCCCATAGTGCTGCATTTATTATTTGCTTTTACTCACAAACTAGTTGTGGTTACAAAAAACAAGCTTGTCTTCCAAACAAACGACATTTTATCTCTTTCTCCACAGGAGAATAAGGTTGACTGCTACTTGTGCTTTGAGGTTGGGATATGATTGAGATGAAACATCTGTTAAGAAAAAAGGTGTGGGGGGACTTTTTTCTGCTAAAAATATCATGCCTTTTTTTTTTCCACCAAACTTGAAACATGTGATGAAATTCAACTTTTAAAATATAACCCTGGAGCTACTTGAAACTATAAAAGTCTCCTCAGTATCTGAGGCAAGTCAGAATTTCCACTGTTCAAGCTGGGCTTTTATGAAGAGCAGACTTTAGAAAAAGCTGTAATCTGTCTAGGTAACAAAGGGCACTTGTTCTGCCTGGTGAGGTAAAACTTTGGGTTTCTGTAGCTACTGCAGCAGAAGTGGAGTTGAAACACACAAAAGCACCCTGACTGATACACACTTTGAATTTGGAACAGCAACTGGCAAAGCAATATGTTTGTCATGGAAATTGCCTCCGTAGGTCTGCATCTACACACTTGTGTTTGGAAGGTTCAGCAGGATGACAGGTTGTTGTGGCTAAACTATCCAGTCCCAAGGGTCTGGATCGAGCTGTCTACATGAAACAACGGCTCCTAAATTCAGTCCTAGAAATGCAAGAATTGTTTTATCCTGTGGTAATGTGTACCTTCACATGAGACACTGGGGAATATGAAATCCCTACGGGCAGGAGAGAAGGGCCTTAACAGGAGCACGCACATGGGATCTAAACAAAAACCTACTGCAGAAAGCTACCAAAAACCCAGCCAAGGCAGCACTCTAACTCACTTGTCTGGCCATGTCATGGTTCAGTTAAGCACAAGAAAACTTGCAACTTTAGGAATATTTGGGAGTTGCAGCAGGACATATTGCCTATTAAATGCAGTATTCAAAGTTTCTGAAAATGAGTGTAGTGTTTCTTGTAAAGGCAAGGGATCTGAAACAAATATGTTGCCTTCTGAAATATCAAAGGCCAAAACTTTCAATTACAAGGGCACAAAACAGGAATAATTCCATGAACACCGGCATGAGAGTATTATCTGGTCCAAAATCTTTCCCTGGAAATATGCAATAGCTTCACATGGGTAAAAAAAAAGTTAAAAAAAGAAAAGAAAAGAGAGAGTCACAAGAGAATCAGAGAAGAATGGCATTTTGACTCACTTTTCAAAAACATATTTAATAAAACCTCCATGAACTGTGGTCAAAGCTACAAGAAAAATAACTGGTAATAATCATTGCTGGGAAATTAAAAGTAGAAAAGAACCTTTGTTCAAGTAGAATAAATGAAACCACTGGTATTCATCATGTTTCCAGAGAGATTGTTTTCAAACTCCTGACTTGTTCCCATATTTCATTCTTTGTTCTTGGTGGTGGATGTCCTGAGGCAAAGTTCAAGTACATTTTTATACTGCTGTACATGTACAGTAATGCAGCTTTATCTCTGTATCATACCCACCAGATCTTCTGTCCCTCACACGTACACCCAAGTCCATCAGTTTGCCAAGGTACATCTGATGGCAGACCCTGACTCCCAGGTCAGGCACCACTGCCCAGGCAGGAGAGCAGGACGTGCAGACAGACACGGGTAGTTGTGACCCAGCCACCCCTGGGAAGGGTTGGGCAGGTGCACCCACACTGTGCAGGGCTGTGACCCAGCCTGCCTCCCTCTGCACTTGCTGTGACTGTCACCCAGCCGAGGCCAAAGGAACAGCTCACCTGGATATGCCTGTGTGTGCTACAGCTCCTTCCTCCTCTGAATCACAACACTGACAGTCCAAGGAAAACACCAATGACCAAGACAGATTTGGTGAGTCCAGCTTGCTGAGGCCCAGCCCTTTCAAACCACATGCACAGACCATGACCCTCATAGCCCTGGCACCCATTTCTCAGCCCTGTCTCAGTTGTGCTACAAGGCAGCTTCCTTTGAGCTTCACTCACTGATATGGACAACCAGCTGGGTGCCAACACTGTTGCCTGAGCTCTGCTGTGATGCTTTGCTCACCTTTGCGGTGCTGAAGGCAAATGCAAAAGCCCTCCTGCCTTTGACGAGATCCCCCTGATCATCCTTTTGTCCTTTAATTCTTCTGCTTCCCACAAGCACCATGATGGTCTGGCTCTCCCATGCTACAACAGAAGCAGCTTGAGAGATCCACAGACATAGATTTTTCAACAGCTGTACCCACTGTTCACAACTACTCCAGAGCTGAGAGTAAATGAATATTCTTATTCTTAATTGATCCTTTTTTTAATGACCCCTCGGAAGGAATATTAGCTTCTCTGTGGAAGAAGGAAAAGTTGCCAGTCTTAGGTAGATGGAAAGAGCATGGAAAACCAATATTATTATAAATACCATGTATATAATATTATTTTAAATCTTTCCATGTTTAAAACATTCATTAAGGATCAACTCCTTGCTTTTTTTTTTTTCAAGGTGCTTTTTCACTTCCCTTTTCATTATCTTGGTTTATTACTGAGGTATTTTTTACACATTACATACAATTAAATTAATATTAACATTTGGTTTTCTTTGGTCACCATAAAAAATATAGGCCACTTGTAAGTTTGGAAGGCTTTCTTGTGTTGACACCCTCTCTCTGTCATATTCTAAGGGACAGATATGGATGCAGAAAATCCCAGGCTGCATTCTCAGCCTTGCTATTGTGTTCCTGAAGCAAACATATAACTTGTTTGTGTTCAATATAACAACTTTTCAGATATGTAGAATGATCTAAACACAGAGGTCAACGTGAAACTATTACTAACACCATGTATGAACTTCCCAGGCTAATGCAGAGGATTATAACCCAGAACACTCTCAAACCAGGGACAAAACACATCATCTATCAAAACCTGTTAGGCAGCACCAGCAGGAGCTGGTGGGGTGTCAGCTAAAGGGAGCAATACCCTACATGCAGGGAACAAGCAGGATGCAGGGAGGAGAGCACAAACCCTCCGCACAGCAGCGGCTCAGTGTGAGCAGGAAAGCTCACCCTCCAAGGTGTCATAACAGCCCACTTTTCACTGCCTTTCTGTGCTCTGCTTGCCAACATGGGTGGGAGCTGTTAGACACTGCAAAGGTTCATTTGGAAACACCTGGAGACCACTAACTTGTTACACACAGGCCATGGGCAACCGTTGGATGGCAACAGTCTTTCATCACTACTGACCTGGCTGCGCTTGAAACAGCAGCTCTAGAAGTAAAAGCCTCTGATCCAAATACCAACCCCCCTCAACTGGAACAGCTAATGTTAAGAAACACTTGTACAATTTTATATTTTTTTTATTTTTTTTTAAATGCCTTATGCCGTAAGATTTTCCTCCCACTCATGGCAAGCAGCCTACCTGCTTCTTATAATTTCCTGGATCTGTGCACAACCACAGGAAAACTTCTGCTAATCCTACCAGTCTCATGTTCTTTGGTGACTTTTATTCTAACTGCCAAACTAAGCAGTTTTCTCCTGGCACTCTGCACTGCTCCTTCCTCCCCATACCCCCACGTCCTTCGGTCCTCCTTCCAACCCACAGTAACCAGCTTATCAGCTGCCAGCCTCAGCAGGGACCCGCTGCTTGTCAGATGCTGGTGGCTGCTGCCCGTGGGTCACCCTGAAGCTGAAGATATTTTTCAGAGTTGTTTCATGTCCCATTGAGTAGCAGGAAAGGATAAAGCAGAAACCTCTCGAGAGCTGAAAAAATGCAGCCAGTGAGCAAGTGATCACCAGTTCTGAGGTGATCACATAGCATATAGTCATGCATAGCAAATCTATGGTAAGTGCATAGGATTAGCAACAAGTCATTAAAATGCAGAGTTCCCATATAACATTCAAGCAGGCTGACCACAAGAGCACTTTTAAGGTGGAATTATTAGCACTCTATTTACAGTGTTAGTAATAAATAGGTATTTGGTTTAAGAACCTAAGAGAGAAGGCACTTTCTGCAATGCAGCAAGCCTGCATCAACAGTTCTAGGTAGGTAATAACAATGGTGCTGACATAAAGTTAATTTGCCTGTGTGCAAGATGTAATCTATCCTTTTCTACAAATACACTGAAATTTCATATATATAGTATGTAAAAAATTATTTAAGCTTTAGGAAATAAATTAAATTAAATAAATAAATAAAATAAATAACCATCATAAGTGAAGGCATTAACTAGGGAGAATCATGCAGTTTGACATAACTGCTTTTTATTACCCATTCATAGCTCAGCCTAGAACATTAATTATTAGAGCTAAGAGATTAGCAAAGTATGGTAAAAAGTGTCTCCCATGCAAAAAGAAGGTTAGTAAAACTAGTTAAAATGCTTGTTCAAGTTCTCCTTTACTGACAAGTTTATAAACAATTTGGGCCCAAGTACCACATTTTGCCACCCTTCCTCTGAGTTGACAACCCAACAAATATTCTTCCAGTTACCAATTTTAGGAATAAGTCCAGGAACTAAAGCCTTCACTGAATTTTTCCTGAATGGAGAAAGCAGCCCTACTGTGGGGTGCAGTGGGGAAGGATACTCCCCTCATGCCCTCCCCTGCAGCCCCAAAGGAAGGACTGACTGGACACACTAGTACCAACTTGAAAAACATATAGTAATACTGTAATATTACTATAATTATAATACTTAATATAGTAATATTAAGAATATAAGGATCTTTTTTCTGTTTCTCTGAATACAAAATGCTTTACTTGCAGGTTTAAAAATTCCATCATGTCTTGTAAATATGTGAAAAGTGCAACAAGTAGCTCTTTTACAGATATGCTAGATTTTTTTCCAGCGACAACATGTACTTTGAACTCTGCTGGAGGACTCTCTAATATTTATAGGCAAGAAGATGACCTGAATAATTTGTCCTTTCTGGTACCAGAACAGGGAACATCTTACATCTAGGGACTTGGATACAACCGGGTTGGAAAACAAAAAATTGGGTTTGTTGATTCCAGCCAAGCTCCGTCATTGCTTTCAAGAGGACTTTGGATATCATGTTCGGATAAGGCACCAGGAAGGCTTGGATATTCTCCAATCTTCTGTTGAGAGAATAATAATCAAGACATCACCCTTGGCTGACAAATGAAACAGGGAATAGATTGCTATCAGTGTAAGAGGCAGCTCTTCTGGCAGGAGCAGGACTAGACTGATCTCCAGAGATGCAAGATTTCTGATTAGTAGAAACACCTGAGTTGTACTTTTCAGGAGAACAGTGACATGAGAAATCACATTATCGCATAACTATCTGAGATGATAGGTTAGGTGTCTCCTGATAGGTTACATATCTCACCTTGAGCTCAAGACTTCACTGTGAACTCCAAAAGGCAGCTGAAGTAGACTGACAGGTGTGTCCCACCGGGCTCTAAAGAGCTTGTATTGAGACAAGGAGGAAGTCATCCCTTTATGCAGTCAGAATGCATCAGAGAGAGATTTTCCTTTCTGAATTGATCTTTCTGAAAAGTTTTTAAATGTTCAAGCAATAACATGGAGAAACCCCAGTTCCCTTCAGAAAGGCACGCAGTGGTCAAGACAAGAAAGTTCTTCTGGTCTACAAGCTTTAGCTGCAAAAATTTCCCAAACAGTCCAGGGAAAGGAGGTGAAAAAAGTTCTGGAAAACAAGAGCAGGACTCTCTAGCAATGCATTAGAAGCTTACTTATACCTTGAAGAGTTAAGTGAGAACTTAGATGTCATTATTGAACACACAAACAGCAGATGTCTTTCTGAGCTGCCTGAGTATCTCCATGACAGAAGAGTGACTTGCTGTTTGATGCCACATTCAATTCCTGCCTGCCATTTTAGCTTCTCTGTTGACATGAAATGAAAAGTATCTGCCAATGTCTGTGCTAGTTTTTGTGACTTCTTCCAGGGCCACCTCCAGTCATTCAGTTCTGGTGACCTTTTGTTCCATCTAGGGCCAAGGAAGAGAAAATGTGAGCTCTTTCATCCTACACAAGAAGAGTGATGAAGCAAATGTTTTCTGTGCAGGAACTGTGGGGCAAGAAAGTTGAAGCACAAGACATTTGTACACAGCCACAGCAGATTGCACAAGTACTCTAGGTTTGGCAAATGGGAGTCTCTGAAATGCAGTGGGAAATCACTTGGAATGAAAGCTGCAAATGAATCCACTGCAGAACTTATATCCACCATGCCCAATTGTTGAGTTATTAACGAAAGAGGAAGAAGAAAAACAGAGTCAGAGTAATATGAGACTGAGGTTTCCATTGGTGTCTCTTATCTAAGGAAATCGCTGACCACATAAGAGAAAATCCAAAAATTTCAATTTAGTGACTTGCCCAGCAGCAAAATCAAAGGCAGGTGGTGGATATATTAGACAATACTGGTCAAACTGTTTCTTTCCGCACAGCACTTCGTAAACAGAATCACAGCTATTGAGTTCTAACCTCTTGTCATGCAGCAACATTGAGTCAACAATCCGCTCTCATGGCTTAATGCTTTTGATGTTTACTTTGTTCTTTGTATAGTTCAAAAGAAAGCACTAATGCACCAGTCCTCTTACCAAATACAATCTTAATCCCAGAATCCCGAGCCTTTTGCTGTTGGCCAGTTAAGTCTGTTAAGACGAAAGGATTTGATCAAGCTTTACATAACAACACAGAAGTTAAATCCAGCAAAGAGAGTTCTTTTTATCTGTACTGCTCAGACAGCTAAGAGGGGGAAAAAAGAGAGAGAAGAAAAAAAAAAGGTAATGAACTTGGCTATGTAAAACAAAATAAGGAATTCAATTATTTCTCTTATTGCCACTTTGTCTTTTCAGTGAGAGTCTTCTAAAGAATTCAGATTTATTCTCCAGTAAAGTTTCTGAGTGCAAAGGCTATAACTTTCCCCCAAACCAGAACTGTGGCACCTGCTGTGGCTTTTTGCAAATCTGAGAAATGTTTCTTTTTCTTTTTTTTTTTTTGCATCCCCACCATGTATTTATGAAGGCAGAATATAGCTCTTTGATGCATGGTATTTGATAGACCTGGGTTTAAGTCTTTGTTTTGCCATTCATGTCCTCTGTGAGCTTAGTCCAACCAACCATTTCCCGGGTTACAGTTCCTTGTCTCTGAAACCAGCCATCAGTGATTTTGATGTTCCTATGACACATGAACATATAATCATCCAGCACACATATTACACCAGCACATATGTAAAGATAATGAGGCAGCAAAATAAAGGCATAACAACTATTTTAGATGGAAATGTTCCAGAATATTAATTACTTTTTCCCACAGAAACATTTCTACACAGAGAAGAGGAATGGCAGTGGTCATCTTGTACCTAAATCACACAGAATTCAAGCTGTGCCCAAACACAGATGTCAAATCAAGCTTCAGCTTCAATTTATGCTAATATCACAATTTTATGCCAGTACAAAGCACAGTCATTAAAAATATGATGCCAGTAAAAACTACGAGCTGATATAATAAGGGTGCTTTAACACAATGCTTGTAGTATTGTCTGACAAATTATAGGAGTTTCAATATCCCGTTCAAATAGGAAGTGACCAACACTGTCCCCAGGATGGCAAGCATAGCCTGGAGATCTGAGAGCAGAGGGATGAGGACCAAGCCTTGACAATCTGCATGCATTTGCCTGAGCCCTGGGTGGGAACAGTCATCTTCCTCCCAAATGGAAAGATGCCACAGAACAGCTCTTCCCCAGTGACAGCACACAAAGCATGGACCACCAGCTGGTATCTAAATCTGGTCTTCACTACTCAGATACTTCATAACAAATGAGATGCATCAGAAGTAATAACATGAAACTGCTGAAAGACTGAAACTGCAGCAACCTAAAAGGTTTTACACCCTAATAAAAAAAATCCTGCTGCTGACTAAATTGGAAATATTATATATTGAATATTATGTTTGCTATGCAAGACGATTCTACACAACAAAGAAAGAAATAATTAGAGGCAAGGAAAGACAGAATGAGACAAAGAAAATAAAATTATTCACCTTGCTGACATTTAATATCCTGTGTGAAGTAGTTTCTCCTATAATTCTAAAATTAAAACCTACCCCTTATTATCATTATGACCCACTGTGGGCAGATATGAAAACTGAAACAGAAACGCTAAAAAAACCCCCATCATGGCAAGCAGACTTTGCTATTGTGATTAAGAGTAGCCTACAAGGACCAGCTGAAATTGAGCTCCTGTGTTACAGCACATGCAAGGGAACATTCTCTGTTAACTACAGAGTTGATAGAAACGTGGAACCCAAGAAACATGGTATATTAACACATTTCACAGGTAAGGAACTGGAAGGTAGACATTATTAACATAAAGAATCTTTTAAGTTCAGTTTAGACAGAAGCCTCTAATACCAGAAACAAATGCCTGGATTATAAAAGGACAGAAATTTCCAGGTTAAGCTTGACATGGTTCATTGCTCTAACTAAATTTGGCATATTGTTTCCACTACCCTATAATATAAATCTAGCACACAGCTCATGGAATCACTTGTAATACTAGACAGTGTCTGAAGTCTGTTTTCCTTGAAAGGAATGAGCAGCTAATTATTGTCCTCCATTCATCAACTCCCACTTGCCCAACTGAAATTCAAGGTACCTCAGATGTGTTCCCTGGTATGCAGGATATAGCATCCATACTCAAGGTCCCCAAAGGCCATTCCCACCACAACAGTGATTCCACCTCAGTTGCCTCACAGATGAGGAGATGAGATGGAAAGAGGTGTCCAAGGCAGTAACAATTCCATTCACATTCAAGAAAAATGTTTTGAGTAAGAGTCTCTAGTCTTTATTAGAAATTAATGTAGGAGTTTCTAAGGCTGGTCTGTGTAACACAGAAGGGAGTGCAGCACATCACATAACCCAGTGCTGACATTGTCAGTGACTGCATTTGCCACTTCTGCTCAGGACAGCTATTCACAACTGCTATCAGTGTCAACAGCAGTACCTAGAAAAAATTGTGAGACCTTGAATTAAAACACTTGGTCCCTGTGATACAAGTGGGTGACCTTTTTCAATACCAATGGTAGCAGATAGAGAAATAACACCCTATTTCCATCCTAACAGTTTTTTCAAGCAAAAAACACATCAGTAGTTTAAGAATTGCATTCTCAATATAGGCATTCTCACACTGATTTGTTCACTAACTTACTCCAAATTACCTTAATATTAACCAAAAAATTTTGTTCTTTAAATACCTTCTAGGTGGAAGTGTTCATCACCAATAGTGTCTCTGTAGCCTTCCCCAGATAAATCCTGTTTAAAACAAAAAAAATAACCAAAATTAATGACAAATATACTATATACTAAGTGTTGAGGTGTTAACAATATGTACTTAGTATTGCCAGAATTAATTTAAAACAGTAATGAGAGCACAGGAGCTGTTTTCCAGGAAAGAAGTCAATCACTTTACTCGTGGTAGTCAATGCATTTGATACTATTTTACAGTGCTGTGGACATACTTTTGGACAAAAATTTAATGAAGATGAATTGGCCATAGAGGGGAAAGAAGAAGAAATGTTCATGTTCAAATAATTTTACAAAATAGATTGATATTTAACATTTCAAGATTCTGTCAATCAAGCAAGTTAAAAAAATTCCAAATGGAAATGATAAAGGAGAAATAAGCCCCTCACTACCTACAGAGGAATGTTATCGCTTGGTTCCACCAACAAACAGAAAACTTTCATATGCCAGAGGTCACCCAAGAAAAGCAGATATGAGATTCCGATGAGCTGCCTAATCCTTCAGTCCCAAAATTAATGAAATATTGTCAGCCCCAGCACATCTAGAACAACACAGAAGCAGATGCCATAGATATGCAGATGAACTTATCTCAGAGCCAAAAAACATTTCTCCAACGGTGCTGAAGTAGTAATGAAGGGCATCAGTGGGATTTGGAGCTAATCCCACTTACAAAGACCCTGAAGAACATTCTTACTCTCTTAATAGCAGACCCTTCCAGCTTCAGCTCCCCACCCCAGTTAAACCATAAGCAATGCCAGCTATCCTCATGTCCTACCTGCTCTCATTCATTCCAGAGGCTTTAGCATCACCATAACATCACTGACCTTACATTATAACATTGCTCCCTAAATTCTCTACAAACATTATCTGCCACTGATAAACAGCTGTGGTGACAAAGAAGAATATGGACCTAAAAAGTTGGCATGCTGCACTCCTGGCCAGTTCAACTTTACCTTCAGACACACACCAGGAACACAGAGTCAGCATCCTCAGCATCAGTCTGTGAGCTGGAAGTTGACAGCTCAGAGCTTTTTTGTACAAGACAAGAATAAGGTAATAAATAACCTGTGAAAAAAATGTCTGGTTGCATTCATTAGCTTTATTGTTAAGGAATGTGATCAAGATAAAGCAGTTCACCTCCTTTTGTTGAAAAAGCTGACAGAGGTTCTTTGCCTTCCACATGCCCAAATGTTATTCTTTGAGATTAGTTATATCAAAGTAACTAAGCCACAAAAGCATATCTTCAGAATTTTCCAGTATCAATTTCTGCAACAGCTTGTTAAATATTAGAGTTCACAAACACTACTGGATAGATAGCCCAAAAACCCCGAAAATACTGTCTGTTTATGAACAGGTCCCCTCAAGTACAGTTAGAAGTCACAGGACAAATGGCTCTGAGAAACGATGGCAATCTGGCCTGGAATGCTGGGATACTACACAGCACAATGCTTTTTTAAAAGCTGACATTCTGGATTTAGCTTTCCAGGTAGCAAATCACAAAAACCTATTTTTGTTCTAGTTAAAAATGTCTCTTTTTCAGGGCATGTGCTAAATAATACCAATCATTACCTTAAAAATTATGGAAGAAATCGACAGAGAATTAAAAGAAGACAAAATAAAATGTTGGCATGACTTATCATATTTTTGCAAGATGATGGTCTTTCCAGGGCCATCTAAAGATTAGTATACTTTTGTTTGATCAAATTGTCCCTTGTCATCATTTTCCACGAAGCTCGGAGAGCACACCTCTGACTGCTTTCATATATAGAAGTGATTCTGCTCTCCCACAATGCTAAATATTCAATAACTCTTTTGATTGGGTTTTCGGTTTGGTTTGGGGTTTTGTTTGTTTGTGGGTTTTTTTGTTATTTTTGTTTTGATTGGTTTGTTTGGGTTTTTTTTAACTAAAAGAAGGAGTCCTGCTCCCTTTGAAAAAAACAAAAAAAATTCTATTAACCTGGTCAGCAAATATGCAATGAGTAGGTATGCTCTTACTTGTAGTGTATCTCTGATGATAATACTATCTAGGTGGTAGCCTTCATCTCCTAAAATTTTAGCAAAGCAAGTGCTGCATCTGGGTATCAAATATTGCCTGTTAAAATGATGTCATTTGTCTCATCCTCTACCAAGCTCACAAGTCATTAATTTTTGTGTTTTTTCAAAAGACATCACTTAAAAATGAGCATACATTTATTGATGTAAAATGCGCTATCAAGTAACTCAGAGGAAAACAGTGGAAGACAAAGTGTAAAACAGCAGAGTGAAACATTAATATTCATGATGCTAGCTTCCTTATTTTCTCACTTTTAATCATTACATGGGTCTTAAGCAAATATGTTTTATATTCTAGTCTAGTTTCATTCCTTCTCTAGCTCCTAGTTATTTAAGTTAAAGTAGTAACTTAATGCAAGCAAATTTCCATTAAGTGTTTCTGCCTTAAACCAAATTACTATAAATTAACACAACCTAAAAAGTGTTTTCATGCTGTTGAACCATAATATACCTGTTAGACAGCACATAAATTGACAATCCATCCAGAAACTGATGAGAGTATCGTTTGAACATTTAGTGACACATTTAAGCAGAATTCCTGAGCTCCCATTCAAATGTGTTCCCCTCTGTGTGTAAGATTATGACATGTATTATCTTTGATAGACAGCCATGTATCTGCAAAAGGTGTGGGCTTTCACAGGAAAAAAATGTGGGGGAAAAAGAAGATACTCTCTCATTCATCTTATCATCATTAACTCTTCTGTCAGAAAAACTGCAAGAGAGTTACTTGAATATTTTTAGCACCACCAAGACAGATGCCACAACCTGGATAAACACCAAAATGCATCTGCTTGAGAAAAAGTCTCTGGGCAGTGTATGTAAACTCACACTCAACAGAAGAGTACAAAATCTGAGAAAGCATCAGAGAAAACAATTCTCTCTGCAGCTCATACTCCATAATGAAAATTAACCTGCACAAATTGCCTTGAAGTGAATGAAACAGTGCATCTACCCACAGCACCCCAAAATCACAAAGTGGACTAGAGTAAAGGAAAAGGGTAAAATGTGTAAAACAGAACTCACGGCTCAAGGAATTCTAGCCGGAAGCAAATGTTATAGCCAGGTAGGAATATCTGACGCTGGGGAGAAGCATGTTTGGGCACAAAGCAAGCACGGGCTGGAGGGGATGGAAAAGCCAGCAGTGGCTCTGCGCTCAGCCTGGCCCTGCTGCGAGGTCCTCGGTGCCTGTGCCATGGCAGGGCTGGTGCCCAAGAGCAAAAGCAACAACATTTAGGTCATGGGCAGTTGTACATCACTGTCCTGACACGATGTTTTAAATCACAACACTGCATTTTCAAACTGGAACACTGAGTCATGAAGCAACCAAAACCAGATGTACCCTGTGAAATACTATAGAAATGAGGTCAGCAAGCACTTGAAAGAATAAAGAAAAGAAACATTTACATAGAAGGATTATTCCAGCATGCCATTGCTGTGGGTTGCTAAACAGGAACCCATCTACACTAAGTGTCTCTACCTCACCAGGAGTTTCCCAGATAAATAAGTTGGCCTCTGTTAGCTACTAACACAAATCACACTGAATGACTAAGATTCAGGCCCAAACATCTGCTTCAAATCTCGGAGCAGCTGCTGCCTGGCCTGGGTAGAAAGGACCTCGTGTCCCATATATCCCATTCTGAGAGGTGCCTCTGTACTCAGCTCAGACCTCAGAGGGTGGGGGTGGAGAGAAGAATTAATTAGTGCAACTCTCTCAGAAATGTTGCTGAGTATATGCACAAGGAGAAAAACAATATTTAAAAGCTCCCACACCCCAGGGCTTCTATTCAGTTGGGTACAAGTCCGGCAATCGTCACTCACTTCCCACCTTCATTGCACAATCAGACTCCGATTAATTCTAACTCGCTGGAAATTTTAGGGTTTTTTTTAACCTCAACATCAGCCCTAACCACCCTGTGCAGTTTTCTTACTGATACAAGTCTCTGGAGCCAAATGCCAGGCACTCACTCTAGGGCTTCCAGCTACTGACTTCCTTCTCAGCAGCCATCTGAAAAAGCTGCAATCCAAATCCTCATCCATCATTCTGCCTACATCACTTTATTCCTCTGATGCCTTTGCTGGCTCCCTTTCTGCTTCTACATTGAGGGGAAGCTCCTTGACTTTACCTTCCAGGCTCCTCGCAGTTATGTTTGTGGTCACATCTCCTAGTCCTTATGCCTACCAGTTCCTTTCATCTTGCTCAACAGTGTGACTCCATCTACCTGTCCTGACTCTGCCCTTCCATGCAGCTCCCCATGACATCCAGCATGTAAGAACCAAAGCTACAGATTGCAGCCAGAGTGTGTATTTGAGCAGCCTGAGCCTGGACTAACATGGTCTTCAATGCAGTTTTGCTCCAGTGTAACTAGAGACAGCTACATCCATAGATGTATTAGATGTATCAAAGGATAAACTTTGATTTAAGTAGGTTATCATGATAACAAGGACATTTTTAAAGTTTGGGCCCCCCTACTCTCTGTATTACATCTCAAGTCAATATTGTGTTAATTAACATTTTTCCAAAAGGTGTTGCTCTTTTCAAGTAGAAACAAGTTACTTTACTTCTCCTTCTTCAAACATCTCATTAAAATCCTTTGATTTAGCCTTAAGATAGTCAATTTTCCACATTTTTGGCAGAAAATATGCACACATTTCCTGTTTTAGTGAATTTTTTATGAAGGAATCATATATATCCTTTTTTTTTTGCACAACATGCAAAATGACAAATTGTCAACCAAGAAAACTTTCCTCCCTATTTTTACCCATCTGACTAAAACATGTGGGTTTTTCTTTCTTTATTCTCATACTGATGCAATAAAGTTCCAGCACATTTGGAACAAGCAAAGTTGAAGAAACACATTTCACAACAGGACTGCAAGGGACAGGACATGTGGTAACTCTGTAGATTTTACAAAGGTTTTTTACATCTTCTGTAGATTTTACAAAGGTTTTAAAGTCACTGCCAACAAAAATATTGTGCTACCTATGCAAAAACTTCAGTTCTTGATGTAGAAAAAACAACCCCAAGAAAAGGAGGCTCAAGAAATTGGGGATGCCCTTCGGCCTTTCACCTGAATGACTGAGGGCCCTGTCAGGTGCCAAGTGGCCACTCTGAATCCTTCAGTCTCACTCGCAGGAAACGTATTTCCAAAATAAGTTTGAAATTCATACAGCAAGTCCTTAGCAGATTGTGAGAACATCATCTATTGAAGATGCTTCAGGAAACCCATCCAAACCCCAAAGCAGTCATTATCATTGTTTTACTTCACTTTTAATCTTGTTCAGACTTGAAGAGAAAGAGGAAAAAGACTTTTTAGAAAACAGGTTGATGAAAGGAACCTTGTTCCCCTTTGGGTATCTGAAATTTCCCATGGACTAGAAACACAGCCATGTGTAACTGTGATCAGCTCAAGCCTAGGCTTCACTACTAGGAAGCCTGCTCACACCTCAAAAAACGGTATTATTTCTTTTAGGATAATGTAGGTCTAAGTAGGTATTCATTTATCTGAGGGGGTCATAATTTTTTAAATATGGGGTTACAGACAGGTTTAAAACTTAAAAATAAAATAAATAGCCAGACGAATGTGGAGATGACATTGTGCTGGGTTAGCAGCTTTCGTGCAGACAAACCCATGCAGCCAAAGGTACAGAAAAGGAGACATTTATGCACACAATTTTGTGCGGTCAGTACTTACAGGCCAGAGGTAAGAATGTGCTTTGGGCATGCATTTGGTTCTCTCTGCACTTGGAAGTGAAGACTTCATACTAATATTCTCTTTCAAAAATGCTTGAAGATCCCCCTCATAAGCTTCTTCAAATAAACAATACGCTCCTGTATTACATTGTCCTATTTAGGACAAGAGCTTCCTTTCCTTCCCTGTTCATAAGTAGTCTGTAAATCCAAGGCCTTACACAGATAAAAGCATATATGCCAAGCCTCACTATGATGAAAATTGAAACCAGGCAAACACATTTAAGAATTAAAGCATATGCCACATAGAAAAACACTATAGAGCAATACACATTTATGCCTTGGTTTAAGCCTAATATTCTTCTTCTACAATGTATTTCCCCTTTTCTTCTGCAATCATGAGGTTTTACTTTTTCAAGTTGACCATTCTGGATAATTTAATAACAAAAATAATTTGCTAGGATGCAACTTTCTGTAAAGAACACATAAAGCAGCTCACACTTGAAGAAATCAGAGACTTTAATTCTTAGACCAACATTATAATTGCAACACATTGCAACTGAAATGATGTAGATTGGTCAGCAGAAGCAGCAAGCTCAACTTCTATAGTGGTTTATTTCTCTGAAATAAGAACCCATGCTCTGTCATTGCAGAAGGGTTTTTCCTCCTCCACCATGCATCAAAGCTTCTCTCAGACAAAATTTTGTCATAATATAATCACAGCAGGTAGAGTTGTTAAGAAAACAGACTTTTCCTCTAAGATGTCTGATAAATGATCTTGGATGGGTTTCACTGCTGTGGTTTAGGATTTTACTGGTTTTATCTGCCATGTTGGCCTCTGTGCCCAAAGTTATGGTCTTCCTAACAGAGACAGCAGGACACGAGAAATCTAGCACAGTAGATACCAAAATTCATCCTCTGGTACCTTAGCACAAAGATCGCAGTAATCTACCAGCTCCAAAAATATAGTGGTGACACACAGAAACTCATTTTGCTCAGCTGCCTCTGCTCTAGGAGCAGTAACTCCCAGCCATAATAATGTGGTAACAGTGTTTGAAATCACTGCATCTGTATCTACCAGTCTGACAGAATTGGTGCCCCTGCAACCTCATCTCTGGTGACTGTAGAGCAATTCCAGCTGCTGATAAATACTGTGATGATAAAGACAGGACAGCCAAAAAAGCCAAAACAACAACCCCATGTTAATCTCCAGCCACAAAGGATCATGAACAATTAGAGGCTTATGAGGCAGAAAATATCCCCAATCTTTATTTTCCTGTTACATATCCTCAAATGGGTACAAGGAACAGTTGTTGTATGATATGCTTTTAAGGATATCCCATTCATAGGAACATGAACATGAAGCTGTTGAGGAAGTGAAAGTGCAAAGCAGAGGATGCTTACAGAAAAGCCTTCATGGAAGACATCTGAATAAGCAAGAAAAGAAATGACTTTTTGTTCCACATTGCTTACAACATGCAGCTGAACCTCTTTTGTCCCAGAGACAAACACATGCACCAGGCTATACCACAGGATAAACCATAAATCCTTTCTTCATTTTTCTGATGTGTTTATTTTCTCCAGCCTATGAAAATCAGGTAATGACGATAATGAAACATGCTCTTTTCAAGTAGCTTTGTCATCTCTGCTGCAGTGGGCAAGTAAGCATCCTCTTTCAGTGGTCAGTCATTACAATCCACATTCAAAAAAGGCTACCTGCCTGCTCATTTAATTTGAATCATAAGATTCACACATACTGTGGAACAAACACAGAGCTTGTATATATAAATCAATTTATATCCTGCATATATATATTGAAAAATCTATAGAGGAAAATAAACGCAGCAATAATAGCTTAAAATACTAGGCACTTTAATCCAATGTATGTTAAGACCTGTAGATACTCAGAAGATCCATGTGGACAGTTTTACTTACATTATTCCAGTTTCAAGACAGAACATTACAGTTTCTATGATGTTTTAACCCTATATTTCATGGATCTTTATAAACCCTTGCTAGGTGTTGCAAAGTGACATCTTCCATTAACACTATTATTGGAATTTTGGAAGTATTATGACTTCTAATTCTTAAGGTGATAGGGTGAAACACAGTTTTTCAAGGACTTCTGCCAGATAAGAGATCATATAATTGAAAGCAACTGTAAGAACAGATGTATGAAATCAGCAGTTACTTTTCAACTGAAGGGTCCAGCCATCTTCAACTAAAAAAGATCATCAGTCTTTGAGATTAAATAGGACTGAAACAAGAAATGACTGCTTTTTGCTATATTTAAATTCACTTTGAAGCTACTTCAGAAGAATAAATGAACGCACTCTACAGATTCAGCTATTTACCTTACTTTGTTCTAACTATACTCTAATCTCTTTGCTGATTGGAAAATCAGTTGTCCCATGTCCCCCAGGACCTTATCTTCAACATAGATTATACTGATGAACAAGTCTAAGAACACGAATGAAAGAGGACAAATCTTCATCTTCCCTCCAGCCTGGAGAAGCTCAGTAACTCCTCCAAATTGCTTATTTTGGGCTTCTTCTCCACAGCAGACAGATGGGTGTAGCTCTGTAATAAATCTGATTTTCTGTTCAACTTCCTTTCATGATAGATTTGGTTACCAAGAAACAATTTAACAGACAGATTTAAGTGCACTGAGGTGATTGTATCCAGGCATGCCCTGGGAAATAAGCTTGCAGAAAACGGCTACAGAGCTTGACTACAGAATAACTTGCTCATTTAAGATGTGATCTCTGACTTCAGTGATCATTACAGCTTTAACATACTGCATTCTGAACCCTTCTTGTGAGAATAGTCTGTCTTCCTACAAGGCTCGGGTTTTCATACTGCACAAGGGCTTAAAGCTCCCCTAGAATGATAATCAATGCTCCTCTATTATGTTTATAGCTCTAAGTCTTTTCCTGCTAATGGATGACGTATATTTATGCAGCTGGAGGAAACCTGGATTCAATAACTGCTCCACCACAGACTCACTGTGTGGTGTAGGGTAAGTCACTTAAGTCTCTCTGTGCCTTCATTTTTCAACTGTAAAACGGAATTCTTGGTGCCCACCTTTGCAAAGAGCTCTGAATCCTCAAGATGAAAACATACCCCACTAAATAATATTACCTTGTTAGGAAGCACAGGTGTGTGACCCTGGACACATATGCTAATGTTGAGCCATAAATCTGTCAACAGGAGGTGCTGGCAAAACAGATGGTTCACATTCCTTTTTAAACCACCTCTTTGTCCCCAGAGCCCAGGTATGTCAACTAATCATTTTATAACTGGTCGGGGTTTTAATGGGCCAGGAAGTCACAGAGAAGCACAATACCACCAGCATTATGGCTACAAACAGAGCCAACAAGAGGAAAAGACAAACCTAGAGGTTTCTTTTACTCTTCTCTCCTGCCTCCTGGCATGTAGGACAAGCACTGTGAGGCTCTGCAGAAAAAGATTAAAAAAAGCAGAACCAGTCTCCACACATTCCTGAAAGTAGTCCAGCATGGGTGACCATGCCTGACTGCTGACTGGTGCTGCATACATGGAAACAAGACACATGGTTTTTAATTACAGGCAGTAAAAAGTCACAGACACACACCATTTAAAAACCTATTTAAATGAACAGTTGCATGTTGATTCACAGGGTCAGGAGGATTACAAGCAAATAAAAACTTCCCTTCTAAACATTTATTTTTTTACTTAAGAGTTACCTCTATTATTAGAAATTCCAATTCCCCGTCTCAATAGTGAAAACTGAGTACCCGGCATTTTCCTTGAGAATGTTACTGTAGCAACAAGGTCTGGGGCAGGATTTATGCTGCAGGCTGGGCAGGCGGCTGGCAGGGAGGGCTTAGGTGGGCTGGGCAGGCAGGGAGGGCAAGACAAAGCAGCAGGCAGGGTGGGCAGAGCAGGAGGCAGGGCAGGGCAGCGCACTGGGCAGGGCAGGGCAGCAGGCAGAGCAGCAGGCAGGGCAGAGCAGCAGGCAGGGTAGAGCAGCAGGCAGGGCAGGGCAGGGCAGGGCAGCAGGCAGGGTAGAGCAGCAGGCAGGGCAGGGCAGGACAGGGCAGCAGGCAGAGCAGCAGGCAGGGCAGGCAGCTGTGCAGGCCCGTCTGCCACGCACATTCCCATAAATGGAATCGCAGGGCCAGCGGCCCACATCAAAGCATGGAGTTTAGCAGATTTCCCCTTCCCCTCCCCCTGAGTCTTTGAGACGGAGACTTCATACTCCAGAATTTAATATCTTTTTCCTCCCTCCCCCCATCAGCCCCTTTGTCTGTGTCTCTGTTCTCTAAGAGCTAACAGATGTTGATGCCATATAGTTTCAAAGAAAACTTTTGATGCCCACATAACTCATTACAACTAATATATTCCAAGAATGCTTGTAGCTCAGGAAACACTGGGGTGAAAAAACAGAGAAGGGGCAAATGGCTACACTGAGTAAGCCTTGAGAGAAAATAAATAGTTCACTTCAAAGTCATCAGGGAATTCTTTAACAAGCTCTTTCTTCCGCAAAACACAGAACAAATTCAGCTGAGCCTAGAATTCCCAAAGGAAAAAAATAAAACCAAACTCCATATAAATGGCAAAGCCGAGGAAAGCATCTGAGAGGTCGCCTGGCTCGCCCAGCAACAAAGTACAGCATTCTCAAGGTTCACCATTCCCAAGCAACCTGCACTGTGCCAGGGCACAAAAGCACTGCTGAAAAGCAGAGACTGTCAACAAAAACAATACAGAGAGCCCTAGAAAAAGCTAACCCTGTCCCTCTGCACGGAATGAATGCAGATGGCAACGAGATTGCTCAATTCACTGAGCACTGTAATTCAGCCTTACAACATAGGAGGAGGACGTTTCACAAAAGTCACAAAGAGAAGAAACACTCCCTCATTTAGCAAAAGCAGGTGACTGTATTTTTGGGGGCAGGCAGGTCTGTGTTCTTAGCTGTTTTCTAGGGTTACATCTAGGATATAACCCTTCATAAATTTTTCCAGCAGGTCTCCTCCCCTCCTCTGCTGCTTCAGCACACAGCTGCATCCTCCTCTCCGTTTGGTGAGCAGCCCCCCAGGAGTCACCAGGGGTTGGTAGGGAGAGGGGTTGAGAAAAGGGGGGAGGGCAAGAATGCGATTACATCAATTTCCACAGCAGGAGGATCAGATTGCATCATTGTACACAACTTGGGGCCCGCTCTTTTATCCCTGATGCAGGCAAATTTCCCATTGAAATCAGTGGGAGACTTGTCTGTGCAAGGACTGCAGAATCGGGTGTTCTGTGATCACAGAATTAGAAAGCAGTAGGAAGTCACACCTGGCAGCACCTCTCTCAGTGGTGCTGTGCCCTCCATCGGGATGGATATCAAATCACAACAAATGAAAATATAACAATGATGTTAAATCCCTTCTCCCCCTCATACACAAACTCCTAAAAATCCACCACTGCAGTTACTGTATAAAAATCTGTATAAAGTTCCTGCCAGTGTACTGCAGATTTCACACAAAGCAAGTAACAATAAGAAAGAAAATATCGGGGGGTGGCAGGAATCCATCCTACTACACATATGTAGGCTTCTCTCATCTAACAACTAGAAAGCAAAGAGTTTTAAGGGTTTTAAATAAGCAGGTGTGTTCTGCTTGGGTTTTTTTCCAGGGGTTTAGATGGAAGAGAAGAAACAAAGACAGTCACCCCTACTGCAGCAACAACAATGCATGGTCTCTTTTTTCTGAGTCGTTCCAATACAAGTCACAGTACAGTAACACAATATGTGGAATTATTAGTTTTTCATTGCTGCTCATGTGCAAGCACCACACTTTGTATCCACTTGCATCTGCATGAAAATTTTTCTTGTAGCAACTCAATAGTCTCCCCACTTTAGCTGGCTCTACTCTCATACACACCTTTGCAGAATACTTATCCCTCAAACACACTTGTAAACAGCTTAGGAAAACCTGAACTAAAATCTTCTATCAGATTTGTTGAGGATAAAATGTGTTTCCTTGCAAAATGATTTCTTATTATCTCTCCTGCCTCACTGTTTGGGGATAAGTCTTTTCCACTAGTGAATAACAAGGAAGGCATCCTCAAGCCTTGGGGTTTTATAAGTAAAATATCATATTACTGAGGTCATCATCCACCACATTTCAGAGCACCAGGAAGCTTCAGCAGGAGAGCAGAGAGCAGAGTTCCTCAGGTAACTCAATTTGAGTGGGGCCAAGGTGGGAAACGTCAGAAGACAGGGGGTAAACACACAGAATCACAAGATTTGAAATTCTATTCCATAAATTCAAAAGCTCACTAAATTCTCAAAATAGTGTACCCGTAGAATCTGGCTTCTAAAAGTTTCCTCAAAACTCCCCAGTGCCTCTGGACTACGAGGACTATTCAGCACATGGGAAGCCTGGGCAGCCCTACCAGTACCACTCGCCTGTGGTGGCTTCGCTGGTGACATCCAGTCCCCACCAAACAGCAGGTTCTGAGCTATCAGGAGGCAGCACTTGGCCAGGAACTGCCTGTGTGTGTTTTTCTCATGTTTTTTACCACTGTCAAAGAGCAATTTCCAGTGTGGGCTAATGACATGCTCCTTCTGTCTCACATATACCAGAATACAGTGAATACAGTGAGGAAAACCAACCAAGAACCACAAAATACATGATATAATATAAATATTATATTTTCAGTGTCCTGGTCAGGCCTGGTATTAGTTTCAGCTGAGCCCTATCGTGACTATTTTGTGACAGCAAAATAATTTGGCCTTTAGGATGAAAAAATAGCAAACAATATTTAGAAGGAAAAAAAATGCAGATAAAAAACTTAGTAACTATTACTTACGGTGGCTATTGGTAGCGTGAGCTGGAGTTTCCTCAGCATAAGGTGAAGCACAACAGCAGCAGCATGACTGAGGTTTTACATTAAAAAATAACTGAATGACAGTCTAAGGTTCCTCATAAAGCTGGTGATGCTTTACCTTAGAAATCTGCACCTATAACAGTACTCTGACTTTACACCATGATTTTGCCTTCTATATTCAAAACATTAACTACAGAGGAACTGATACATCTAGCTTATTAACAATCTTGCTGGACTCTCTCAGCTGTTTCTATATATTGAAAATTTACATTCAATAGGCTAAGTTACCTTTGCTGGACTTTGTCAAAGAATAAACCCAACTTATAGACAAGCCAGAGCACAAAACCTTTCAAGTACATCTCCTTCAAATGGTCTTAATAGTAGGAGAACAGCAGTATTGAATGTTCTCAGAAACTTGTAATTCCTTTCCAATCTCAAGCAGACAAATTAAATAGAATTTAATTCTTTCATTTTCCCAAACTCTTTTGGCTTTTTTTAAACTTTTAAAGAAATCAATAGATTTTCAACTCTCCTGCCCTGAAGAGTAAAGGTTTAGACAGAAATCTTTTAGGTGTGTATATCTTCCTCCAACAGAACTTCTGGTGATCCATACAGGAACTGTGTTATATAGGAGGGAAAAAAATCCCTACTTCAGCCTGTCATGATGGAGCAGATCCTGATTTTGGTGCAACTCTGACATTGTGGACATACAAAACCCCAAACACGGGGCCATTGCTATGGTTTTGTTTCCTGAACTGGGCAGAATGATGCCCAGAGACATCCAAAGATGTTGGAAAGGCTTTTGTGGCTGTTTCTCATCACTTCAGGGAAAATGTTTGGTTTTCTGATTGTTTGTTGCGTATGTTCTTTTTGTTACACTGCAACAAGAACAGAAAGGCTAAGGGGAAAAGACCAAACACCAAGCTTCCTCTCAAGAAACACTGATAGAAAAACATAATGCAGTCTCACAGAATATGGACACATATCTGACAAAAGCTGACCTTGGCATCAGACTTCACATAAAATGGGAGAGGCCAAAACCAGCACTCTGAGAAGCCAGCTTAACCAAGGATTTTGGATGCTGTCAAAAGCCATAAGAGCACTGTTTCCATGTTCTGAGCACACCACTGGCAAGTCCTCAGTGTGCTCCCCTTGAAAAGGTACAGCCCCCCTTTAAACAGGTGGCATAGGAAACACAACTCAGTGACTGGCACAAAACACTTGGACAAAAGTGGCATCGCTTGGGATCACAACAGACACTTTCTCTTCCCATAGAGGGTGGGAGAAAGCTGAAAGACAAACTTACGGTACTTCAGTTTCAGCACAGGTCCACAAAGCCCTCATCATGTGGCTGTGACTAGCAAGGGACACAAACTGGAGTTTTAAGAGTCTTATCAAGTTACCATCCTGCCTTACTTTCTTTTTTAAACCAATCTAACTCCATCTTCGTGGCAAGGTGTTGTTCTCATTTGCTATGATTTATAACATCTTATTTAAACATAAGGGCTAGTGGAAATCCTTTACAATGTTTATACAATCTTTAATGTTTTCCATGAGGACCAGACACATTTGGGAGGGGAAGGAGAAGGGATGACAGCCCAATGCAGATTATATGGAGAATAGCAGGCTTGACTGACCCCATGCAGCTATTAAAAGGACAGCAGCATTTTAAAATTCACATTTGCCCAGAAAAGTTTTACCTAGTCTTATGTAAACACTGGAAAGGCATTAAAGGAAGAAGGAAATCTCAGCATTTCCAGACAGTTCACTTTGACTTTACAAAGACTGTTTCTTTAATGTCTCAATTCAAGCCTGTTGGTCCTTTTAATATGCTCCAGTATGAAAGTCACAAAGAGGAGTGGTGCAAATAATTATGAAAATAAAGGAAAACGACAAGGAGACTTTATTACCTCAAGCTACTTTCATTTAAATTTTTAAATATAAACTAGGGGAAATATTTCATCCCAGTCATTACTGGCATCTCAGTTAACATTATTATTTTAATGTCAAATGCTGTTTAATGCTGCTAATTTTTAATAGCTTGTATTCAAAGAATGAAAGAAAATTAACACAAACAGATCTCTCTCACTAGGCACAATTCTTAACTTCAGTCAGAGAGGTCTGTCAGGCAGCCCAGATTGCATCAACAGCTTCATAAGCTCATGACACACCAGCAACATAGCACAAACTGTTGCCCAAGCTGTCCTGGCAGGACATGCAAGCCTTGATTTTGATCCCAGTTTTACCCTAGTTTCACATTTCAGTAACTGCAGTAGAACAAAATCAGAGTGACTGGAAACAAAATTGCGCCTTCACCTCTTGCCGAAGCATTCAAGACCAACTCATTTTCTAGTCAGCTATAGCATCAATATCAATATCAAAGTAAATATTTTAACTTAAGTTGAAAACTCTTTATATTTCTTCCACAAGCAAAATATTAAGAACTCTGCCCTAGAGAAAGATAAAAGGAGCCAATCTCCCCTTTAAATTACCAAGCAAGCCTGGATTTTGACTCCTTTTTCAATGGGAAGTCAAAACGTCTGACTCCAATCAGTTTGTATAAACCAGCTTTTGTTTTTCCTTTTACCCAAATGACTCCACTCTTAAGGATTTATTGTAACTGGATTGCTTTTCTACCCAGCAGGGAGCTGTAGCACTAGCAAAGCTGTTCCACACAGTAGGTTTTCCGCTGATTGAATTTCTAGACTTTCAGCTCTTCGGAAATGTTTGCTCTTGTACAAGCTGTCAGAGGGAAATTGTGTGCAGTCGATTTTGTCTCAGCTAAAGCCAGGCGGGGTTCCATATGCAGCCAGCCAATGTGGAATTGAAAGAAGGAAGATCAATCAAATTGCAAAGGAAAAAAAAGGTCTCAGCACAAACAAACAAAAAAAAACCCCAAAGAAACAAACCATACAACAGAAAAGGGCAGGGAAAAGCATATGAGAATGAAAACCATTTCTGCAAATAGGTGCACTAAACAGAACCAGCGACATCCTTTTTTAAAAGGAAAGCTTTTATTTAAAAATCATTGAAATAAGGACTAGGAGCCATTTGAAGAAGCAGTTCCATTAATCATGCACAAAGGCAACACCACTGTGTTGCTCTCAAACCAAGCTGCTGTACAATCCCTCATCCCTGGAGCAGCCCACGTTACCAGTACTGCCATGGCTGTCAGTGCCACGGTCACAGCACAGCAAACAGCCACAGGGAGCTCTGCTACACAGTCTGTGTAATCAGGAACACACACTGGGAAGGTGTAGGAAGCCATTGGAAAGCATCTCAGCTGCCATGCTTGTCACAGATGGTGGAGGGTGATTTAACAAGAAGGATTTTTCAGCCATCACATTCTCAGTATCTTACAAAGACCAAGAAGTCACCCCCAAGTGCACCACAGCCATTATCTTGCCAGGCACGTGGTCTAATGGTCCCAATTGCTGCCTGCACCTGAGGTTTTGTCCTTTAGAAATCTAATAACTGACAAAGCCAGAAGTGCACATGGGCCAACACAACCAAATAAGTCAGAAGTAACAAGCAGAGATCAAGACATTAAAAATCTGTATTAAAAATTCAATAAAAGGATATCAGGATAAGCAGCACTTGTCCATGGTCTGGTCTGCAATAGCTCATCTTTTGAACCCATAAGGACGTATTTTAGTTCTAACCATATTACAGAGAACAGAAATGCTTTTAGGCATAAGCCAATACTTCCAAATGACATAGTAACCCATGGATGTGACAACACAGGTGAGCTTTAGACTGGGAATCTCTGCCCTGCCAGCCATGGGCAAATAAGCCTCACAATCTTAAAGTGCACCATAAGACAACCAGAAGCAATTGCAGGGACACCAGACACACCACCCTGCCTCTGTACCAAGGTTTGTGTTTTGAAGACCCTGTGTTAGAAAAATTATGTCGCCTGTTTTTCCTTTTAAGAAATAATTACAGCTAGTAGGTCATTCTTTTTTGACACGCAGTGAAAATCACAAAGTCATACAACAGGGATTTGGTTTTAAATTGCTGGACTTGACCTTAAGTCAAGTACCAATCTCTTCACTCTCGTGACCAGTGATAGGACTAAAGGAAACAGCATGAGCTGTGTCAGGGGAGGTTTAGCTTGGATATCAGGAAAAGGTTTTTCACCTGGAGTGTGGTTGAATACTGGGAGAGGCTCCCCAGGGAAGTGGTCTCAGCACCAAGCCTAAGTTCAAGAAGCATTTGGACAATAACTCTCAGGCATGTGGTGGGATTGTTGGAGTGTCCTGTGCAGAGCCAGGAGTTGGACTCGATGATCCTTGTGGTTCCCCTACAACTCAGCATATTCTATGCTTCTATGATTAAAAGACTCTAAGTCCTACTACCTTGTATTGTTCTGGACTCATCCTCATGTCTAAGTTTAGCGAGTAGCCAGTGAGTACAGCAGTATCCACAGTATTCACTGTCTTCAAGGACAATCACCCTGTCTTAACACCTGTTACACACATAATGGGCAAAAAGTGACTGGTGCAGAGTCTCAGTGACGGTGCAAAAAAGAACCTTCAGTTTGCCATCACTGTCTTTTCTCAGAAAACTCTATACAGTGAGAAAAGATGACATCTATCATGAAACAAATAATAATAATGAGGATTTTTCCATCTATTCTTCCCTAGTCATCTGCCTTCCATTAACAGTGGTTTTCTCTCTCAGTTCCTACCTTATTTCACCTGTTAAGTGTAGCTCAGTGATTTTCCTGCTGGGAATCTGTTCAGACACGCTTTTCCAACTCAGCGCACTGACAGCCTGACATTCGTGCTCCTAATCAACAGTGCACCTCAACAAAGTCTTGATGATGAAAGGAAATATCCTGCCTCCAAAGTATTCTAAAGGACCATGTGGCTGACGAAGACATTTGCACCACTATTTGCACCATATTTAATGAACCTCATTACCTAATCAGTTGTCTACTCATGCTAGTCACTGAAGAGTTTCCTCATTTTTTCCTTTACCTCTTGGGAGGATACATTTCCTCTTTGACCACAAAGAAAGATATTGCAAACAAAGAAGAAAGAGGTCAGTGATACACAAGAAGGAAGCACAAGGCTACAAACGACCTGTAACTTTGATCAGTCCTTTCTCCTGATGCTACTAAGATTTAGTCCAGCTGTCCCAGGCACTAGTGCTAACAGTGTCCCAGCCTAGGGTTATAAGCATGTACAATAGCTAAATAAAGTGTTGCCTTAAGATAAAAATTCACTCATAAATCCCAACAAAGGTTATTGAAAGGTTATTGCTCTCCAATAAAAGATACACTGGCATTTTCAACTATCTTCAGATTTGATTTAGAGGGACATAGACTTTGATTCAACATTGCAAATGCATAGCCTTCAGTGTTCTATGGGAAAAGCAGAACAAGAATTGGTTAATTCTCCCCACATAGTCTGAAGAAGCTTTGATTGCCTGAAAGACTTTTTACCTCATTATCAATTTCAATCAAGTTTTCTATTGCACAATTCGGTTTGAGGGCAAGTGGTTACACAAAGTGCAAAGAATTATTCTGGAGCTGACAGACATAACTGAGGCAAGGTAGGTACAGCTCCAGCACATATTCTCACCAACAATTACCCCTAATCAACTGCTTAATTTCTTAGATCTATTCCACTTTCAGGTCCTAAAAAACAAGAACAATATCTGAACTGTCTGTCAAAGCCAGTGTTCACCATGACCAGCCTTAAGCATTCTACAGACTTTGCTCTATTTACCTGCTCTGAATAAAAGCCTGCCTTGCTCTTCCTCTTCTAAAAGAGAAAGCTATAAGAGGGAGAAAGTGGAATGACTGAGTGGAGCAAGAGGACTTTTGGGGACTTTGGAAAAGGAAGAGCAGAGCTTAGAACTTCGCAGCTCACCTCCATGTTCTCCCAGCTGAGACACCAAGAATCTCATCATACTAACTTACCTATGCACTGCACTGGAAAATACATACCTTCCTCAAAAGGTTAGAGCAGAAGTTTGAATGTCTGAGTCACTCTAATGTGTGTAATTATACAAAATACACATTGTGGATTTACATCTCCCATTTAAGTAAATGAAGTTTTGCCATTGATTTTCATGGAAGGAGACCTTATTTCCAGTGCATAGCATAGGCCAGCTGCAGATTAACATCCTAAACCATATGCCATGCCTTTCAGGGCTCACTTTAGACTACAACTGTCTTTCATCTCAAACAAACTGCTGTCAATCTGCCTTTATACAGTTCAACTATTACCTTGCAGTTATTACTAGAAAGTACCAACTGACTGCTTTTAAGGAGCAAGGCAGTTTCACACAGAACCAGGACGAAGAGAACAGAAGAAGATAAAGTAAGAAATCTAGAAGGTACATATATACTTTTTATTATTGGTATTTTTAAAGACACAAAAGACATTGAGGTTGGGAGAATTTAGACACAAGAACACTGGGAAACAGATGCAGAGAAGAAATTAAAGGCACCCAGTCATGGAAACCTTTGCACAGGCACTAAACCTTATTCAAATGAATAGTTTTTTTGAAACCAACCTGACTCCTCAAATTAATAAATTTAACAGTTTTCAGGATCAATCATCTCAAATGAATGCCTAAAATAAATGAAAAGAAGATAGAAGATATCAGAATAACAGCACACGAAATATCGTATCACACTAATACTAATGTTAATCATCCCTCATTAAACAAACTTCAAAGCAGTACAAGAAACCTGAATGGTAATATAGGCAAGATTTATACTGATGATAGAAATGAGGCTAAGGTACATAATAGCACATGCAGTGAAAACGAAGTAATCAGAAAGACTGAAGCAAAAAGACAAAGCACAAGGACTACAGCAGGAGAGAAAATGGGATGTATGTAGACAAAGAACACTCCCAGATGTTTTATTCCCTTGTGTGTTCAGGGTCACAGCCTGCAAACATTTAACACCTGATGAAAAGACTAAAGCCATGGCCATTACTGTGAGTTTCAATGACCTGGGTCTAACTCTTAAAGATATTCCTAGGTTTAGAGTTGCAGGGGCTTCTAAATGAGCACACACACGTGCATCTGTAGGATTTGGTCATTAGCTCACAGCCCTCTCTGAGTTGCATTTTCCTTATAATATTTCTCCAACAGCCACAGCCTTATCCAAGTGAGAACAAACTGCTGAGAGTGTGACAAGATGTGGTGCAATACAGAGAGCCAGTGGAGACTGGTATTTATGAGAAAGAATGGACAAATTCTACTGCTTGTCTGAGAGAAATGAGATGGGCTGCTGGCTGACACCAGAAAGCACTGAGAACACTGCCCCAGTGAGAAAAAATTCTTTAGCATTTAGATGAACTTTCCTCAGATCATGTATATGTAAAATAAAGTCAGGTATCAACAGCTATTATATACATGGAGCTGCTTTAAAAAAATCCCTCAAACTATCAAGAATTCAAAAGAAAACTGGATATGAAGAAAATAGTTCTATGGATGATGTCTTTCAGTGAAGCTCTTTTGCAACTCTATGTGCTATGGAAAAAAGAAGCAGATGGATCCTCTGTCCATCTTAACAAGTTTCTGCAAAGTGTCACTCTGCTGAAGCAGCATGGCCAGCTGACAGTGCAGTACCTCACCCACCACCAGGCTCCCTCTGTGCTGCCAGGCACTGTCTGTACTACCTGAGCAACCATTTCAAAGTAATCCCCAAAGTTCCTACATAAGCTGTTCTTACATCAGTGTTTATAGTACAGACATCACTCTCAGACGTGTTGTATAAAGCAGAAAGGAGTAACCATCCCCATTGACACAGCTCAAAGGCAATAATTCACAAGAGGCATGCTAGAAAACAATAAAACAAATATCTGAGGAGTGGTAAAAAGGCAATAGAGGTAGGCTAGAAAAACATATATCATTATAGAAGTATAGGACCTGAAAGTTACACCAAGGTGATGGAAAAATTAAATGATCAGATGTTCATTGTAAGCCTTTTTTGTACAGTCTTTCCAGGATCTCCAGTGCCAAAGCAGAAGCCTCAGCAGTTTGAGCTAGGGGACGGTGTCCCTAAACAGTCACCTGCTGCAGGCTTAAAGGCTCTGCAAACAAGATACAGAAGGATTTTCAGTGCACAGGAACAGAACTTTAAGTAATTTTCTGGTCCATTTGAATTGATGGATATTGTAGACTCAAATACTGCAGGGAAGCCTAGGAGGAGAGTGTCTGTTAACATGTGACAAGTGTTTGATCAGGAAACAGGAACGCAGCCTGTCTTAGATCACAAAACACAGTGGCTGGGATAGTTTTGGCACATCAATTCAAAAATTCTCTGCCCTAGGATGGATTGAGGTGTTTCACAGAGGCTGGTAGTATATGGATTTTGCACTGAAGTCCAAGGTATTCTCCATTTGCCCACACAGTACTAAGACCATTTTAGTTTCTCTGCTTTTATGGCAAACAACTCTGCATACCCAATATTTACCAATTGTAATGTGGCAGCAGAATCCCTGTTAACAGCTCAATTTTGTGAATCTCTTACACAACGCCTGCAAAGAAAAATTTCCAGCTGCTGAGCTTGTTATGGGTTGGGTACTCCTTTGCATCCTGACTGAATCCTAAATGTGCCCAATAAAGCTCCGTTTATTTTAACTAGGGATATTTCCATAGGCCTGTTTTGATGGGCAAAGCTCCTTCTTCTCTGCTTTGGTGTCTTTTCCATTAAAGAGTAACAAATTTAAAAGTTTAAAAATAAATAAATAAATGAAACAGGAAACTATCATAGCTTCAAAATCTCACTTTCTGGATAGAATTTAGGACAAGGGACAATGCTAACAAATACAATTTGTACCAGACTTTAAAGCCTACATACTCAAGCCAATGATCACACACATACACAAATTCACACTGTGAATTCTCTTATAAGTTTGCTGGAGATAACACACAAAAGCTTGTTTAGACACCTCTGCTCTCTTCTTTTTCCCCTAACATACCATCTCTGTGTTTATTTTTGTTATGCCCTTGCACACAGAGCCTTAGCTCTCTGCTTGCAATGTACATTCTGCTCATCTCACTGAAGGAGAAGGGGAATCGAGGAGAACACGGGTTTCCAAACTGTACATAGAACAAGTCGCCACACCAGGACATTCAGAATCAGTCAGGGCTGCATTTAAAAAACAGACGGGGGCAGGTAGGTAAGTCACTCTGAACATTATTAAATCATACTGACAGAAAACCGTAGCTCTTCTGCATCGAGTTTAGGCACACAGGGTAACAAGGATAGCTCTGTACTTCAGTACAGGCAGCTGTCACAGCCCTCCTTGCCTGCTCGACCTAGGGAAGAGTGCAACACAGCCAAGGAAAGAACACAGTTCAAAGGCCTGAGCCTGAAAGCAAATGCTAAAGAAAAAAAAGGAAAAATGAGAACAAAGAAATCTTAAGCTGGTTTGTCTGTTTTTCAATTTACACAACTGTAAACAAATTCAGAGGTTTATTAGTTTATAATGCTTTTTGTGGTCATGTAACTCAAATGTGAGCTTTGATTTAAGAAATGGAATTTGGCAAGAAAGGAGTTTCAAGGCAGCCTACTCACTTTCCCATTAAGCAGATTAAAAAAGAATTCAAAATATTTAACTTTGAGTAATAAGGTCTGTACTTGTGTAGCAACTAATCTTGTGCTCATGCACATCCCAATTTGGTACTGCACTTGCTTAACTTCAAGCAAGTAAGTAATCTCACTGACTTCTCCCATACTTCAGCACACGCTAAGTGCTTTGCTGAAATGGGGCCATGATCAGATTTAAACAGTGTCCCTTAATGAGGATTTACTCATTAGAATAAAAGGTCTCCAGAAAAGCCACTCAGCCTGTTCAAAGCCAGCCATTCACCTTAACCAGCAACTTTTTATCTAATTTTGCTTTTAAATAAAGCTATCCTACATACAAGGGTGGAATCCACAAAGAGTTGTTTTAAATAGAACATTTCAAGTTCAGCTAAATCTGGGAAAAATCAGGGCCTGGACTGTTAACCATATCCGGACTTGCTGTGCCCATATGTAGAAGGCAGCAGCACATAATCCCTTGGTACACCACAGCCACTTGGGCATTCAGCCTTAACTCTGGATGTGCTGTCTTGCTTTTGTAATCCAACAAGCAACTTCCATATTTTCTGGCCAAGCTCTTTTCAGTTATGATTTTTTCCAGACTTCAGTTGATACTTGCACGCAAAATGAATGGAATTCAAACCTTTATGCTACAATAGGCTTTATTTGCATATACCACATACTTTTAAACACTAATCATTGTCAAGAGCAGCATCGGAGAAATAACCTTATTGGCCTTGAAAATACAGGATACAGTTAGTAATTACTGAAGAAGAACCATGTATTTCTCCCTCTCCAACTCAAAGAGAAGGCCAGTATTTTACAATGAGAACATTCATGAGTTCCTTTAAAGCAGGTTTAGGTCTTTGTCACAATTATGATTATTCTACTACTGCTTTAGCCATACCCTCATGCAGGTGTTACTGCAGAAAAAATTTTTATTTCACAGTAAGTTACTCTAAAGAAGAAATTACATTATACCACATCCACATATAGCAATGGGCATTCATTTACCTGTTTAGAAAAATACAAGCAAAACCATAGAAGCTGCAGCTTTGGCAGCCAGTACGGATTTAAATTTCCCACTGGGAAGAGGGGAGAGTTTTGCCTGAGCTGGTACATCTGCCCTCCTCAGAGGGGCTGTTCCAGCATTATTCCCACAGCACTACCAGTGGCACAGGCTTGTCTGCAAAAGGAAGCTCTGCTGGATTTAAACTGGAGGCTTTGTTTTAAAGAGAGTTCAAGTGCAAAAAAGCTGCGTGAACATTTATTTCTTGTGGTTTATTTTCATTTGGCTTAATTGATTCCGAATCATTCTAAGCCAAACAAAAAAGATAGCCAGAATCCTTAATGCCCACAATAGAGTCTTCACCATTCAATCTAAATTAAAGTAGCAGTTTATTTAAACTAAAGTTGTTGTGTGTGGACAAGGCCAAAGCTAATCAAGTGTTGTCTCACCACAATCCCAGTGAACAGTATGAGTGGAGATAATGGAAGGCTCTGCTTCCTGCCACAGCAATTAGCAACGAGGGAGGGAGGCTCTGCCAGTCCAGAGGAAGACCAATTTGGAATGTAGAGGGAAGAGGGAGAGGGGGTCCCTGCTACATGGGGCTGGCAAATCTATTTCTGCACCAAAGAAACAATCCCCTCAACGTCCCTCCAGTGTGTTGTCGAACCTGACCTGTGTGAAATTTGAGAATGGATATAAATCAAAGGGAGAAAAAGTAATAAAAAGCTCCCGGCAGACTTGATGACATGTTGATAATGTTCTCGTCCTGGAGTCAGGGTGACACCAGCCCAAAGATGATATATAGAACTAAGCCCACATACCGACGATTTACTGGCCTAACGACAGTTTTCATTGATCAGAGGCCAACAATTACTGGATTCCTTCCCACTGCCTATTTCAGTATCAGGCTCTGGCGTACAATCAAAACACTAGCCCTGCTTCTCCACAGTTCATGTGCCAACTTTGCAGTGGATGCTCAAGCCAAGCAAGAATGATATGCAAATCTGGCAGGTGTTTGGGGCATACCAGTGCTGCTCAAAAACCCAGCCATAAAAAAGGAAACGGCAGACAGGCAGGGGAGTCCCGATCTGCTGCAGGAAGGCTGCAGGCTCTGTACAGTACACAGTAAACAGGTCCCAGAAACTGGAGACATGGCTTTCAGGCAGCAATAGAAAAGCTCAATTATTTTACCTCAGTATAAACAAAGCACATTCTTTATATCCCCACCAGATTCTCTAAAGGCCTATTTTGCCATTAAAGCTTATTGCAAAAAGAACAAGAACTTACCAGTGCTGGTACTAATCACAACATTCCTTTGTATTTTGTTTTGTTTTGTGTCTTGAAGTAGGGAACCAGTAGAAAGAGATTTCCTTCCCAAGTGTATGGAAAATGGACGTGTCAAACTGAATTAATATCTGCAATAGCACATTTAAATGGCCATGATTAAGCTGCTGGAATGAGATGAATCAATGTGGGAAAGGTGCTGGCAAAGAAATATTTTTTCAGCATATTAGTGTCTCTTACAGACAGGCAAGTGCACGTAATTTGTCTTGGTCTATCAGGATTTATCTACACAGTTAGCATAGGGAAATACTGTGAATTTCCAAAAGCTTTGGTCCCTTCTTTGGGACCCAAAGAAAATTGGGAAAGACTCCAAAGAAACAACTCCTGCTAAAAGAAGTAATTTCCTTACTGTAGACTCATGAGATATACACATTTAAAACTACACAGGAGCACAGATCACGCACAGACTGATCCAGCCATATCTTTGTACAACACTCTTAAAAAGATGCCACTAAATGCTTTCTGTCTCTCTTGACCTCTTTCTCTTAAATCTAATTTGGCCAAGTTTTTCAACAGAAACAAAAGCAGCTCAAGAGTTCAGAAAGGAAATTACTGTTTTTAGAAACACAGACAATAAAAAAGATCTTCTTAAGACCTAATGTCTTTTGAAAAAAATTACTTTCTGAAATTTCATGAGATGTTAGAGTTGGGTGACTAGTTTTAAGGAAAATACAGGCAGAAGAACAGTATAGTTTTGAAGAAACCAGAAGTTTGGGGGGGTTATGTTTCAATAATATCTGTATAAAAATGAAACTACCATTAGAAATTCCGTCAACATCTTGGAAGAATAATAACCATCACCCAGGTCAACCTGAAATTTGCATACTTTCAACCATATGTCCTTTTCTTTAAGAAAAAAATTATATAAAACTTAAAATACTTAACTCTCTTCCACAAAAGGGGAAAGGATGTAACTACAAAGAAATAATTAAGCAACTGAGAATCCAGAAGATGCTACCAGCACATACTCTGAAACGAAAGGGAGGTTTCTTCTATTCAAGCTTCCCAAGAGTAAAACTTTTAAGAAAAGAGTCCAGGAGGTTTAAATGCAAGTAGATTTTTATGGGAAGAATTAACCTTTATATAAACATATTGCACAAAGGAAGACCCCCTGAAAGTAGATGAACCTGACAGCCTTTATGTGTTCCCAATGCAGCACCATCTGTAAAGGTCTTCCTTGCTGCCTCACTTTCTAACTTCACTTAATATGGCATTTTAGCTTCCACGTGTCTTTACTCTTGAAATGTGACAGGCCAGCACCAATAATTATTTGCATTGCAGCCATGCCTACACGCCCTGGCGATGAGCTGGAACCCTCTCACACTAAGCACTGAACTACCAATTAACTGAGCCTGAGTGTTGCCCAGGCTGTCCTGTGTGCAAATGACTCCTTGTCATCCCACACAAAAAGCATTCCCCCAGGAACCAGCACCACCCTGCCCCAACTGCACCAGACTGTCACAGAGGGGAGCAGCTCTACATGAGGCTCTCTAAAGACAAGTCACTGCTGGGGCAGCTCAAGCACTAAAAGTACATTTATTTTTTGCCTAATGCAGACAGGTTTTTAAAAAGAGCTTCTGCATATTTTCCATGCTAAAGGAATAAATAGAGAATGGACAGAATGGCAGCAGAGATGAGAAATACACTTTTGTTTTCCTTGTTAAGAAAGGGGCAAGAATTATTTGAGGGTCCCCATGGAATACATACTTCTATCAGTCTCTTCTCCATTCAGTTGCAGTACTCATCTGGATCCTAACTCTCTTTGCAACTGCTGAAACCACATATCTTTAACAACAACATTGACAAAACAAAATTAGCTCCATAACCCTATTTTCTTATTCCTTTTTTTTTTTCCCATTCCTGGGCAGGCATTATTTCAGCAGCAATATTTCAGTGTGGAGTGAGAAGGTTGTGATATTGGTAAACACTTTCCTTCAGCAAGTGATAGTCATTAATCTGAGCTGAGAAATTAAAGCAAAGCCCCACCTGAAACATTGGAGCTGCCAGCCTGCATCATACATCTACTGGGAGGAAATAGAGGACAGAGCTCGCCTAGACAAATGCCACCACTGTGTTACGGGTGTTGAAGCAATTAATTCTCAGCATATTTTTACCATATAAACAGGGGCCATAGCAAGTTGGTTTAAGTATGTTTCCTCCCACCCTTTCATATCACTGTTCTTTCCTTCTTTCGCTAGTATTTAGACAGTCTGGTGTTCATCAGAGTGCCCTCCTGGTCAGGCAGGCATCTGTTTCAGCTTCAAGCAGTCTGTGGGGAAAATCAAAGCTTTTATGTTCAAAGAGGCCAAATTATTACCTGAAGAGGGACCCCAGATCAGAACATCTGTATTGCAGTAAGTAGGTGTATTTCTAAATATCAGATTTTTGGAGATGAAATAATCTACAAATACTAAGGTGAAAGATTTATTCATACCACTTACTTCAAATACTAATCATACCAATCAAGGCTAAAAAATTTCTTTTCAGATATAGCTCTCTCCCAAGGGACCTGCCTTATAATTACAAGGAGAACACGGTACCTGTATGCTGTTTACTATACACCAAATGGAATGATAGGGTCAAACAACATTATATCAACATTATTCCCAGAAGTGCACTGTCTCTGACAATTTTTTCAGGGCCTCTCCTGTTGGATTTATTTGCTGTGTTTGATTGCTCTTTGATGAATCTGAGTTATTACAGTGAAATATTGTAATGCATCGAGTGTTGAAATCTGGTCAATACTAAGTTTACTTTAGACCTTTAGTGACATATGAAGGATTTACAAATTTCTACTGAGCAGAAGAAGACTGTTTGATGCTGTTCCAAACTGTTTTGGACATTTACTGCTCACGCTTCTGAAATGTAAGAGTACTGTGGAAGCAACCAGAAGCTCTGGTGTTGCCTGCAGATGGTAGGACCTTACACTCAGCAGTACTCTGTCCAAATCTGGAAGGTTATGTCAAGTGTGCAGTCAGGAAAAGGAAGTTTATATTGATCATACAGATCAAAACTTCCTCAGTAGGACTCTTCCATCCCTTCAGTCAGAGCTTTTTTTTTGGCTGGTGCAAGCTAAACTTTTCAGGCTTTCTCCTCTTACCCACTGTTTTTATTTCTCATTTCAGATCTCAGCCTTTTCACTGGATTACCTCCTCCTTTTTTGGACAGTTGGTAGCTTGTGTTTATATACAGAAGTCAATATACATCAAAACCTCCCAACCTGCCAAATCTCCCAGAGCTGAAATGTGTGCCTAAACTGAGGAATACAAGAAATAAATTTGCAGAATTAAACTTTAGTTTTAGTAATTTACCAGTCCAGTTCCTCTAACTTCACCTTCGTTGTCCCTCCCTTTCCGCTGACACAGATAAGTTACAATACAAATGAGATGAAAAATAGGTCTGTGTGGAGTGGTAATAAAAATAAAGCTAAAATGAAAGAGACCTGAAACATGGAGTCAAAGTGCTCTGTGCAATTAGGATCACTTAATTTTCTATTTCACTAAGTGAAGGTTGCACACAGGGCTGATCTCTGCAAGTAACTGTGATGTAAAAGAGCAATTTTCAAGTATTTATGCTCTGTGCAAGTAATACTTGAGTAAAAGGGACATAAAATCCTTCTTGTTCACAATGTGACAACATCTGACAGAGCAAGTTTCTCTATATTGCCATGTTGAAAAAATAAAAATCAAAGCAATTCTCCTCTTACAAAGAGCCCATGCCACTAGAGAGCACAGCTGGGAAATCTCCTGGATATGCTACACCCTACCTGCCCAAATGGAATTTCTTCCCTCTATTAATCTCTCCAGCAAGTGGTGGGGCTGCCACTATATTTAGCCAGTTCATGCAGGACTGGCTCCCGCTGTCTTCAAAAGGCATATCAGGTGCTGATGCCTATTTTTAAACAGGACATCTAAACTTCCCAAGTGTGGTGACCCATGAGTTTGGACATTCTCTTTTTAATCAAGTGAGTTAATTAACTACAAGGCTCTAAAGGAAAAAAAGGCATCAAAGAGGAAGACCAGGCTACAATAAAGCAGCTCAAGATCTGAGTGATAGGAGCTCCTCCTACTTCAAGAACAACTATTCAGGGAAGGAATTTTTTCCCCTCCTCTTATCTATGCCACTGAAATACAGGCAAGGCTTCTTCCTTCCTGTGAGGCTGACATCATCTTTTGTTCAAGAAAGTCTCAAGCACTGGTATTATTCACTCTCAAGTGAAAAGTTATTCAACAGACAAAATCTTGTCCTTAAATACCATGCCACTGGGAAGATATTAAAAAAGTATTGAAATCCATGACTGAAAGTAACTACAAACTGCTTTATAGACATTAACAAAACCTTGTAAAATAAGCATGACAACTAGCTGAGGTAGTGAGCAGCAATGGCAGGTGATAGGATGGCACAGGATGCAATGGTGGTTGAAAAAATATAAAGGTTTCTTCAAGAGAGATAAAGCAAGGCATGCAGAAGTTACAGAGTTCAAGAGGGCCAATCACAGAACCCAGGATTTCTTACAACCTCACCTACTTTGAAACTGCTGGCCAATAATCCTTCCAAAGCATGCTGCTAGGGTTATTACTTGTTCCTTATGCTAATTATACATATAGTGAAAAAGACATTCAGTGTTTTCAACCATTTTAATTCTGGGAAAACAAACAAACAAACAGCTTAAAGTTGTTCAGGTTATTCACACAAACACACATCTTCCTACTGGTACACATCTCACCACTAACATAGGGGAGCTGTTACTTTGAGCTGTGCTGCTGGGGAAAATGCAAGGATTTTCAATCTGTTCAATGTAAAAAGCAGATACAAAGAGATATGGGATAAGTCATAATTCTAGCACAAGGCTGAGAAGTACTACAAGTGCTTATCCAGTTCTGTGACACACAGGCAAACACTGAAAACACAGTGAACAAGATGATCAATGGACAAACCCCCTCTATCTGTAGAGGAGGTGCACCCGCTGTTGATAGTGGCTGTCATGTTCTGGTTCTGCAAAGATAAGTCCTTGGTCCTCTGTTTTCTCTCTCTCTGTTACATGAACACACAAACACACTGTCCCTTAAACACCCACACTTAACAAAGCGCAACAGAGGCCAAGCTTCCCAGTCAAAGGTTCCTAAATCTACCCTTTTCCAGATTGATGAGATTAATGCTTGCCTGTCCCTGCTGACATTCCAATTTGCTCTCCAGCTTAAAGGCCTTCCTTAAAGCAGCAATGAATAAAGAAAGAGTAGTCAGCAGCTTTCCTTTCTCCTTTTTCTGTCATCTGCTCTTCTCCTTACATCCATATGCATGTCCTCTCCCAGATTTTTATCAGTGTTTCTTTTGTTAAGTTTCTCCCTTCTCAGCCATTAAACACAGTTGGGTTTCCTTTTTTTCCCCTGAGAGAGGGTGACAGCTTTGGACCAAGCAGTGACTTGCAGCACACACAGTGGACATGAGTCTATCCATGGAAACCTGATATATCTCCTCCGGTTAAAATAGCACAACTAACTGTAAAATTTCAAAGCAGCTAGACACTGAGCAGCTAATCCTACCTCACTTACCTCCTGCTATATATTCAAAAATAACAACGTTCTCCATGCTATAAGAAAATTCTCACCCCTGGTCTATATATATCAGTTCCACCCAGAGGAGCCAGCCAGAGGCGAGGTCTCATTCTGCTCTGCGTAACACACGCGGCAGATCAGACATTCCTGCTCACGTGGCTTCCCAGAAACAGTCCCAGTGCTAAAACTGACCTCACTTAAGTTTCTGTTTCTTTCCACTGATGAAAGGAGACAGCATGACTAGCTCAGATGTCAACATTTACCTTGTAGACATCTAAAGTTAGCCAAGATGAACTGAGCTCCAGACACGACAAGGAGTACAGAGGACTGCAGTGCCTCAGCAGCTGTGGTGAGGGGTGCTAGTAAGACAAAGGGTAACCATAAATTAAATACAGATCCTACATGTGAGTACTATAAAAGCTGGAAATTTTCCTATGCCCATGCTATTTAAATAAGATTAAAAAATTATTGTCAAATTAGTAATTAACTTCCTATTTGTAGAAGCTGAAAGCCTTAGAATAAAGACAACTATAGCAATTTATCCAGGTAGGAACTACAGGTTTTGACCTCAGCTTCACTGAACTGAGTATTTACAACTTTTCCAGCTCAGTTATAATTGACAAAATTCTTCATAGCTCAAGTAATAAACAAATCCAGAATAATTTTCTGTATTGTATCATATGCAGCACATTTGTTTTTCATATTTATTGTTACAGACAGCATTCACGCCTCCAGTACCCTCTTCATTGTGTTCTGCTCCTTTTCCCACTTATTTCCATTCCCAACCTCTCATGGCAGTTTTGCAAACAAATCACAGCATCCCTTCCATTGCTGCTTGACTCAGCATGCTTATTTGCTTAAAAAAGTACTCATAACGTCCTCATTGCAATGAGGTCTGATTCTCCCAGACAGCTTTTGCTGATATTATTGCATGTTTAGCTCTGTTTAATAGGCCTAATCCTAAAATACAAGTCATCAACTCATTTTGGTCAGCCCCATTTCTGAGCAGTCAAGTCAGCTGTTTAAACAATGTGCTTCCACTTCTCATCTTCAAGGTAAATTACTTCATTGGGAAGCAGCGTATCTTTAGAAGCATCTGCTGTGGTTGAACAAAAGGCAAGAGTCAAACTCTCTTGCTGTTTTACAAACACTGAGCAATTTTTTTTAATTAACAGGATGATTGAAAAATTGTTGTATAATTTAGAAAAAAAAACTTTAATTAAAGCAAAAACAAATAGAAAAAACAACTCTCACCCCTATTTGGTTAGAGATATGCTCAGGCACTACATGTTTTCTGGCACAACCTGGACTTGCAGTAGGATAACAGAGTTCAGAGGTTCGCCCACCATTCACCATACCCTGTAAAAACTAAAACCAAACAGGCTTTTACATCCATCCCTCAAACTGATTTGAGCAGTCATTTCCACCAATCCCAGGGAAAGGATTATCAAACCATGGACTTTAAAATGAGGGTGAACTCACACACAACCTGCAGAACTCTTACAACCCAATTTTCTTCTAGGCAATGGCTCCTCTCAACATTCATGAACTCGTTCGTAGATCTGATTTAAAAGAGAACAATTTCCTCTAACAAATACAGTCATAGGAGAAGGCCATAACAGACAAATCTGCATCCCTATTTAGCAGAATATCTTCCTAAAGAAAAATTCATAAAATAGCAACTTTTTTATCAACTTGTGCGTGCTTTTGCATTTTTGTTCTGAGTTTTCCTTTCATTATGCCAATCATACAAGCAATCAGACGTCCTCATTAAAAATTAATAAACAGAGCAACATACATGCCAAAGGCAAATTCTGGAAAACACAAAAGAAAATATTTTTCTTATTTATATATTTATAAATACATGTGTTTATGTATTTATAAAATGTTGGAAACATTTGTGTACAAATACCAAATTTAAGGGAAACTGAAGTTGCAAAGGAATGTCTCCAAGTAGGTATAATCCTGAGCTCTCAGATCGGTTGTCACGTAGGAGATGGACTCTTGGAAAACTTTGCTCTCTGGACAGATGTGTGGCCTTTTACACTGGTAGTTATGATCCTGCATGTGAGAGGAAATGGTATATGAACAGATTTGGACAGTCAGCCCCAGTTAAACCTTAGGAAAGTGAGAATGGGTTTATAAGCGAGGACCAGATTGTATTTGGTTAGCAGGTTTTTAAAAGCATGTGTGTAAAAGGATACTGCTGCAAAGGAAGTAGCCCAGCTTCAACTCCCATTAACCCTTGACAGGTATGACTTAAAGCTGAAATCTCACACCTTCCCTGGTTTAGCTCTAAGTGCTCAGATATGTACATAGATAATTCTCAAATTCCCAGGGTTTATAGTTCTCAGCTCCATCTAATGAAGAAACGTCCTCACAGTGTTTATTTTTCGAATGCACTAGAAAGCCTCCCGGCTCTCAAGTCTCTGAATGCCCATTTCAGCCAGCTACCAGTTCATGTCACACTGTAATGAGCATGAAATCTAACTATAAACCACACAGGGCCAAATTCGTATTAAAAGAGACAGGGGAAGTAAAACAGGCATAAGGGAAACTCAGTTCACAGCTGTGCAGATCACAGCTAAAGTGAGACATACAAGAACAAGATTACATTTTCTATCAAATTCCATAGAGATTAAGTCATCAAAATAACTGGTAAGGAGGATGGTTAATTCCACTAAACAAATCTGATATATACAAAAGGGAGACTGTTTCCCCCAGAATGAACAGAACACATGATAAATTCAGTCACTGCTAAGACAACAGCGAACTTTATGACCATAGTAATGCAGTTAATTACACAAGTAGGCAAACTTTGAAACTATCAGGTGCACTTTGGAAGTGTCTAAAAATCCGAGTACTCCCACTCTAAATACAAGTGAAAGATATATCCTGCCACACACAGTCTCAGCAGGTAGGAGACATAAATAAACATAGTACTGGAAAAAAAGATACAAAGGAAGTGAAACTACTTATTCCCAGTCACAGAAAAGTTCAATAGAAAATTGAAAATAGTGTGGAAGTCCCTCCATCCCATCTCCTGAATTACGTCCCTGAGGCTGTACATGATTACAGAAGTATAATAAATGTTCCATGTAATACTTGCTTTGTCACCCTTCTTGAATAGACACAGACACAATGCCAGGCAGTTTTAGCATCATTCAAAGAAAAGTTAATTTTTTTTCCCCTCACATCTCTATATTGGATATTTTATGCCTACGAGGAAGAGGGAGAAAAGGCAGACTCAGGTCCAGCTTTGGTGGTGCTGGAGCAGACATCTCTTATCATGGTAATAATAACTTTACCCTAGGACACAGAAGAAATTTTGCTGTTTTTCAGAGACCAGGACATGGAGAGAAAGAGCAGACACAGAAGAGAAAGGGAAAAAGGAACATCCAAGACAGGTTGAGGTTAGAGGCTGAGTTGGAAAAAAGAAGAATTAGAAACCTAATATGAGTAAACAAAGTATTATTCCGTGGCTTTAGGAGGGCTCTTCTTAATACTTGGCTCCCAAATCAACTTCAGCAAGGCATTTTCTTTTCTGTAGCACATTTACCAGTGACATGCCAATAACACCAGGTTGCTGTAAGAAACAGCTCTTTACTGAGCATAGTCAGGAATGAGCAGTCTCACAGAAACTGAGCTGATGGAGACCTGCTGCCATCCTGGTATATGTAATATTTTACTGTGGTGGAAGGAAGGAATAAGAGGATGAAAAGCCTGGGAAAACAGGACCATCTCCAATTCATTCTTTCTCCATGGAAAATGGTTGTTCACCTTAGACTGGGTGGGATACAAGTGTACACTAGCCCATTCTGACCACAATTATAGCCATTCAAAGAACAGTTTCTTTGCCAGGCACAGTACCATTCCGATCATCCACACCACTCACTTGCAGGCTATCATGTCAAATAACATTAGACACAATTAATGTTATTAGCAACAATCTCACCACCAATTTAATGTGAGCTTTTGCCTCAACATGGACGTCACACTCCTTAGGTATAACAATTAGAGTAAGTTAGGCATACAATAGCCAGGTTTTACACAAAACATAGATCTGCTGAGGCATTTGTTTTTCCCATCAACCACATGTGCTAGTCTTTGATAGGAAATGAGAGCTAAATTGTTTATTGCCTCCAAGAACTATGGTTTTATCCCAAGGCAACATACAATAAATACACCAATATATCTGTTATGCAAAGATCTACTTTGTAGGAGGATGAGTGCTGTCTTTGTGTTTGGTCTCATATTCACCAGGTTCTGTTGGTCATTAAAACTTGTTCTCCCCCCAAGAAGGAATCAAATATTATTTAATAACAAAGATGTCGGTAAAGATCAGACTTATTACAGGACAAACTAAACCCATAATGCATTATCTTCTTTTTGAAGTTTAGCTTGGGGCTATGTGAAAAGAAAAGTGAATTCAAGGTGAAATAGATAAACATATGAAAAATTGTTTCTCAATACTGTTGATTTGGAGGAAGCAAACACACAAAACCAGCCCATCAGCTTGCAGGATGAGAGCTGAGCTATCTTTCTGCTGTCTCAGAAGCAATAACTCTTCCCTGACACATAATAAATAAAAGGGTTCAAAATCTGAGCAGTAACAGAAGGCTCAAAGGGCTTCAGACTCCCTGTGGTAGTCTGCCAAGCCAGCTGAGGGAATGGTGTGGTTTTTCCTTGGTAAGAAAGAAAACCAGAATTTGAGTAAAACATGCCACAGTCTCGACAAGTGCTGTCAGAGAAACAACAAGAATAAAGAGTTGGAATCCAAAATGATGCTGGTGCTTGGGCTGAGTTCTTGCCCCAGGAAGAATCGGAACGACTATCACTGACATGGAAGGAAGTTAAGAAGACAAGCTCACTAGTCAGATGTAAGGGCAAATACCACCACTGAACATGACCAAAAGGTTTTCTGAGAGCTGAATACTCCGATTTCCCACTGTTTAGATAAACCAAGGGCATAGCTACAGTTTCCTAAGAGCGCAGTTCCTGAAGTTCATTTGGAGTTCATTTCAGACTGGCCCAATCCAGGAACTCCAAGCCAAACAACACAAGAGAGAAAACTCACTGTCATTATACACACAGAAACACAGCTGATCATCCCAGCAAAGCTATACCCAGGACAAGGCAATGATGTGTCAGCATCTCCCGGAGTAGGACTGCAGTAGGATGTAGAGGTGCTGGGCACCATTTGCTGCAAAGTGTTCATATGTGGCAAACCAAATACATATTCTCGTCTTCCCTCTCCACTTCCCAGCTGGTAGCCTGCTTCCAGCTCCCTCCAAGTGGTGAACCACCACACAACCAGCAGCTGCAGCCCTAGCAGAGCCACCCAAACTCTGTGCTGTCACTCCAGCAGCTTCTTGCCCCGTAAGCAAAAAGAAAGACAATAGAAAAGAAAAATGAGAAGTAGAGAGGGTAAAAGAAAGGTCTGGGGAAAGGCAGGTATAAAGGGAAAGAAAAATAATTGGGAAGAAGACATACTGCACAACAGTAAGGAAAAAAAACAAGCTAGGAAGGGGTAGAGGGGGATGAAGGCATTAGAGCAGGCACACAAGAGCTGAATGCGAAGATAAACAGCAACAAGTATCTTTTGCTACATAGGGCTCTCCATAGAGACACAGAGGGAAAAAGTTTGCCTCTAATTAGAACAAACTGCTTCCATTCACCTCCACAGAGCATCAGCTTCTAAGTTCTATCTTGGTTTTGTTTTTCCCTATCCGTGGGCTAGGCAGCAGCACTGGTGTGAAAGTGCAGCCACCTGCACTCCCCCCGCACACAGCAGTGCTGGGGGACCGGCTGCAAACCGCGGCGTTATCGGCCACTGGGAACGGCCGGGGCTTGGCCCTTCTGAAAGGGGTTTTCCACCTGGTATCACAGCAGGAAATGTCACAGTCTATTACACAGACCTCGGATACAACAAAACAGCGTATTCATTTCTATTCTAAAGAAATTGCCATGTTCATTTGGACATGCCTATTAAGTCTTAAGAAAAAATAAATTTGAGCGACTGCCAAATTTAAAGCCGCGTGTTTGATAATTTTTTTCCCCCCAAGTAATATAATGGGCCTAATCCATATTGTGGGCAAGTATCCTGTAAAATTTAATTAAAAGCCCAAAGCTAGTAAACAAGGTGATATTATGACACCAGAAATATAACAGAGTTTTGCAAGGTTTCAGTGTAACTCAAGTCACAGGTGGTTCATAGTCCATGAGCCTGTAGCCCTTTGCAGTAACTACCTACTGTACTTTTTTTGTGCATGTTACTCAGTGGGGCTTAGTGCCCCTAAATGTTTCCTGGAGGAGGAGATGAAATAATTATTTTGGTGTAGTCTAGCCTCCACTAAACAAAAAAATATTTCCATTTCCATCCTTTGGGATTTCATACGTCCTGAAGTTTGATGGTTAAGAGTACCGTACTAAGTACTAAGACAGATCATAAAAAAGGTTCAGACTTTTCTCCAGAGAAATGTTGTGCTGTGATCTCACTGTTTTCCCAGATAAATTTCATTGCATTGTTTCTTTTGCAGCAGTTTTAGACCCATGTGAATGCCATAGCCAATACCAGATGTGCCTCCACACACTTGCAAGAGAGCTCTGAACAAAGAAAATCCAGGAGAGCTGGAGTTCTGCTTAATGAGAACAGCCCTGGGACAAAGCTTTAATAGTTTAACTAAAATTACATTCAAAACTTAATTAGCAGAAGCTCTGAACTCACAAGCTGTGGCCCATGAGTTCTAATACACTAATTAGCAAAGACACCCTTTAAAGCCAAGTATAGCTAAACCTTCTTGAAGGGCTGTCACGTGAGTCCTTGGATCTGAGGCAACATTTGCACTGCACATGGGAAATTCAGCATTATTTCACTATGGTACTGTTGCATATACAGTTATTGTAGGTCCCAATTACTCTGGGTAACAAACCAACTATAAAATGTTCATAGCATATATTTCTATAAATGAGGAAAGATCAAAGCAAACTTTAAACATGGGCTTTAAGAAACCTGGTCTAGTGAAAAGTGTCCCTGCCTATGGTAGAGGGGTTGGAACTAGATGGTCTTTAAAGTCCCTTCCAGCCCAAACTATTCTATGATTCTATGATGATTCTATGACTTATATACAGTAATGGGAGCCACAACTTTGGACACAGGACAATGATTTTGAAAACTTCAGAAAAATTACATCCTAAGGAAGGACAAAACCAATCCTGAATAACATTCATTTTTTTCCCTAAAAATCTTCCTGGCTCAAACAAAACATCCAGTGATCTGTTCAGGTAATTTTCAAACAGTTCTGTTTCAGTTTTCATCTTCTCTACATGTTTACTTGCTATAAATGAAATAGGGAACAAAAACTGCTCAAGCATTAGAAATAAAGATTCATTTCAAACACATAAAAATCAGATATTTCAGTAATTTTGAATAAAATGTGACATTTCTTGAAGTGAAGCTTTATGACACAGTGTGTCTATTTTGACAAATTATATTGTCTGGGAAAAAAAATTCACAGTAGGCTTCCAAATCAGATTTGGGTTGTCCCACTATCTTTAGTGACATTACTTAATCAATATTATCAGTTTCGGTAGGATATTCAATTAAGTCCAGATTTCAGGACTCCTCACAAGGAATACATAAATATTTTTTTATTGTAAAAATTTTCCCTTCCAAAGCAGCCCTGGAAAAGGTCCGAAACACCTTTTTGTTGCCACAAACACATGTATTTCAGTTGTTACCATTTCCACAGCATTATATCATGGAGATTTTCAACAATGCCTTACACAGTGGAGAACGGGAAGGAAAATTTAAATCAAGGACATCAGGGCAATATGTATTTATTAAAGAAACTATCGTACAGTCTTAAAGAAAAGGAACAAAAGGAAATTTTATACTCCCGTGACAAATTTCCAGTCAGTGAAATCCATTGTGCTTAATTTATTTACCTTTGAAGGACAAACACAGACATTGCTGGGATTTGGATCTGTTGTGCCAGGGCATTTCAGTGGTTGAAACCTGATGCTTCTATGAACCATCCATTAGTTTTCCTTCTCTGAGGTCTTGTTTTTGCTACTAAAAAGGTGTGTTTCTCTATTTCAATAAAACTACCTTAGGCTAAAATAAGATATAGTTTGCTACCCAAAGGTTAAGAAACAGAACACCTTTTCAACAGGAAAACGGGACAATCTTCTCTTTCCTTATTGCCTAAAGCAATCAAAAGCCCTGGAGCATTGTTGGGTTATTTTATTTTAATGGATCTTGGTCAGTTTATAAATGTGCTTATAAGGCACGGCTGTCTGTAACCACAGGGGATAACCTTGAGAACCCAGAGGATTACTCCAGCCCTTCACCTAATTTTTTCTAATGCACATGCGATATCCAAGATAGAGAAAAAAGGTTTTTAAATATATGGCAAACTAGGTAAAGTCACCCCCTGGCTGCTGCTGACCTTGTGTAGCCAATCCTTGGGTAAACACCTTGTCTTCGCTGTGCTTTTACCTCAAGGTAGCACATGGAACTTAGAACCCTGAATTTTAAAAATACACTTCCACTGGAGTGATGTCCACTGTATCCCACCTGTCAACACCCAGATAACACAAACTGGCAAACTTTGATAAGTGACAAAGTAGAGGGTGCTGTAGTAACTACTCACTGCATACACAGCCTGATAACTGGAGCAGTGATGCTGCATCTGATCAGAGACCATTTGAGTCTAATTCAAGACAAGTAACTACAGCTCAGCCCAGCCCTGTGACATGGACCCTGGACATCCATTCTGCTGTCCCCAAGCACTGCCACAAGTCCCGGGCAAATATCAAATATTACACATTGCAACAATCCTCTCATGTGATGGCTACTGTTTTACTCCTGGAACTGTATAAAACTCGTACTGACACAAATCCACAGCTAATAGCTATTAGGGTGGTTACTATCTACATGAAATGTCCTTCTTTTCAGCTTTATATAATGTACATGAGATGCACAAAACATCAAGGGAAATCTTAAACAGGAGTACAGAAAAACTTACTCCCAACAGGTTGAAACTAATACCAAAATAAAAAAAAAAGAGAGGAGTACATCAAAGTACAGTATTTAGTTCTGCTTGTATGTGTAAAGCACTAAGTCTTCCCTTGAGGATACAGAGTTGTGATGTTTGCTCCTGCACTGTGCTGCCTCCCTTAAACCCATAGAAAGAGTTCAGGCCTCATGATAACTTTGCAACTGCTGATCCAGTAAGCTGCTTAAAAGACTCTTGATCTCTCAAAGCAAATTTTTTGCTTCCAGTTTCAAGTTACATTCCCTATTTCAAGTGACTCAAAAAAAAAGGAAGAATCAAGGGGGGAAAAAAAGAAATTTAAAAAAAAAAAAAGAAGAAGAAAAATTAAAATGAGACACAAAAGCTTGCAACAGAAACCAACCAGCAAGAATTCAATAGCACACTATTCAAATTTCGGTCCAGCCTGTTCAAGGTAATAGGTGGGCATCGAAATGAGGTTAATCTTCCCCTTTTCTCCTGTAATTAAATGCAGAAAGGAGACTAGCTGGATCTGCAACACAAAAATTAGTTTCAATTGCAGCCACAGCACTGACTGCTGTTCTGCAGTTGTAAGGAAATGCTTCATATCACCCTGGCATGAAGAAAAAACCATGAAGAGAGAAAACTCATGAGGTTTATCATCCTGCCTCCCTTCCTAATCTTCTTCAGTCCCAAAGAAAAGATACTGCAATCTAAAGTTGGTTTAGACTTTCCATCAACTTTGGGCAGACTGTCCCAACCAAGAGGGTACTTTACAGAGGAGCTGGTGAGCTCTCAGGAGCCAAAGCTGGGGCAGCATCCTACCACCTCTCTGGCTACAAATGTATCCTGGCTTTCTTCTGTTTCAAAAATAATTCACAGAAATGACGAAGTTCACCAGAAAGATATCTAAGATATTTTTCCTCTTTCCATATTAAGTTTCCGATGAATTTCCCCCAGACTGAGAAAATCTGATCTTGCACCCTGAATCTCCAGTTTGTTTGTAGAACTGTTTGGTCTGTAGACTGTCATGAATAACACATTCTCCAAGTTAAATGCAAAGTGAATTTATTAGTGGATTTTATTTCTAGTAAGCATCTGGTAAAAAAACCCAAAAAGCTCCCCAAAGAAACCCCAACAAACTCTTAGAGGATCATTAAGACACTAGAAATGCATATCTAAACATATAGAACAGTCACTATGCTTTATGTGTCCTCTCAAATTCAAGTATTTCTTTCCATACCAGGTGAACAATGAGTGAGCTGCTCTATATGATGCCCTCAAAGGCCCTCCAGCAATTTAATTTATGAAATTTATGTTTTCACTTTAGTTATTTTCAATGAGACAGAGCTGAAACAATACTGGCTCTTATTGCCAACTTTTCATTCCTGCATATTATGTGACTAACAGCACTACTTCCTAATAACCAAATTTGTTTTGTAATTAATACAGCTAGGCTTTGCAAAAATTGCACAAGGTGTATGAACAGGGATGAGACATAAAAGCCTCAGGCACACCAAAAAAAAATCTCTCCTTTTCATACATTCACTCCCAAAGTGTTTGTGTAAACACGAAAAAATTTGGCTCATTTTCACTTCATTTAGGCCATAAGAGACCAGGAGGTGGCAACATTTGGATATTACTGTCATGCTGAAATCATAAGCATATGGGAGAAAAAAAGGTTATAAATAAAATATATAGATGACTGAAGTCAATGGGAACTGCACATATGCATCCAAGGACTTTATTTGGACCATAAACCGGAAAACCGGCATCAGCTAAAACCACAACAGAAATGGATATAATTTGTCAGGTCCAAATGCAAGAATGCAAATGGAAATGACAGAGACAGAACACTAAAACCTCAAAGAGGATCTGCAATAGACATCAAAATACTTACAGAAATTACAGAGAAACATCCTTGGAGATAAATAATTGAAGATGAGCCTGCTAATATAATTAACTCCTCCAGTTCAGGAAAAAAAGAGTACAAAGTCGAGATGTGAAAAAGAAAAGAGATTTATCACAAGTAGCATGCTTTTGCTTAACAGAAAAAAAAAACACCCAGCCAAAACAACAAAAAACCCCCAAACAACAAAACACACACACACACACACAAATCCAATTAATAATAATCTTCTACTGCCACCTCTCTCCTCCCTAACTAGCACATGCCCACACTAGGAACAATTTCATACTTGTCCAGACATCAAATCCAATTGTATTTATGTTGTGCACAAATCTAGCAGGTTACCAAGCCAACAATTTTAACTACTGATGTTCCTGTTGTTGTGCCAGCCATGTGCTTTTATGGAAAATACGAGTTACAAATCACACAGCATGTGGAATGAATCAATAATTGAGCAAATCTGCTCTCTCATGAACAGTTTTCAAATTTCTGTGTGAGGCAAAGCATAAGCAGAGTCCTTGGGCACTCAGACAATACACCACTGAACTTTATGCAGTTGGAGTAGATGTTAAACAATAGTGCACACAGAGCTTCCTCTTTCTCCCTCAAAATGGGGTTTTAAAGCAAGGCTTGCACCTGAATTACATTTTTGAAAGTAGTGGTTGGTAGAAACAAACACAGCTGTCTTCTTGTCAGAGCTTGATGAGCTCCTGTTGGAGATAAGGGTGCTCCTGCAAAACCAGGCAGAACCTGCCTCTTCTGGGAAGTGGAGGTGTAGGGAGCAACCACTTTAGAGTTTGTGTTCCCAAGTGCCAACACTGAAGTCTCAAGACAAGTACTATTTCACTTCAGTAATGCCTAGCAGTTTTTCTCCTACCTTTGGATCTCAAAGTATCTCTGGATACAAGATGACTGTGTCTGTCCACAGACTCTGACAGTCTATCACACAGCTAAGCCTTTCTATTACATGACTCTCAGCTCTGATGCACATAATATATTGGCTTCAACTCCTCTTTCAAGAAGGCATTCTTACAGGTATCAGGGCTTTCCTTTTTCTTGTGTAAGGGCCTCAGATCTAGAAAGAAAGAAATTTACTGGGATTTATATTCTCTTTCTGTTTTTCTGAAGCTTTTGGTATTCTGCCTTTATCATTCATGTCTAGTGCTTTGAATATCACTGTTCTGACAGATGCATCATTTCGCTTTTTACAAGTGTTTCTATTACTCTTTCAACTTCGAACTGATCATCATTTTTATTTAAATGCAACATTTCAACTAACAAGTTGTCGAAAAAGATAATCAAGACTCCTTTTCCTACATTTTCTTGTCACTTGGTAGCCTATAATACTCAAGGGCTTCTATTTCAAAATCTCTTTGAATTACAGCTCCTCATTCACTTCTGGAAGACTCAAGGTTGGATTAAACATCTCATTGCTTCCTGTTACAATCCTAAAAGGACTCTTTTTTGTCTTACATTACTTTTTTTCCATTCTTCGTATACTTATTTGTCATTTGCATTTCATTAGCACCTGGAGATCCCAATGAAACTGTAGATACTGGTTTGCATGTTACAGCACTGGAATAGAGGAGTTCTGCCCCAGGAGTTAAAAATGGAAAGAAACAACATCCTTCCCTTGTGGGAAGGAGGAACAACATGTAAAATACAGAAACAAGATAGTCCAAGCTCACAAGGAAGCCTCTGAAAGACACAGAAAGTAAAGCCAGTGAAGCCAGATCTCTTAAACTGCAAGGCTACCTATCTCCTCTTTCTGATATTCTATTTTCCTACTCCCATGTGAGACCAATGTATAAATGGCTGTCATTTGCTTTTGCAGTCTCCAGAATCTGTTTTTCCAACTGCCAAAGATGGAGTTGTAGTAGACCAAAAGCACTTGATTTTGAAAAGTGAGTGCAAGGAGTGAAATGGAATTATGACCCCCATTTCCATAGAGCAGTGCTTCAAGGTACTGAGTGGACTAAAACGACAGTCAAAGAAATTTGATATTAAATATTAAACCAAGAAAACACATGCTCTGAAGAACAGATCTTCACTTCTAAGCAAAGATGGGATATTATTTTTCACAAAAATACATTTATTGCTGAATGTCTTATATTAAAAAAAATATTAAAAAAAAAAAATCGACAAGAACCCCAGCCTGGAGCATATAATGGTTTATGCAACAAATACTTGTGAAATGCCTACTTAAAAAGTTAAACCCCCTGGAGGGCTTGTGAATCTTTTAGTTGTAATGTACCCCTGGAGAATTTTATTTTGTATCCGCCTAGCCTAAAGTTAAAGAGCACTTTTTGAACATGTTTGCTTTACTTGAAGCTAAAATCTGGGTTACTTGGGGGAGGGTAATGGAGAGTCTAATAAATCTTACAATATACTTCTTGGCAAGAAAACTACTTACTGGTGTCATGAAGAAACAACTTTACTGCTCTCTAAAGAAATATTGGTTTCAGAAGTTACTATTGTATTCAAGACACATGGAAGCTACATTAAATCAAGTTGTGAAACCTACTTGGTAATACGTGTTTTAAAAAAAAAAAAAGTTAAACCCTGAAACAGATTCTGACATATTAAAAGAAAAGGCCGGGGGGGGGGAAGTAAAGTTTCTGAGGCTGCCATAAGTTTTGAAGGAGGAACTTTAAAACTTGGGTGTTCCTCTCCATAAGTCACATTCCACAAGGAAACAGCTTGATTTTATGTATATACTTTTACCATTCAAACTTCAGTGTTGTTTTTTTTTTAAGCTTCTATTTTTCTGTTCAAAACTGTGTATATGTATGCAAAGGAAGCATGAAGAGGAAGAACACTTGCTCTGAGAACACCAGCTAGTGTATGTTTTCTTACTCATATTTGGGCAAGAGCCCTAACTCTTGGCTCACAACACTCCCAGTTACTTTCTTCCCCAAACACTGCATCCACAAATGGATCAGCTAATTAATCTAGACAAAATTAATTAAGGCCACCAGCAGCAGAACAAAATTGCTTTGCCAGTTGCCTGTGTATCTGGATGTCCTCCTACATGCTGCCCAGAGGAAAAAATTGAGAGGCTCAATCTTTACAGAAAATCAACTGTAAAAACAATAAAGTGAACTTAGATCCTTTGAAAGAAAGCAGATTGAGTAGTCAATTTATCCTCAGAACAGACACAGTTTAGATGAGAGCAAGGTTATGTTCTTCCATGGTGCCGTGTTCAATTCCATACCTGAGGGACCATCAGTACAAAGGAAACAAGTTAAATTCAAAGTCCCTGAATTTCTATGCTTTCAGTTTGAAGATGCCTATGAGAATGTGAAGCGAGAGAAGGTGCCACAACTGTCCTTCTGTGGCACATTTGGTAGAGTATGAAGAAAAATATTTCCTTGGAAGTGGCATTTGTAGCTGTATAAATGGCTATGAACCAGAGACCTCTAGTTCTCCTTCTCTCTATTGATTCTGGGCTAAAGAAGTTAACTCAGTAAAATCAAGACAATAATTAAAAAAAAGAGATCTGCATATGAATAAGACTCTGATGCTTGCAGTCTGTTTGTTAATTCCAAAATACACTCCCTTTCTCAAGCCTGGATATAGCAGATACAGCCTGAGCCACATCATACTACTTTTGTCTTGTTAATCCTCTGTTGAATGCAGAGTATATTGCCAGTTTATGATCAGTTAGGCCAAGTTTGTCTTTTTCTTTTCTAAAAATATGATTCTCATGATACTGAAAATTACTTCTCCGGTTGCTGAAACACATCTGCTTCTAGGCCAGAACTGGAACCAAAAGCCTCTAAGAGGTGCAGGACAATATTGCAAATAAGCTTCTTTTTCCTCAATGTGAACAGATTCAAAATTCCATATAGAACATTTTCAATGTATACATTTCATGCAGCAAAGATTCCTTAAGTGGGAAGATTGTTTCCCACTTTAGCCTTCTGTATTGCTCTGCCTCCTCCCTCATGTGGCACTGTGGCCAACAAAAAGAAGAGACAAAGAATTTAAAAAAAAAAAAAAAAAAGGGAAAAAAGGAAAGAGAGAAACCCCTCAACACCTCAATGCCTACCTTTCAAGGAGCTTTTCAAAACTTCTCAATTCTGATGGATCTGAGCAGTAAACTCCTTTACTGGCTACTGATAATTGAAATTAAGCAGACAGTATATTTTTAAAGCTTCAAATTCCAAAGTAAACTTTATCAGGAACCTCAGAATAATTGTCTCAACTCTGCAAATTAGAATGAATATTTAATGTTACACTGCTACCAGCACAAAAGGCCTACTTCTTTTGATAAAGACACTGATTTATCTCAAAGTGTCCTGGGAGGTTGAGGCTGAAATATTGCAAGAGAAGCTAGCTTGGATCTAGGTTTCAAAAATGACAAAAAAATTATCAACCCTCAGTTCTTAACTGCCTTACATTAGTCTTCAAAGTTAAAAGGGGGATTAAAAACATCACTAAGTAAAGCAGGAAAATACCAGACATGCTGGATTTCAAGCACAGTCCAATTTTATCTCCTAATTATTTAAAATACAAGCTGCCAAGTGCACCAACCATTATGACAACAAAAATCTGATCCAACTTTGCAACAGCAACAAAAAAATGTTTATCAGAGAGGTCTAAACCACAGACTCATTTTGTAAACTTGGAAGCAATTCCAGAGCTAGTGCCATACATCTCAAAGGAAAAGATAAACCCTCACTCACATTTTTATGTAACAACAAATGGATCAGCAGACTTCACGCAAAAAAATTAAAATCCTTCACAGTTGAAGCCACAAGACTGCAACAACAACTACTTCTTATCAGGGATATTTCCACTAACATAAGTGCAAGTAAAACTCTTGGCAGAAGTGTCCTGATTTGTGTGTGTCAAGAGCAAGGAACAAAGCCAGCTCTCAAGGGCTCAGAGCACTCGCCTGCCCCTTACAAGAAAGGAAACCATTTGCCTGCTTCAGGAAGGGTCTTGTAGGACAAGGGTTTTGTCCCCTCCCTAATCATCTCTGATTTCCAAATACCTTGCACAGAATATGAAGGCAAATAGCACCTGAGAAATACAGACTGAACAGTGAACTCAAGACTTAAATTGTGTGTGTGAGAATGAGACGCAGGCAAACACATTTGAAGCAAGAGGGAAATTTCATGTTCTTATTCGTCACTCATGTTTTTTCAAATGCTTCTGAAGGATGAGCTGGCTCAGCAGATCAGAAAGGAAAATGGTGTCTTTCAATAACAGGCTGCGGGTCCAGTTCCAGCTGGGTCTTATGGTGGCTGAAAGTTATTATCCAACAGGTGGCCAATGTTGAATGAAATAAGGATTTCACTTCCCATTACTGCTAAGTAAGTGTCTGCAACACGACTGGCAGTTTCACCAGACAGGCCAAGCCCTGGCTCTCCAAGCCGTGACCGAGGTGTGCTGGCAGGGCAGGACAGTGGCTTACACCTGTTTTGTGGCAAAGGACTTCATTTAACCAGTGCTGTTAAATATGAACCAGGAGTAAGCTTGTGTTTTTAAAAGAAAGATTAAGAGGAAAATTCTACATACATGACTTTTGCCTGATTAATTCCAGCAACAGAATATATATCTAGCGTGTTTACACTATATAAATTATTATTACATCAAATTAAACTCGAAACATAACTCTTAAATTGTGTTCGAAGCTAGAAGCTGTAGGACCTTGCCATCTGATACAGCTCTGCTATCATGGTTTATGGAGCAAATGACTAAGCTATGAAACTTTACTGGATGAACCTCAGTGAAGTGCTTCAGGCTAGTTTCTCAACATCAGGACATCTGAGAGTATGGCTACATGGCAGGCATTCCACAGTAATAGCTCGTGTCAACACTTCCACTGGGGTAAATAAAGGCATAAGCTGCCTCAAATTACCGTGTATTTACCCTGGGGTACAAGGGAATGCAGACAGAACTCCATGGAGCAGCCAGCTACTGGTGTGTCCACAGCCTCACTTACCCAGAGGCCATCTGCCCCAAAACTGCAACCAAAATCCCGAATTAGCCCTCAAGGTTCTTGATCCTAAGAGATCTCCACCCTAACCAGGCACAATGTGCTACATGGATAAGAAGGGATGAGGTGGGGTTTAACTCTCCCACCACTGCCATTCCATTCTTTGCCTGGTTGCCAATAAACCCTCCATGCAGACAACCTATTTTAAGCTTCCTCTGACGTTGGCTGTCCATGTATGCTTACAGGGAAAGGCAAACCACCATCCAAAAGAACAGCCCCCAGGAGAAACCAAATAATTAGCAACATGTGTTTTGGTACAGAAAGGTGCAGAGAACATGGCTTTCCCTTTCAAGGCACATGAAGGAAAAACGTTGGCAAAGCAGGGAACTAGATACTGTTTTCTCAGCAATATTTAGTCTAACTCAGCCTCCACCTACGTTAACTTTTGCACTGAAAGAAATACACTGTGTAAACTTTTAAACATTTATTTTTCCTTTATATCCTATCCAGTGTCTTCTCTCAAGAGTATTCAAAAAAGCTGAAAAAGGGCAGCATCTCCTCAGGTGACTCTACAGTAGGAAGTGTCTCTGAGCCACAAGAGTCAGAATCACTATTTCTAAAGAAGTGTTTTCACTTGTGTGTTATTGATGACAATGTTATTGATGACCCAGTAAGGAAGAGAATAAACCCCACATTGTCATGACTGTGACCAAAAGAAACCACATATATATATGTATACACACACACACACACACACACACACACACACACACACACACACACGTATATATACACATGCACACATTCAGGAAAAAGAAGGTAATTTTAAAACAAGTATTTCAATAATAGATGAGTGTTACAAAACGATATTTTTCCTCTTAAATGCATGGATAAAGGACCTTTTGCTAGTCTCTGAATTTGGCTTTCACAGCTACATCATCAAGCAATGTCTTACCCAATAAAAATATTTCTTCAGAATTTAATAACTACATCTATAGCACCTTGTCTAAGATTCAAAAGCCTTGGAAATTAAAATATGGCAAGAGCAGAATTTATGACAACTCTGTGAAGTAATGTCTATGCATACATTCCCTCTTAATGTCATGATTAATTTACTGCTAGGACAAAACTCTAACAAACTTATTTTTAAGTTATTGGTTCTCCCCCAAAACAATGCCCACCCACAGAAGTCAAGCTGTTGGTCCCTGTGCCTGCCTGCTGAGTTGTTTTCTGCCCACTGAATGATGGCAACCAGAATAAAAGTCAACAATTCTCAGATGTGTTAAAAGCTTCAAGCTCTTTGCAGCACTCCCCATAAGCCATAAGCAAATGTGATATTGCAAAATGGCTTGTCATCACCCTCTTCCTGCCCTTCCCAACACATATATTCCTCATGAAGGGATCTTTTCTCTCCAATAGCACCTTTGAGATACTGAAACCATACTGCTCTATTATAGGAAATAGCAGGGGAAGATGTGTGCTCTTACACAAACAATTCTATTTATTAATCGAAAACAACTTCCAGGGTTGGCATTTCCAATATATTTATTATTTCAAGGATCATTAATCTTTATAAAGGACAAATCTCAGAGTTATAACTAACAGCTGTCAGCATAATCCGTTAAACCCATGCCTAAAGTAACAACACTTCTATGTTGAACGGCATCATGTAAAAGATATTCATTGAAAGGGAGAAAAATCTCGTAAATCTCAATTTTGCTGACATAGATGCACATGATTATTCTAGATTTTCAGTAGAAGAGAGTGAAATGGACAGAGTTCAATGGACTCAACTTTGTCACATTACTTTTCCATTACACACTTAAGAATGTTAAGAAATGTAAACTGTGCAGTTTTAGCAATTCTGAGTGGAATTAAAACCTGTACCATTTTCCAATAATTACTCCACATTCAAACAGACCTCCATTACAATGTCTTTACACTCAATTTTTGCCAAGTTCCCCCACTATTATTCCTTCACAGTTCTAAGTAATCTTTTTATAAATGTCAAGTAATCCCGACTAAATTCTCATGTGGTCATTATCTCAGTATTTACTGGCATTTTTACATATAGAAACTGATTGCAATAGGTATTCCAGAATAGCTGCTGTGCAAACACTCTGTATCACAGTAGAAGTCTGCACAAGTAAGCACATAAATTACTGATAAATAAAAGTTCCTTTTATTCTTTCATTCTATGTCTATGATAAGAAGTTTTCTTATCAGCTTCCCTACATACATAAGCAGCAAATAATTTGCTCTTTCAGTCATCTTAGTTCAACCACCCTTAGCTCTTCTGTGAAGTTCTTCAAGCTCGTCCATTATCTTTTTGGAGGTTTTACTGGGAACAAAAGGATACTGAAATGGTGGCAAAGAACCATCCTGCCCGTGTGATAAGATCTCTACACACATGTAAAACACTGCCAGACTTGGACTGGCCTGAGCATCTTTGCTGAAACACATGTAAGTTCACCACCGGTGCTTGTACCCACACATCTAATAGGGCTAAAAGGAGCACTTGCAAATTCAACAAGGAATGAGAGAGAGGGCAGAGTAACAATACTTTAGATCCATGCTGGTTTCTGAAGAAGTCACATCCCCTGCAATAATCCAAAAGGAACAGCAAGTAAAACTCAGCTGGGGTTGTAGCCTGCACTCATTGAAACTTCCTACTGATTTTCAGTAATTCCCTAACGAGGGGTGCAAAAAGTCAGCAAAAGGAAAAGGATTTCTCTAAAGGTCACATTCAAATGCTTCTGAACAAGTTATTATTTTCAATTCTGACCTCTTTGGTATCAACTGGAACTTTGCCTGAGAAAATGGTTTCGGGACTCTGCCCACTGGTTTGTTTGTACAGTGGTACAGGAAATATGTAAATAGATTAAATTCACGACAAAGTGCCAAGCATTTGAGATCGCTGTTTCTGTAATATTCTCTGCCACACAATTATAACTGCCAAAGCCTAACTCTATGGAAGTCAGCACTAAAACCTCTCTGAAAACAGACACCATGCAGTGTCTGATGGGCTTGCTTGCCACCATCCCAGGACCATCACACATGTTCACACATTATCAGCCTCTGCTCAGAATGAAGCCAGTCTGTAATTACACTAAGTGCCCCACACCAGTCTACAGATACAATGGGTGACAGCCCAGGGGAAAGCATGTTCCATGCCCAGCTAATTTGTTCTGTTCACTTTTGGATAATTGATTTTCACTGCCATTCATAAATCATGTCTTCTGAAAAGAATTCAAATTTAGAGCCCTAACCTCCCACTCTATAAACATACTGCCCAGTCAGACCCAGCTTAACAGATCTAAGCAGACAGCTCTTTTACCCAAAGTCAGAGTTGCTCTAATGGTTCTGCTTCACTGCAGGACCTAATTCTTAGTGGTCATCTTTCCCACTTACAGTTCTCCAAAACCAAGGATACCTATTATTTAGTTTAACCCTTTCCCATCTAGCAATTAACTTCAATTATTTGATCAGTGAAATGTCACAAGCTATCCAACTGAAACAAAGAAAGAAAGAAATAGAAGCTTTCCTAAAAAGATAGCATGATGGGACATATACTTTCTTCTGTGTAAGAACATACAAGTTTTCACTTCGAGACAGTTTATGACAAAAATATTATTTTTAATAGACAATTAACATTACATTTTCAGTTCTACTAGGCCTAGTCAAGTTGCCTCTATTTGCCCAAATATTCAGAATTTGCCCAGTTAAAGAAAGGATCTGACTCCAGCAGAAAGAAATATTTTCTAAAACAAAGACATGCTGAAAAAGTGAGACTTATACTACTAGAACAGAACATCTCTCAAGCCACATGGGTGAATTTTAACATTTATATCCCTGCTAACTAGACACAGGCTCAAACCAAAACCACAAATATGGGGAAAGTCTGAACCCAGATCAGAATTTTATAGCTCACACCCCAACTCTCCTCTTAACAATGGTTGGAAAATGCTTTTCAAAACTCCTACAATATTTGTTCCATACACAGGAAATGAGTTTAATAGTACATCTTTGGGGATTAGCTTTGTTTAGCTGTCCAAGGCTTTGATTCAAAGTCTGTAGATAGTATTGCTTTAGTTTCTACACAGAAACAGATGTATTTCCTGATGGGATGTCTCCCTTGCTCACATGGTCATTCACCTTAATCCCTGTTAACTTTATAGGATGCTACACTGCACATATTATTGGCTGTAAAGGAAGTCCTTTATACATGTTTCTTGGTCTTCCTCTATTCACAGCATGAAAATGGCAAAGATAAATATACTGCTGAAGCATGGGAATTGGGAAGTTGGATAAAAAGTATTACATTCTTACAGAGGAATTCTTCATTTCTAGACAACATAAAGCAGCTCCCGAGGATAAATTTACTGCTTTTCTGCTTCAGCATAGTGGGCTGTATTATGACCCTATAATCCACTGCGAGCAAGGCAGCTGCTGAGAGCTGCACTGCCCTGGAGCTGTCTGAGAGATGACTATGATTCACTGAATCACAGTTTCCTTTCCAATTTCCACTCTGCCTCAAGGAAGGCAGCAAGGACTGCCTCTGCACTGTCCTCTTCCCAAAATGATTCTGCTCATGAGCTGGGCTATGCTCCACTGTCTTTCCACTCGCAAATAGGCAAGTAAAGTAGTAGGAGATGTGAGAAGATATTCTTTAAGCTCCAAAAATACTTATATGCACATGTCTTTTGTTAGCAACCTGTACAGCAGTTATGGTAAGGTATAGTCAGGCCTATATAGAGTTATATGGGACATAGTTGCCCCAAATGTTAGTTTGGTGTGCCAGCCAACACAAGATGGCAAATGGATTCTTGGCATTCCACACTCAAATGTGCACCCTGCTGGTTAGACCACCACGTGGCTTTGTTTCGCCCCCAAGATTTAGTTTCTGAACAATGTAGCATTTAAATCAAGCTAAGGGAAAGGCAATAGCTGTTAAAATAGAAGCATCTAACACATACAATGTTGAGACCGTTGAGGAACTGGGAGGGAAAGAAAGAAGCACAGGGCAACTGCTGAGAAAGTGTGATCTGAGGGCAATAGGTGGCAAAGAAAACTCAGTGTCCAAAGGGAGGCGGGTTGGGGGGGGAAATCAACAACAAATGCCTTTATCCAGCACATACGCTAAAGTACAATGATTCCAGCCAGACTGACCAAACTCTCCAAAACCACAGAGCTGTTAGACTAAAACCATCCTTACAATTCAATATTCAGAAAAATCATCCTTAAATACATAATAATAGGGTTTGAGATGCTATAAATCCTTTAGGCAGAATTTGTCTGAATTCTCATATTTACAAAAGTGCGAGCAAGGAAGCTACAGGCTGGGATGTGACTGGTTGCAGCACAGCAGCTGTGAGGGTGTGCTCACTGCTGCCAGGCTGAGAGGACAATAAGTGCCTCTTCAGTACCATACATTTAACTGTGCTCTCTATTGTTTAACAGAATAAATGACATTCGCAGCAGAGAATTTAGTGGCAACAACTAAAAAGCTTGGGAGTATCCATCACTAACCATCAGTCACCATTTCTAAGTATGACCGTGGGTGATACATCACAGCCAGCACCAAAGCAGGAGGGAAGAGGTGTTAATTAACCTGTAAACCTGCTCCACTTTGTGCTGCAGATAGCACAAAGGCCCACCGGAATAGGAGGCATAGTTCACCCTCATTATAAGGCTCTCCATTACAAAGCCGGTGCAAAGAAAAGCCTACTGCTTTGACTCACCACTCCACTTCAGTTCTTTGTAAACATTTTGACATGCATTTCACTCATGTACAAACTCTGCTGCTCTAAAGAATAACCTTCAAGAGAGGGTAATTTCATTATTCAATCAAACACCAGAAAAAGAAAGCTCATCTCCCTGCAAAGCCTCAAGTCTAGCTGGTGCATCAGAGCTAGTCTGTAGTTGAACTTTTAACAAACCTTTTCCTTCCCCCTTTAGTTATGTCCATTTCATCCAGTAACAGTGATAAAAGTCTGGCATTCTCCTCATCCTATATAATATACCTGTTATGATTTATACATATGCCAGCCATATGCTCAACTACATTCCTATTAATCTTGCACCGAATTTATATGCATTACCAAGAGCAAGGTACCACAATAAATAGGAAGTCTACCTCGCTTGAATACACATGTCCTTAGAGAGGGCTCCACAAAAGAGGAGATTCAGCTCATACGAGAAAGACATATCCCTCTCACCACCTACTATAGCCTCATTTGGATGAGTGAGGTTTAAAATGTCTTTTTTTTCCATATGTTAGAACTGCTTTGATTAATGTAAACTTTTTAGGATTGGACTTCTTAAGCCACTGGATTGTGATAAGAGCTGGACAGTTCAGAAAGGTTCCTTTCTGAAACATTTTAGGAAGATTACTGTAGAGCAAAAGAAACAATCTAAGAGGTTGGGTTATTTTGCAAGGGGAGATTATATAAACGTCAAGGGCAATTCAAACATTCTTTTTTCATTATTTTCTTACATTGCTCAGGAATTACGTGATAAATACCTGGCTTATTCATAAAAACATAGCAATTAATTAAGTGTACAGCTGGAACTGAAGTTGTTCATGAACTGTAAATATTTCTCTGGTGGGGAAGTGGGAAAAAGTGGATAGAATCAGTAGTTTCTAAGAGAAGACAAATGAGACTAAATGAGTGGCAAGTGTTAAGCTATTTTGGGTCTCTGTGAAGACCTGAACAACTTTAGAAAGGATATACTGTTGAAGCTAGGATCTGGACTAAAATACATGGCTTCTGGATTTCATTCTTAAGACATAAATTCAGAGTCTCAGAGACCAGATAGCACCACAGCAATGGCTATCCATCTCTGACCACCCACATCACAAACACCTCCCAGCCTCACATCCCAGCCGTCAGACCAGTCTTCTAATCTCAGATGACTTCAAAGACTACCTACCTTGTGATCCATGGAGCTTAAGAAAGCTGTATTTAACCTATTACCCTATCTCCTTAAGTACAACAGGGCTGACATCCTACCATGGAGATCCCAACCACTAAGTAGAGACCCGAGGGGCAACACCAGCCAGCCCAGTTAGCAAAGACACACCCTGTTATCAGAGGTGCAAGGGCTGCAGGAAACCTGTGCCTGAAGCACAGAGAGCCTTAACTTTGCAAGGATTCTGTGATATACACCTGTATATAAAATAGGTGGTGGTTCAGCACCATGTGCTAATGGCTAAATCTAAGAAGTGCTGCACTAGAACATGCAGCTTCCAGAAGACTGAGCTACTCGTAATTACTGTCACAAGATAAAAATACGAGCAAATATTATTTTATTATTGAAGTCAAAAGGATTAAGGGCACAGCCCAGACATCCCATCTGTGGTGCCTGTACTTCAGATGAGCCCGTTCTCACCTCTTCCCCTTAACAACCAAGTCAATGATTTGTTGTATCCTGTGCATGCAAGTTGGATTCATTTCTTTGACTATGTCCTCAACACTGGATGAACCCTAATTTTGCCCTTTCCATTCTTTGCCAAGCCTGTCTACATAAACTGAAGAAACACTCTCTTCTCTGCCCACTTGCTTTTTTCAGGCCTCCTTTCAGAGGAAAGGTCCAGCCTTTCCTCTAACCAGCCCTCTTTTGTCTTCTTTCTTAAGAGTGCATTTTCACCCGGTCTGAAGGGATTGCATTTTGCTCATTCCTGTTTGATATATTTCTTGCGAGACAGGATCAAATGAGATTGAAGGCCCAGAAAACCCCATGCTGTGTACCCTGCATAAAATGTACTTTCTCTTACACTAGAAAAAGGCTTACACGACATGTATTTTTTATAAATATATATCTATGAAATTTTGAAAGTAGGCAAAAAACATTATAATATCATAAGGTGGCAAAGAATACAAAAGAAGAAAAAAACCACAGTGAATAGAATCTTTTTTTATAAAAAAGAAAACTATGCTTAACACAAACTCCTTCATGAATTCTCTTTATACTTCCAGTGACACAAATTCACCATTCTGCTGACACTGTTGCTGACTCTACTGAAAAAGTCACCCAAGAAGGTTTATTTTAAAATAAAATTTTATGAGGAGAGGAAATGGGGATTTGTAGTAGAGTATTTCCTTCTACTTAATCACAGAATCATTATTGTGATGGTATAAAGTCCACTTGGTCTTTTAATTGATTTAATGATAAACCCATAACATTTTGGGGGTAACTGTCACAAAGGCATCAAGTTAAAGAAGAAAAATCTTAAACTATAGTTACCCAAAAAAATCCCTCCCAAAATTATGTAATATCAACAAACAACAAACCCCTGCAGTAACTCTGTGTTTCTAATAGTGCTATCAATTTTAATACTAGCTCCAGATTCCATTCATTTCAAGTCACTGAGGAATTCTTAAGTATTTATAATCATCAGTCAAACAAGGAACCTTTTCAGCTCTTTGACCTTAGAATCATGAGGTATAAACTTTCAACCTCCATACAGAAGATATTTTTAAAACAAAGAGTGCATTTCCCAGAATAATGATGCTCTAATACTAAACAGCAGCTCAGTTATTTTGTGTTAAGAAACCAAAGCCCTTCTTACACAGTTTCAAAGCAGCAGCTGTGACTTTGAAATTAGGAACTCATTCTGGCCACCTGCTTCAAAACCAGCCAAAATAAACGTGGTGGGATGGTTCCTGTTGATAACCATTGGATGGCAGGGTAGCACAGGTTGTTTACTGCTAGGGCTTAGGTCCTAGACATCACTAACTTCTTCAGGATCTCATGTGGATGAGGACCTTGGGATCAAGCTGCATCTGAAAGCTGGATTAATTATTAAGTGCTACTTTGCAGTACTGATACTCAAGAGGAGCAAAACTTCATTGCACAGCTGAGGTGTATTGTTCACAGCACGCCATTCACAGTGATGTTTTACTCCCACGGTAGATGATACTTCTCAATCGCTTGCCAAACAGAGAGTATTATGGTCTGGCTTGTAAGGTATTGGTTTCTTTGAAGAAAGGGTTTGTTTTGCTCTGTATTTTCTTTTTTTTTTTTTTTTGTAATATGGTCAAAACCATCCATAATAGCAATAACAGTAAACTAAAATTTATTACTTTAAAGCCTCAAACTAGCCTACTTTTTCTAGCCTTACTGAAAAAAACATTGCAAAAAACCAGTGTCAACCAATTCAACCTAGTGAACACATCTTCCAGGTTCACAACCACAGCTACTGTAGCAGAGTGACCTCGGGAGATATTTCAGAGCCTAATCCTGCTCTCCACAGAGTTAATGGATTTCAACAGTAAAAGAATTTGGCCCACAAAGTATCAGCCATTTCTAATTCTCAGCATTAAAAAGCAAATGTAATCCCCTTCAGAAAACTATACTACAGAGTACTATACAAGAAAAACACACCTTTAATATTTAAAAACCATACAGACACGTTCCTAAAAGTTTATTTTAGTATAACATTGTTAAAGAGGGAGAGAAGAAAAGAAAAAAAAAAAGATCAGGTCACTGATAAGTGTCCTAAATTCTTTTCACTATCCACTCCTTTTTGCCTTGTGTTCTCCCTTAACACACACCTTGAGCAGAGGCACATTTCAGACAAAGTAATCTACTGTAACACTCCCCTTGCCAAGGTGGAAACACGCTCTTCTCCCTATGGCCAGCAAAGGACCCACACTTTGATCTTCAAGGAAAAGCCCCTGGATGGTGCAACTGAAAAGTCTGCTACAAGTTTATTTCTTTTTTTTTCTTCTTCTTTTCCTATAAATTACTCCTCCTTTTGATGTCTATTCTTGCTCTTAAAAAAAATACACACATCAAGTTAAGATGAAAACTGCCCACACTACAAGTTTGTGTTTACAAGCTTAAGAGCAAGTTTCACTTGAACACAGGTCAATGCCGCTTTAAGAAAACATCACATACCGAAAAAAAATCACACATGGTTAGAACACATCACGAGCAGAGGAATTGTGGACTCAGTCTGTGAGGCACCAAGCCAGCCTGAGAAGCCCTTTGAAGTTAGAAAAACATCCTCTGGTCAGAGCACATTTGTGAAACCGTGGGACAGGCGCTTTAAACAACATTCACTCCGAGATCACCTGCGGTGTGCCAGTGGATTGGCGCCTGTGTAACTTCAACAACGTAACCCTTTATATTCCACAAAGATCACTCACTCCAAAAACCTGTCCTATCAACAGCACACAGTCAAAAAACTGCGTGTCAAAGCATGCATCATTTCTCTGTGCAACACAGGCAGGCAGTTCCAACAGACATGTGAAGTTTGGGAAACCCAGCCGTAAGCAGACCTTGGTCAGCAGAAGAAAGGGTGGTGCCGGACAAGGCAGTGCTGACACAGAAGGAAAGCGTCACCCTGCAAGAAGGGACACTGCAAACCAGTATTGCACAAAGCTTACAATACAGTTTGGCACGCAGCTAGGTATGACACAAAACACTGCTAGTCACCATCATCGTGAGAAGAAAGATTCTTGGCTGTGGACAGCTAAGTCCAGGTAACACATTTTTTTCCCCTCCCCATTTATGGATAGATAAGACTGAACATCAGAAGACTGCTTTTGCAGCAGAGTTACCTGCCTCCACCCAGCTCTGCCGTCAGCTATTAGCACCCAGCCCGCTGGCATCAGTAAGCTGTGCCAACACAATTTAAAGCAAATCCACCCCTGATCTGGCATGTCTCTCTGACAGCCATGCCTCTAAGAAAAGAGTCTCTAACTGAAGGCAGCACTGTCTATCCAGTCCTCATACTACTGGATATTGGAATTGATATGAAATAACAGTAAATTTTGACTAGACCCCATGTCAGTTGATACTGTGGAAGGAGCAAGCCTCACCCTGTCTTTGGACAGGGATCCTGCTGATATTAGGAGACAGTTGGACCATACAGTAGGCCAGGACTTTTTCCTTTCTTAAAACATACCCCTAAAGGCACAATATTAGCATTTTTCTTGTCTAACCATTCTACTCTTCTGTGTTTGAAGATCTTTCCTACTTTTCTCAGTGGTGGCAAAATTCCCCTCATTTTTGAGGAGACAGGACTGTCAGTGTTGCCATCAGAAACACATGAGGAGGGTCAGATTACTGTTGCAGAGCTGACAAGGGACCTCACAGTCTTTTTGCTTCTCCCACAGGACATTACCCATTGTCTGTTATTCAGTTACTGGCAAATCCAGAGGGCTTCCCACTGCAGTGCCTTTGGTTTCTGTCTTTCCAAAAATGGGGAAAATCAAAGGTGGTTATAGATTAAGGATAAATTGTTTTAGCAGAGGTTTGTTCTGTATTTAAACAGCACAGGTGCTTTAATGAATAAGCACAAGCAACATCTGCATGCTGCAGCCTAGCTGGTCCCTCCTGGGTAACAATAAACACCCAAGGACATAGAGCTACTTCAACATGCCTTACTTTTGACTTTCAGCACACATTTCTCACAAAAATTTTCTTTTTTTTTTTCTAAATGGTATTTTCAAAACAAACAAACAAACAAACAAAAAAACAAAAACAAAAAAACACATTTGGAAAATAGTGCCATAATAAAGCTGATGACCAAATTCCAATTAAGTCTTCCTTTCCAAATACTGGGTTTTTTTCATTCTTTTCTGTTACACATCACCATGTTTTAATCCAAGAGCAACTGTCTTTCCAAGTAAAGCCCTGTACAATAGCTTATGCAGAAAGAGATCTCATTTACTTCTTTATGGTGTGCATTAGTCCAGAGTTAATGATTTTGTGTGCTTTCTATTGGTCAAAAATAAATGATGGAAAACAGCCTTAGAGTAGAAATTAAAAAAAAAAAAAGAATTAGACTGTGGTTCAATACTTTAACAAACCAACCTAAATAGATAAAAAACCACCTTCATACAATAAAAATGTGTCATTTTAATGGGTATTAAGCAGTGCTGTGGGAATAGCCTCTTTCAAAACATGCTTTTTAAACCTATCTGGAAAATTACATTGCTAATTACAAATAGGAATTTAAGTGGCAGTACAGCTGGGAAAAACTTTTGTGAACCTGTCATAAAATGATCAGATAAACTGCATCTTCAGGGGAAAATACATTGCCATTACATCAGCAATGTAGCTGCCAGATAAAAAGACTATTAGTCTCACCACTTGAACCTTCCCTCATCTTTCACTGATGTGGCAGAGAACCCAATACAAAAGCACTAAAAGCAATGAGAAGTTTCCCCTCTACTAGAGCAGGGATTGTGCATCAAAACAAAACCGAGAAATAATGCAGAATTTGTAAAATTATAAAAAGAGTCTTACCTAACTGCACTGAATTAGTTAAAAATATACATTTAAATGTAATTTATTTATGGTATTCAAAAAACTACTTTTGCATACATATCCACATCAGGAACAAGACCTTGTACATAAGCTTTGCATAAATAAAAATGGCTTTAACTGAGATAACCTATGAAGTTTATCCTCAAAATAAAATTAAATATTCGGGAAGGCTAAATGAGGCACAGTTTTTCCATGGGAAAAAATATCAAAGTATTATTTATTTTCCTGTAAGTACTTGTTTTGAGAAGCCTTTCCTCCCCACCTGGGCTTCTGCTAAAAGCCACAATCTACATTTAAACAGTGTGTACGCTTTAGAAAATTATCAACCCTCTTTTTTTATAGCAGGAGCTTATGAAATTATTTGATCCACTTTTCATATAGAAAGTCTAGGACTGACCATAAAGAAATAGGCAGGCTCCCAGTATAAACTTACTGGGATTACATCAAAGACCTTCCTCTAGGATCAGACGATTGATTTCTTCAATGCTTTTTAGAATTTCTTCCAGGATATTTTGGGTTATTGCCTTAGACCTTTGCTCAGCTGGAATGACAGATACTCTGTTTGCTAGGCTCTGATGTTCTCTCTTTACAGGGGAATGAGTGTCTGTAGTGTACACACACGTACACTATATGAACAGAGAGAGACTTGGAAAGTTCACAAGCAAAATTATTATTTATTGTTTCAAAAAGAGTAGTTTATTACAGAAACACTGATACAGGCTTAACCGCAGCATCTTACGCAACACAGAGACTGCTTGTTATTCTGTGAGCTCAGGACTGGGACACTCTATGCTCAGAGAAAATTCCCACTCCCCCAAAAAGGCATTTGTTCTTTATATGCACTTAACGCACAAGGCTTAGCTTTACAGCTACTGCCTTCTTTACCTAACTCTTGAAACCGACTGTCCTGGAACTATAAAAGATTTTTTAAGGTAGGACAAGAAGAGGCTTAGTCCTTACCTACCACTGTCAAACCTTTGGGGAATCAGACAGCAAACTATCTCCGAGGGCAATGCGACACACTACCCACCGTTCTCCTTCCTCCCCCAAGACAAATCTGTCACCTCTGTACCACTCATCATTCGCATCAGAGTATGGATCAAAAGATCCGAGCCTGCTCCCAAATCCCATTTCTCCTGCAAGACAGTACTTTGTTCTGTCACTTCCCTACTGAGTCTATCCCCTTATTTTATGCCTCACAGCATGTGTGGCTGCACCCCAAGATCAAACACCCATGCATGATTTTCTTTCACAGATCTTGAATCACAATGTTATACTTTAATAGGAACCTCAATATACTTAATCCCTTTAAAGCTGCCACAGTAATGCCCCCAAATGCATTAAATTCCACCCTAATCACAAAATACAAAGTATTTCTCTGGATGGACAGTGCACAGACTGTTCTGACCACATGCCAATCCACCTCGGAGCTAAAGCAACATACACTGCCTGCATTTGTTAGTTAGAAGTCCAAGGATACATGGCTGAAAATTCCAGGCACTTCAGAAGTTCTCTGCTGCAAATTTTCCTCAAAACATAACTGATCTCCCACATTTAAGGGAGGATCTCACATTCTCAATGCCTTCTCATTGCAAATGATACAAGGGACCAGAGCCACTGAGCCTGCATTGAAATTCAAACCCATTTAAACAAAACTGATACATGGCCTTTTTCAAGATATAGGCAAGACACCCTCTCACAGTCAGTTCGATGAGCTTCAGAGTCCCACTGAATTCTCAGATTGAGAAGGGTTATTGCAGAAAATTACCAAACTACCAGAGCTTTGACAAAAAGTAGAAAAACTGCTGGCCCAATAAGTCTTGTCCACAAGTATTAAATTTTATTATCAGCTTCAGGTTTAAGGAACATCTCCTTCTCATATGTTTAGCAGGGACCTTGGTTTGGACCAGGGAACCACAGGGCCTTTTCTTACCCCTGCTCGGAGATTAGTGTGGGGTGGGAGCTTTTACACATATTTTTACAGGGCTCTTCTTAGCCATTGAGGAGCTTCTCAGACACCGATGGTGTTTCAGTCTCCTGTGGCCACAGTCTGGTCATCTGAGGAGCAAAAATATTTACTGCACCAAAAGTTTTATAGACTAAAACAACAGGACTGTTTATTGCCCTATAATATACCATAGGCCACACCACAGAATCACAAAATGGTCAAGTTGGAAGACACCACAGTGGTGGGGGGTCATCTGGTCCAAACTCCCTGCTTAAACTGGGTCATCCTACAGCACACAGATCAGGTTTGTATGCAGGTGGTTCTTGAATATCTCTGGTGATGGAGACTCCAGAACCTCTCCGGGCAATCTGTTCGTGGTCATTACACAGTAAAGATGTGCAGGTAGAACTTGCTGTGCATCTGTTTCTATCCATTGCCTCTTGTCCTATTGCTTGGCACCACCAAGAGAAGCCTGGCTCCAGCCTCTTAAAACCCACCCTTCACATACTGATAGACATTGAGGAGGTCCCCTCTGAGCCACCTCTTCTCAAGGCTGAACAGGCCCAACTCTCTCAGTCTTTCCTCATAAGAGAGGTACTCGAGTCCCTTGATCATCCTTGCAGCCTCCACTGGAATCCAGGAGCTCCATGTCTCTCCTGTCCTAAGGAGCCCAGAACTGGACAGAGCACTTCAGAGGTGTCTCACCAGGGCAAAGGGGCAGGATCACATCCCTCACTCTTCCTAATGCATCCCAGGATCTCATCAGGCTTCTTGTGCTCCAGGACACACTGCTGGCTCAGGGACAGCTTCTTGTCCACCAGGACCCCCAGGTCCTTCTCAGCAGAGCTGCTCTCCAGCAGGACAGCCCCAGTCTGTACTGGTGCATGAAGTTGTTCCTCCACAGGTGCAGAACCATGCATTGCCTGTGCTGAACTTCAGACAGTTCTTCTTTGCCCATCTCTCCAACCTGTCAAGGTCCTTCTGAAGGGCTGCCCAGCACTCTGAGCTACTGGCTGCTCCTCCCAGGGAAAGTCTTTCTTTCAATATTCTTTCACCCTGTTCTCCTGGGTCAGAGATTCCTGAGGGCTGGTCTTGTCAGTGCAGGCCAATGCAAAGAAGGCATCTGGTAGCTCTGCCTTCTCTGCATCCTCTGTTACCAAGGTCCCTCCTCCATTTAGTAATGGGCCCACATTATCCTTAGTTAACCTTTTGTTACTGATGTATTTGAAGAAGCTCTTCTCATTTTCCTTGACATCCTTGGCCAGATTTAATTGCAGATGGGCCTTGGCCTTCCTTGTCTCGTTTCTGCTTACTCTGACAAACACAAATGGAGCCAGTGCTACTCAATTTCACAAGTGTTATAGGACCTCCCAACAAGAGACTGCAGCACTCCCTTCCTCAAACAACTGGATTCTGTATGACTAAACCAGAAGTATTTCTGACATATGATAGGCACCCATCAGTTCATGTGAGACACAAACTTACAGGTATTAAGGAATCTAGCTGAACACTTCTTTGCAATAAGCCTGTTGGAATGCCCACTCCCATAGCAAGCCAATGGATCAGTCCTTATTAAACAGCGTACATGTGGCTACATGACAGCAGTCTGTTTGGAAGACACTAACTGTACAGGACTTTTCCAGCTCAAAAAAGGATGTCTCATATGTTCAGAAGTGTCATCTTCAAATTAGAAGGCAATTTATATGCCATATTGCTCTGATGACAAGAAATCCAGAAGCTTACAAAGAGTAAACGTACTGTACAACTGCACCCCTTGCAGAGAGACCAGGAGAGCAGTAGTTGAACATGCACAAATCATTTCCCTTTTCTCTTAGCTTACACTAAATGCACAGCCCTTTCAGCACAGCCAACACCACTGGCGTTCCACCACCACAAGACAAATGTCATGAGATACTGCAATACAAACATGCTTTGCTGGCTCAGAAATCAGACACAATGAAGATTTTGCATTTGGAACTTGGTTAATAATTCTTGAATGGAATACAGGCCAACTCAGTCTCCCATAGCTGTAGTTAATCTGTAGGAGTAAATACAAGCTTAGTTTTGCTGCCAATGTTGGCAGATATGACTAAATAAATTCACAGAGAAAGTATATTTGACCATTTCTTCACATTATTTTTTTAGCTAAAACTGTGCTTCACTTTCCATGAAAAGATATCCATAAATATCACATAGTTTGAAAACTCACAAGTATTTAGAGTGACTGGTATATCAACTAGAAAAGTGGTTCCATTACAAAAAAAAAAATACTTCAAGTATTCTGTACATGTGAACATCTACCATTTACTTTCCAACCAGTTTTGATGCTGACATTCATGAAGTAAAATCCATCTGCAAGGATTTCTATAAAGGCCAACATCTGCAGCACTGGGAACAACGTTCCATTTTGATTTAAATATCATCACCGAACAATTATTTCCCCAGCTTTGGAAAAACTAACTCCGACAAAGTTTCAGTACTCAAGAGACTTATCTTTCCTCTGTTCATAACCCAACTCAAAAGAAATCATAAAAGTCAACTAAGATCTTCTTCTTCTGAAGGGTGCCTACAAATAGCCACTTACCAAGCTCCTCCTGGGTCTTATTACAGATCTCAAAACCTACAGAAAACCCTTCTGTTAATGAATGCTGCTGAAAAGAACATTCCCATATGTTGACAATCATGTGCTGCAAATGTCCTATTTTTCTTATAACCAAAGTTTTAGTGTGAAGTCTGGACTACATTATTTACATTTAAGACATTAAAGGATATACCATATTGTTGTTACTTTTCATCCCAATTTACAGAAGAAAGTGTACTCCATAACCAAGACCTTCTTATCCAGAAGAATTAAGGTTTCACTAAGCCAACAGGGACTATCAGGAGCCCAAGAAACATAGATGAGGACTTCATCCAGCTACTATACAGAATATGCTTTCTTCTTACAAACACCAAACTAAGTAACTCCACTTTAGAGGAGGTGGGATAGAGGGGGTTGTTAGAGATCAAAAAAAAGTTACTTTAATGAGACTGTTTGCAGAAACTTCACGGGCCATTCAGCTTTCCAATCAACATGCCAAATTAAAAGTGCACCACAGTAAATCTGAAAGACCTATAAAATGAGCCCTGATGAAATACAGACTGTCTTCCATCCACCTCCTCCATATGGCTCAAGCAAAGTCAACTTTTAATGTCATAACACAAAATATTTAATTTATGCTTTTCTTCATATGTCAATTTAACCTCTGGCACATAGCTTTGAAACCATGTAAGGATGCCTAACACTTTCCATATGGCAACTGAATTGTGGCTTTTAATTGCACCAACTGGTATCATTCAAGGATAATTCCCTTGGAATCCAGCTTTCTGCTACAGTATTGGCCAATTCACTAATCTCATCACCATGGCACTAATACTTTCAGAGACTCTTTGATTGTTAATATTCATATTATAATTTTCCCAAACCAGAGCTGTCAAGATATACTGTGTGCACCACTAATTAAATTATCTTGGTTTGTTGGCACCAAATTTCAACACTAAATAAGATTCTACTTTTCTCTCTATCAATACAAAGTTTGGCAATTTTATTTTGAACACCACACAGAATATTTGTGTGTATTAAAATACTTTTTAGTCATACCAATATCTGTCACTGCTGAGTCAGTTGTTTATTTTAATCCTCAGAGTCAACAAAAATAATTATCTATACAATATTGACATTATTGGACTTGAAAATATTTCAGTTAAAAAGATCGCTTCAAGCAGTCACACAAGATAGCATCCAAGGAAATCTTCATTGCTCTTGTCACCATATCAGTAAGAAGGCAGTCTTTCAAATGTCATTCCACCCCTGAAATCACCCCAAAGTAGTGCTACAATTACATCTTCCATTTCAACAGCCTTTAAGCCATAGCATGTACATACCACTAAAGAAGTCTCTTTTCTGTTCATTATTTTCATTTTGGATGAATGACCTCCCCAGCTGTGTCTTCCAGAAGGCGATGTATTTTTAATATGCACACACACACATATGCTATTTAGCAGTGGGGGACTGGGAAGGATTTTTTTTTTTAATTTAAGATTGATCATACTAGAGGAGCAGTGAAGTTGACACTGGTGTTGTCTCCTCTCAGCCATGCAAGGAATGCCCATTAATGTCACTGGCAGTTACAGGCACAGAACAAATGGAGAACAAGCCCCACCTCTGAAGTACTGATGTGCCTCAGCATTTCGTACTGTATTAGTCCCAAACCACATACTCAACTCTAATTAATATCAATTAGAGTTGAACAAGAGGATCACTAGCACCAAAGAGCCCAGCAGAAGTGGTAAGCTAAAGTCTTTCCTATTTTACCTAAAATGATTACCTTCAATGTGACTCACTGAGAGTTGGTTAAAATATTAATTAAAAACACAATGTTTTTTCCATTCCCAAGCACAGATCTGAATGAGACGCACAAGAAACTAGTAAAATTTCTTATGGCTTTGAAGATAAAAGTAAATTGAATCAAGCAAATGTCATATTTAATATTTGTCCCTCTAGCACTAAACTACTTCTCAGTTAAATAAATAAATACTTGAATATTTGCAAACAATGTTCATCTCCAAAAATAGTTTGCAAAAGTAAACACACTGAGTAAATTTAAGCTTAAGAATTATACAGGATAATCCACAGCATCAGAAAACTGTTCTGGGTACAAGGTAGCTCTGTCATGAAGCAGCAAAAGATGTGTATTCAGTTGCTCTAACAGATTTACAGCCTCAGTGGTTTCAATTAGCTTTGAACTAGAAGTTGACTCTGGACCTCATACTTTTCATGGATGGAACAGAATTCCTTTTTTATTTAATCCTACATGATGTGGAAGGCTGCAGCCCAGCCCTCAGCCTCCACAGTCATTAAAACGTTTAGAGCAGAGCAGCCCCTGCTGGGCGGGTGGCAATGGTTTAATGAGATCAGAGCTCCCGGCCCAGCACCGACAGCTTCACACACACCTCGAGTGCATATTTGGGACACACTCCCCTTCCTCTGGCTCATGCCTTCACCCAACAGTTTACCAGGAGATCCTTCTCAGATGGCTGGTGCATTTGGTAGTAGCTGGACACTAATTACTGTTCTTTCAGTGAATTGGAGGAGGGAGACACAGATGGATAGGACACAACATGGACAACTCATCAGCTGAGGGAAATCTGCTCTAGCCAAGAAACTCTCAAAACTTCCGTTCAGGAGCAGAAAAGGTATTGTATAATTGAGCTCTGCTAGAGCCAAACACCCCTTGAGTGCACTGATGTAAAGACCTCCCCTCCACAACTATTTTAAATTCAATCATTCTAGAGAGGACTACAAATGAAACTTTATTGCTTTCCTGTATTAGTCACTCATTCCTCTTGTAAAATGCTACATGAATCCCCTGAACTTCAGTGTCATCTCCCCTGTACGACTAACTTCACCAAAACAACTCAGTGCCTCTGCTCTTGAGGGAAACAGCCTTCCAACTACAACCTAGACAAAATTTTTGGCTTATATAGAGTGATATATGTCAAATTGCACTATCACATCCAAGTTTTGACAAAAATTATTCAAATCTTTGAAGTTTCAGACTTGAAAGACACTGAGTGCTCTCCTCTCCCATCAACAGGTCTTTGGAGTGAAGTGGATTTCACCAAATATGCCCTACTTCCTAACAAAACCACCATCGACAAAGCTCTAGTTAAGGATTCCTAATAGGGAAATTATTTCTAGGATTTTTTTTTTTAATTCAGCTGGATGTTTCTGTGAATGCAGATGTTTTCATCAGTGTTTGATCTAACTTCTTCTGCCATAAGTCACAAATAGAGCAACTAGGACCTATTTGGGGGCAAAGAAATGTTTTACTGAGAAGCCAAAGTTTCAGCTGTGACACACTAAAACTGTAGCACTTCACAGAGCCTTTTAAGCTTATTTTAAGATGAATTTTGGTCAATGTTGGGACTACACAACTGTCCCACACAACCCCCAGTGAGTAAACCATTAGTAGAAGCAACTACTATTTCTACATCTTGAGGTGAATGAAGAACCAAGAGGTTAGGCTACAATTCACTTTGTAATTTGGTACAATTATACAAGAGATCAAAGAGATCTCAGACAAGAAGCAATCATGCAATCTCAGTTATGGAGTCAATAGCTGTGACTTCATAATCCTTGTCAAAATGACTGTACATATGGCACATCTGGTTCCAATGTAGGATTAGAAATGCATCCTTCCATATTCCAAAAGTTCATATTTAAAAGGAACTTTAATGTAGCTGTCCCAGTGTGCCTGTGACAGGATGACAATTAAACTACATAAATTAGCAGGGTATATATGCGTATAGATACTACCAAATACATTAGGCAGTATACGGCAAATATTTTTGAACATTCAGAAACAGCTTTATAAGGATGACAGTAAAAAGCCTCATGGGATCAGTGCTTTTAAAAACACTTAAACCTATTTACAGTTTTATAACACACTAAAACTGCAGACTAATATTCAGTTAATGGCTTGCTAATTGCTGAGCCATCATGAGGAGGACTTCCTCTTGAGTAAGAAGAAAAATACTTTCTACAGTCATTCCAGCTGAGCAGACCTAGTGAAGCTGACAACTGAAGAGTGTCATGAATAGAAAGTGTCTTTGACAAAAGATATTTTCTCCTTATTTTCAGAAAGCAAATTATCGTAGTGGAAGAAAATATATTTCACAAACTAAAGTCAGAGTTTTTTATCTTTAACTCTTGTATTTTAAACCTATGGGTTTAGTTTGGCAAGTTGAGCTTCTTTTCTAGAAAATATACAAGTGAAAGGTAGAACACATCTAAAAAGCTTGACTTACAAAAACTATGATAATTGAAAAATAATTAAAAACACGTGTTTCTACTCTTTGCATCTGTATCATACATGTATGTTCTATTAGAAATGAGAACTTCTTTCTTTGGACACACTGTTTCCAAATAAAGCACAATAAAAATCACTTCAACCAACCATACCTGCAAGCCGATGGTGATTATGCTCATCAATTACAAACACTCCCTTTGCCCTACTTCTAGGGAATCTCACAATTTATCCTCCTTGAAATACAATACTGGTGGAACCTAAAAAGTCATCATTAGCTTTTCCCAAGCTACACATCTTCTACTCACTTTAACATCCCACCTGAAATGTGGTATTCTCCACTTGAGAGTTAATTTTTCCTGAGACACAAGAAGTCCAGGCTTCTGACAATACAACTGGTAGCTGACAAAGCAAAGAGTCTGCAGGAGGTTTGGTGGCCCTGCTCTGCTTGTGCTTTCAGAGCCACATTGCTTGCTGGGAAGCACAGATTCCAATCTCCCCATCTCTCAGGTTACCTTTCCAGTGATGAAGCTTTCAGGGCTTGATCCAAAGTCAATGAGAGTCTTTCAGTAAACATCAATAAGCTCTGGATCATACCCTGAAACACTTTGAGGACCATATCTAAGAATTGTTAAGTCTGTTTACCTCCCATCGTGCCTTTTTGTTTAAAGAGACAACATTCAGGATAAATAAAAGAAAAAGGCAACTAAAATATTTCTTCCAGCCCTGGTTTACATGGAGAGCTGAAGGAAAGAGAAGGGGTGGAAAGCGACCAGTGTGGTAACAGCCAGGACAAGTGACATATACAGTAACTCTTATGGAGAAAGTCAGCCACGCATTATTAGCAAACAGCAAATAAATAACTATACACTCTTCAGGGACTTCTCCTTTCCTGCGAAAATGTCACAGGCAAACTTGTGCACTAATCCAGGTTCACAAGCTTGCACACACTGGCTGGCTGCAGGGCTTTTCCCAGAGATTCTCTGTTTGTTCCTGTTTGTAAAGGGTTTTGTTCTAATCGTACTGCCCAGACACCAGCAGTCAGGTTCCCTTACTCCTCAGGCTTTTGTACCCTCACCAAGTTTGCTCTGCAGCTCCCAACTTCATCAAAGGACAGAAGGAAACCACCCACGGGGCAGCCCCTTGGAGCAACATTAGGGCAAAGAAAACCTTCCTTTGCACAATCGCCCCTTGGGAGGGAAAGAGGGATGTAGAAAGAGCTTTTGCTTTTCACTATTTCAAAAGGAAGGGGCGGGGGGGGCAGCGAGGACGCTGACATACCCTGGCGCTGGAGAGCCTGCAAACGGCCCGGTGCTGGCAGCCTTGCTGGAGTCCCGAGCTGCTGCCGCCGCTGCTGCTGCCCCCGGAGTATTTCTGCTTCACCATCCAGTCCTCCAGCCCTTTGCGAGCCAGAGAGGCGTTCACCGCAAAACTATCACCTAGAAAAGAGACAATGCCGTCGCTGAGCGCCCGCAGAGCCCGCCCGGCCCCCGCGGCCATCCCCGCTCCCGGCCGGGCTGGAGCTGGAGCCGGGGCTGGAGCCGGAGCCGGGGCGGGCACGGGGAGCGCAAACCGCGGCGGAAAGTTGAGGGAAGAGGAGGGCAGGGGGCCGGGGGCAGCCGGGCGGACCGGGGGAAGGCGTTCAAAGTTACTAGCAGTAAGGAACCATCCCTACCTTCTGGACTTTCTCTGGGTTTACAAACGGCAGCTAGGCAGATCCGGAGGAAAGTGTGTGAGGGAAATAATAAAGGAAGATCGTTAGATACCAGTATAAAATCACAGCAACAAACCGAGTAAAAATCCGAATAAGGGGAAGGGGCTAAGGAAGTAGCAAGTGAAAGGAACTAACCATGTTTCGAGTGAAGTTTCCCCATCTCTCTGCATTGATCTGCAATTACGATTCATTTGACTGTGTTCAGTAGGGTCAGGTTCGCTTGTTGTTATTTTTGTAGATATATAAAATCCCAGCGTGTTTAGAAATCCATGTGCTCCGCTTCTCCCTGCTAAGCACAAGCGAGCTCAAATCTCAGCTCCTCTCCTGCAGCACGGTCCGGCGTCCCCCTCTCCGCCCCAGCCTTCCTCCTCTCTCCTCTCTTTCCCAAAGACAGAGGCGGTTACAAAAGACCTTACTTCACCCACCGGGGAACATGATTGACACCTCATTGAGATTAGACCACTTGCAGGCAGCCTCCGCCTTCCCATTGGGCCGCGGCGGCAGATGAAAGGGGCGAGTGAGCCTTTTGGAGGCTCAAAAAGGAAGAAAGGAAAAAAAAAAAAAAGAAGAAAGAAAAAAAAAAAGGAAAAAAAAAAAAGAAAAAGGAGCAGCAGGGGCGCGTTTCACTTCCAGCCAGGCACGGGCGGCGGGGCCGGCCCCGCTCCGCGCCCCGCGCAGCCCAGCGCGGACAATGCGCGGAGCCGCCCCCGCCCTCCCGCCCGCCGGGCAGCGCCGCCCTCCGCGGGTGTGCGGGGCCCGCGGGCAGCGCTCGCTCCCTGCGGGGCCGCTCTGGGGGCCGCTCGGCCCCCGCCCGCCCAAAACCAGCGTCCCCGCACGGGCCGCGGGGTCGCCTCCCGGCCGCGCCTCCTCGCCAGGGATGCCGAGGGATCCGGACGGCGCGCAGCCCGCCCCGGGATGTCCGCACGCTGCCTCCTCTGTGCTCGGGCGCGGGGCTGAACCCCTCGTGTCCCTGCTTGGCGGTATCTGGATTGCAAAGGAAGCCAGTATGTCTGGAAAAGCGGTTGGAAAAGTCTGTTGACTTAGTCCTGCAAACTGTTTTTCACGGGCATCCCTTCGCACAAAAGTGATCCTAATGAAGTCACTGTTAACGCCAAAATGCAGTTTTCAGGGTCAGGTCCAGAACCCTTTCTCAGTGACTCAAAATGCTGGCAGCAAGAGGACAAAGTCTCTCTCAGCTTTTTTAAATTTTTAGTTAAGCAGATTAGATTTACAAAGAATCTCCCCTTCTTCTCCAACTTATGAATGGTATATTTTTTACATATAGCATAAATTAAAAGGAAACTTGCTGCTTCATAAAGACAATTCTCACAGTCATTAAAAATTTGCTTCCTTCTTCTGTCTGGTCATTATTTTTCTGTTTATGAAAATCACATCTCCCTTGAGATCCTTGTAGTTCAACTAGGAGAGATAAAAGGGAGTGCATAGTAGGTTCAGAACAAGAAAAAATGAACACTTCTGAGAATTTTAGTCAAGAAACTACTAGTCAAACTATGTAGGGTTTGACCCAGATGGGCCTGGTCCAAAAACTTCAAGGCCACATCTGTGCTTTCAAATCCATACGTTTCAAGCACAGGGAGGAAGGAGTTAGACTTGGGAGCTCATCTGAAAAAAAGATTCAAAGCATATGTAGTAACACTTCTGCAGGGAATTGGGACCGGGAGAGGAGGGTCAGGCTTGGAGCTCATTTTTAGAAGGAATTCCAAAGCACATGGATGTGGTGAAGTTCTGGTATGAAACAACTACACAGCACAGCCAATGCAATGCCATTAAATGAACCATTTAAAGCCAAATTGTTCTTTGGATGATTGCAAAGTCATTTCTCCCATTATTTCAACTATTTATCTGTCTAGCAGAGGAAACACTTGCATTGTGAAATGCAGCCATTGCAACAGCATCAATCACTTGTCAAATATCTAATAACATGTTTCTTCTGTGAATCTCTTTTTTACGTATTTTAATAATTTATTTGGCCCATTTTTTCTGTTGTGTATTTAAAATGACATATTTGTTCCTTTGAAGATTGCCTCTTGTTTTGGGGAGGAGAAAGAGGGGAAGAAAGTGATTAGATGAAGCAAGGCTCCTTGGGGCATGAGCCTCACCTAGACTGTGAAAACTTGTAAAAACTCTCTGATGCACATTAAGAAATTTGAAATTGTAATACCAATTTTATTTTCTCCTCAGCTTGGCATAGATTCAAGTACCCTTTTAAAACTTCATCGGGAAATATTTTATTTGGAATATCACTGTTTACAAGAAATTTATCCATTTATCTTGTGAAATGGTGCCTCTATCATTCAGCTCTTAGGAACAAAACGAGGCCTTAGAAATGTCACGAGTTCAGCAGGTCTGAACAAGTGGCTGGGGGAAGAAGCCCTTGCTTTCACAGCAGATTACAGAGGTCCACTTGTGTCCCAGTTATGGAAATGAAGGACTTGTGTTGGTAACACCGTCACTCTTGAGCAGTACTGCTTTCACATACGCAACATTTGTTAGAGTTTAAAGCAAGCCTTTTTTAGTTACAGGTGATTACATACCCCACAAAACCAAGGTTTTCACAGGAGAGCAAATGTGACAAAAGCATCCCAAATGTCAGTAACAGACTCTGTGTACAATGGGATTCATGACTGTACTGCTTGGGCATAGGAGTAACAAAATTACAATCAAGTTAGATTACTCTGAGTATGAATCTCAACTGCAACTAATTCTTCCTCCACCTGGGAAAGAGAAACTTTGAGCTATTCTTAAAGAGTCAAATCTTGCAATTCTTAGCATGGTTTTGCTTAGACAAATTCCAGTTGTCTCCAGGGAGATTTAGCATGGTATAACTAAACAGGACCTCAAGATTTGACTCGGTAGAATTATAATGATCCTCAAACTACAGGGACCTCAAGGCATACTAAGCCTTTTGTTTTTTCTTCCATGGAGCCACAAGTGTGTTAAGTAGTGACGTCTAGTAAAATATCAGAGTAAAGTAGACCATTCACAGAACAGTACTAATGATTAAAGGGTCTCTAATTCAACCCAGTGACCCCAGTGGAATTCTCAAAGTTAGAAAGTTATGACGTAGAGTATTATTCATTGCCCTTTCATTAGTGCTGACTATGCTCTACTTTTTCAGAAGATGGAAAACCCTTTTGAACCTCACTATACTATAAACTAGTTGATGATAGGAAATGTATTTTAGCCAAGGAGCAAGTGAATAAGGCCACTCTGGGAATTAATTTTCAATATTCAATAGCATAGCAGAATTAATTGCAATATTTGCAATAGCAAGAGTTATATCATTGGTTAGACTGAGAAGAAACTGTTGCAGGCTTCACTGACACACTCATAAAGTCCCTATGACCAGTGGAGAAGGCCCAGCCCTGTACAGCACACAGGTCACATGCCAGAACCACTGACACCCACGGCAGAATAGGGCTCTGCTTGGTGCCTGAGACAGGATGGCAGCAAAGCACCCCTTCCCTCCAGGCTACTGCTTCCTACATGTAGGAGCAGAGGGAGGAGGGCTAATACATATGATAGATGAAAGCATCACACTGGTTCTTCTATCTGGGTAATGGGGCATGTGGTAGGATACCGCTTTCCAGTTCTTCTGCTTTATCTCTTTCCTTTTCTTCCCTTCTCCTGCCATGCTCCCATCCAGCTGGAGGTGAAAGAAGTCAGGTATTGGCCTGCCATGGTCAGGTGCTGTTCTCTTCCATCTGGAAGTGGCATGCAGGTCATGCTGGACGACCTCCAGAAGAAGTGAATGTTGACATGTGTTTTTTAAAGTGGAAAAACCCCATCTAATTCTAAAAAAAAACTAAAATGTGCACATAGAGGCAGTAAACTGCAAGCTGCATGGCTACTCCTCTGCATGAAATAATCTAAGCCCATATTGTACAGAAACACTTTAAGAAAAGGTTGCTCAGTTGTGAAAGGAAAAACTTATAAAACTACATGTTTCTAAAGACACTTCTGGTGCTCTCAGCACCATTGCTGGGGACGACGTCAAACATATCTAAGCTCTTAAGATTTCCAGGGTCCAGCTGATACAGAATTTTTATCCTCATCTCTCTCAGAATCACAGATGGTCACAAACCAGACAGGATGTCCCTTTGGACCACTTCTAACCAATCCCTTTTTACTCCATCAACAAAGAATTGCCTACAGCCGTGATATCCCTTCAACAATTGTCTCAATCACTGTCCTGCTCTCAAAGTTATGACCGATCCTTTTAAGAACATTTAAATTTTGTTTTGGTGACCATATGAGTGCTTTGATTGCTCATTCCCAACACTCACTAATGGGATGCCTGTCACAAGACACTGTTTTAACCAAGGCCTTTGTCCTTGGTACCTATGGTTTTGGCAGTTTTTTCAGCTCTTCTGCCTCAGGCATTTTTGCAATCTGGCATGTTAGCACCTACTGGTTTTAGCAACTTTGCAGCCTTGGCTTCTTGCCTCAAAGCTTTGGCATGAGTCTGCACTATGGTATCCTTTCAACTCTGAACATACTCGCTTCACAGGTTTTCCTTGGGTTTTTCTAGGATGTCAGCAACTGCCCTAACCCTAGAGGGGGAAGGAAGACTGATCGGCAAGTTCGCACAGTGCCTGCGCAGCAGAAAGATGTCTATCGCAAATGAGCACATTCACTACATCACTTGCCAGATATTGCACATGCTCAGGTACCATGAGACATTTTTTCCAGGCCTTCTTTAAGATTATCCCTATACATCTTCTGAGAGCCTGTGATGATTGGCTGGCAAACTTCATAGCCTCAGACTGCTAAACCACTATGTGTCCATGCTCCAGTGGATACAGCTTCCATTATCAAAGTATTTTCTCTTTTACCTATCTTCAAGCCAAGAAAACCCATCAGATAGAGATAGTTCTTGGGTTTAAAAGGGCTGGTAGTTCAGGGTGACAAGTGCTGATTCAGCAGATGAGATGTTTTCTACAACAACCACCAAGAGACAACTAGTTGTCCTTTGTACTGCCTTCAACAAAAATACTCCTTCCCAGGTAGTGTCACATCTTCCTTTCATTGTATTCAGGGAAACGAATCAGAAGACTTGAAATGGAAGAATCCATGGTGATGAGGATATAGGTTCATGCCAGGTTAATCTTTGTTCTCTCCATCTGAAAGTCCAGGTCAGCAACTGCCTTCAGTGAAGGCTTGAGTTTAGAAGTGCTTTGTCATTGTGAATTACTAATTGTCATCTGTTGTGTCCTGCAACTTCTCTTTCAAAGGACTTTGCATAGCCAACTCAATAATCCAGATTTCAGCTCATCAGAAAACTGGAAAGGTGAAAAAAACAGTTGATGCTACCTAAAACAAGTGAGAGACTCTTGCTAACATGTATCTCTCTATAGCTGAGGAAGCTGGGCCAGGGCTTTCCCAGCAACTTAGAAGCAACTGACTTTTTCAGTATATTTTACTGAGTGTTGGATCTAGAATCTGTTTGCTTGGAATCTGACTGCAGATCCACCAAAATGAATTCAAAGATCATACAAAATTACTGGGAATTTTTCTGTCAAAGTTTCCCTAAGGAAAACACAGTTCCTATCCAAATAAAACGAACTTGCAGCTTATTTACAAATCCAAAACTGTGAATGTCCTTCATAAAACGGAATCTTTGAGATAATTTAAAGTGTGATTTTTCTGAGTTTCTTTTTCCAGTGGATACTTTGCTGAGATGAAATTTGCTAACAACTGTAACAATATGCAGAGAAAGAGGAAAAATAACTTTTGCCAACAACATGTATAGTGTGCTACACATAAAAAGAAAAGAAGCAAAGTAAAAAGTACTGCCATGACTTCAATAATCAGAACCTTTCCTTTAGCATCTAAGAAATGACAAGTAAGAAAGTTTTAATATAGGAGAGGATTTTTATTTGCATTTCTTAACAATAAGGGTGGTTTATATTCCACCTGGTGTCTTTTCTCACATCATCTTTTATGGGCTTCTCTCAGTGACAAGTACCTTTGTACAAAGGTTTCCTCCCCCCTTCTCCCCCTTCTCTGGTTCTAACTCTCTAGCAGGCTTCAGCATACAAACACAATGGGAGCATTGAAAGGAAGACAGTGGGACACCTCCTTTGATCTTGTGTTCTAATAACTTGTGTATGTTTGTGTCCAAAAACAATGTTCCAAGGCTGTGAGGACTGCTGCTGCCGAAAAGAATACTCATCACAGGGGCGGTGGAATAGTTAAACTGTATTCAGGAGAGTAAAGTACTGGCCAATAATGTAAACAGCAGACTGTAAACTCTCTAAATGCTTTGATGACTGAAGAGAGCCCCACTCCACAGCTGACGACATAGAACAACATAGGTCTGTTCAAAGCATGGCACTGAGGGTCACCATTAAATCATACAATTCCCTATTACTTTTCATACCCATTCTAGAGGATACTCACTGCACACGGACAAAAGAAACGTGTCTTGCGTTAAAGCAAATGGCTACTGTCAGATAAGCCAGCTGAGCTCCTCCACTCTGCTGCTGCCTGATCAATGTTGTTGGGGTTTTTTCAAACTACGAGAAGCTGGATTTGTGTTTTAATTTTTCATTTTGTGACTCACCGAGGCTTTCCTTTCTAAAAAGGAAAAATTATTGCTAGAAAAATAATTGGCATGGGAACAGAAATAAGACCAGTCAGACCTTACACAGGGAGCACATTGCTTGTGTAAAGTCACTTCTGACAAAGTGGCAACCCCACAGGAAGGGGTGGAGGAAGGAGAAAGTCACTTGATCACTGTCCTATTATTTACAACTATGGCTGGGTAAAGTCTTATACATTTACTTATATTGTCCCATATTGACAAATCCATGAACTTTGGAAAAAAAATGTAACAATCAGGATCTGCACCTATGTTTTGTATTTAGACTCCACCTCTGGAACCAACAGATTTGAAACTACAGAGTTTGACAGACACCCAGGCGTGATTTTTAATATGATAGCGTTTGCAAAACTCTCATGAAATGTGAAAGGCTTGAATTCAATGTGTGTTGGTTCAGCACAGCACTTCTATGTTAGTTTTGCTTGTTTTTTTAAAAATAAGCATAAAGTTTATTGAAGTCCTGTTGCTATAGTAAACAGGGTTGGTGCTGTGCTTACAAATAAGTGTAAGAAGTGTTGAACTTAATAGGTATCTGAAAAGGATGAAAAATGTTAGTAAAACTACCTTTTAAGTTCTCTATGAATTACAATTCCAAAGTGTTTTCACAAACACTCATAACCATATCATACTGGGAAAGAAAACTTTACTCTAAAACCTGTGCCTAGACCACCATTTTACTGTACAAATCTGGCACCAGTAACTTGCCACAAGTATTTTGTCATTCTAAAATAAACTTGGCTATAAAAGAATGTCTTCTTTTGAACATTGAGATAGAGCAGAATGAACATTCAGGTTTATTTTCAAGCTGTTTTCATGTGGAATTTTTGCTCAGTACCAATTTTCCCCACAGGTATGCTGTGCACACTAAGGAGGGGTGTTGATGCAAAGCCTGTGATGCAGCAGGTGTCCAACAACTGATAGAGGTGAGGAGCAGAGGCACAGAGAGTAGACCTTCTCCACTGCACTGTGTGTGCTTCTGCTCTGTGGCACCGAGCAGATCTGGGCTACCTGTAGCCCACAGACATCATGGGAATGAATTACACAAGACTACGACAAGAAAGATCCCAACTGTTGACTACAGATTCTCAGTAACTGCATGCAAGGGGCCCAAAAAGTGTGGTCCTGGCTCAGTGCTCAGCATTTTTGCAGCTTACCAAAGCTGTTGAATCAGCAATAGACCTGTTTCAGGCATAGACCCAGGGAGGTAGAGGCACAGAGCAGCAGTGAAGAGCGTGTTAGCACTTCCCAGCACAGCACACACACACTCCAGGTGATGAGACACAGACAGAACCCCATGTGCACTGAATTCCTGGCAAGAAAAGCAGAAACCACTAACACAGTTCAACTATACTGAGGCAACCAGCACAGCACAAACACCTTGCTCTAAAGTATCCTTGCTGTTTACACATATTCTCTAAACTTCACTGTGAAAAACAGCTTTGTTGTCAAAATTCACTTATTTTTTTCTTACAACATGCATCCAATGGAGCCATAACACTGTCTCATGCAGATAAGACACTATCTCAAATGAGCTTAAAACCAAAGACTTCTTCAATTTTACAAGGAAATTTCTGGCAGATGGTCAGACATGAAACGACCAAGTAAACTCTTTCAACATATAATTCATACTTTTCAGCTTTTCTTTTACCATTAACTGTCAGTGATACAAGACTTTGCATCTGCCTAGTGCATTACACATTAATCTGTGTGCTGGCCTCTTCACTGTACCACAGCAACATTTTCTTATGGCATTAATGACATAATCATTGCATTCAGATAGGCTGCATTAGTTTGAATGAAGTGAAGATAACCCATGGAGATCCACTTTGCTGCTCTATTCCACACTGCGTCCTTTTGCATTGTGTATTTTCAAATACATGACTGAAGCTACAGGAATTCTGCAATTTGCATAAAACTAACAAGCCCTCAATTCTTCTCCTAGCATTCATAACTTTGCTGTGGTGGTTTTGAACTGGTGCCAGACCATGTCTGACCAGGGCAGCATTTCTGCCAGCATCCTGCAAAGGCAGGGTGCATCCTAGCAGGCTTTGCCTTTGCCTCTCTTCCGTCAGCCAAAGGTCAGGCAAATGAAAGGCCTCAGGCACATCGACCACACACCTTGTACTTCCTCACAGCATTACCTACTGCCCTCACTCGTGGAAGCTTCTTGCAATGCCTTAAGAGAATCCTTCCCTATAAGACTCCTTCAGTATTGTGAGGCAGATACAGGACTGTGGGCTGGATCACTGAGGCTAATACTGCCTTCACACAGTAATAGATCAGAAATAGTCTATTATTTATTCAACCAAACGGAGATTTTAAAACACACAAACAAACTCCTGAAAATATAGGAGGTAGAATTCATCTCCCTCTACAGTCAATGGAGAGAAATAGGTGATTCATGTGACCTATTTCATATGTCTTTATGAAGTTGAGATGAATCATCTTCTAAAAGTACCTATTAGGATATGATTTGTCTCATCTTAATATAGACATTTAAAATAGGTCAGATGAACAGGCTATTCCCCTCACTTGGCTGTACTGGACACTAGGTGACTAGATCAAGTGAAGATATTGGAGGTAGCTAAAGCTGGGTGAGATGCATTCCATTTTGCACATGGAGTAAGACTTTAAGGTTCCTTTTCCCCCTGGTCTTGAAAGGAGAGATGATTTTTTTTTTTAGCACAAAAATAATTCTCCTGATGATATGTACTGCAAAATATTTAGGAGATCAGAAGGAACAAATTGCTACTAAGCTGAACAAGGCTGAAGTCAGCATGTACAAAAGCCTGAGAGATCACACCTTTGTCACCATACAGAAGGCAGTCAATGTGTAAAGTTAAGACTGTTAATGTGTGCTAAGCCAATTTCTGTATGTATAGTTGTAGCTGTTGTGGAACGTTTCAAGGGGTATTTTCTGTTTCTGCAAGGAGCAAGAATGTCATCATGAAAAGTTTCGAACTGCTCTGGTCTTAGGGTCTCCTCTAACCAGCCTCCTTGTGCAGACAGACACTGTCCAGTGACCAGCCCAGCCACTCCCATCAACCTCAAGCCGAGAAAACAGGAAAGAACTGTGCAGTCTCTAGTCCTCTGATATTCCTAACCAGCTAAAGAGTGGGAGTACCTTACCTTACACAATAGGCTTGAGAAAAGATGGGCAAACCAACATAAGGGAAATCCACTGACACTTTCTAAATACGTAGAAGCCTTTTCAAACTCAAGAATTCCCTGAATAACAACTTGTGAGAGACTGAGATGATTGAGTGGAAGTATCAGGATATATTAACCCTATTATATTCTTCCCCAGGCATCTGCTTTTGGTCACCGTTAGAGATCATTGCCCTGTTCAGCAATTCATAATCTACCTCCCACAAAAAAATAAAGTGGATCATGAGTGTTTCAGACCAATTGAAGAAGTTCAATTAGTATTGTCGCCATGGAAGAGAGGAAGAAAATTCTTGCACTGAGTTCAGCTAAGCCACTGAGCTGGTCTGGAGGCTCCATACTGATTTCAAGAGACCCATGAGGTACAATTCATTCTCTTTATGTCTGAGTAGCTGTACAATAATATCCACATTATTAAAATAAAATCTTGTTTCATAAGACAGTTTCCTCGTATGTTCTGAGTATTTCCTACTGAGAGTGGGAAGGCATTAATAAAACTGGATTTAAAATTCTACAAATCAGCATAAATCTCTATGGAAAAAGAATATACTTCAGCTCTTCCCTGCTGTTGGATTATTGTTGAATACCCTATGGTTCTCCACAAATTCTTTTCTGTAGCACAAACCAATGAGACGGATAATGGAACTTTTGTTTATAAATTCTATATTCTCTTTACTGTAAAGTCTCATATTTTAATAGCTCATCTTTCACACAATGGAAATGTACTCAGAATTATGGCCCCCTGGCAAACAGTTAAGGAGTTTAAATTTATCGGTCTTAAATCAGGTCAAACAGGACTAACAACCTAAAAGATAACATAGCCTCCTCCTGGTCACTGACAAAGAGTTTTAACACTATTTCGCTCCTGTATTGGTTCTGTGGGTACAGCACTGCTGTTGCCTCCAGATGGACTTCATACTGCTGATCACAAGACTCTGAATCCAGCAGTTCAGCCAGGTTTCAGTCCAGCTCCCTGTCCACTCATCTAGACCACACTTCATCAGTTAGTCAGCAAGGATGTTACTATGTTAGACAGTATCAAAAGTTCTACTAAAGTCAAGATAAACAATATCCACTGCAACATCCACATTTCATTATAGAAGGCTACCAGGTTTGCCAGGGATTACTTCCCTACTTCACAATCAATGCTAAGCACTCCCAGTCACCTTCTGTCCTTAGCATGCTTGGAAATAGCTTCCAGGAGAATTTTCTCCATTGCCTTCCCTGAGATCAAGGGGAAGCTGACTGGCCTGTAATTCTCAGATTCTCCTTTTTGCCCTCCATGAACTTATGTGTCACATTTGCTTTGCTTCAGTCCTCAGAAACCTCCCCCCATAGCCATGACCTTTCAAGGAGAATTGAGATATCACAGTGATATCAGCCAGCTCCCTCGTGAGTGCATCCCCTCAGTTCCCACACACTTGTGTACATCCAGCTTCTTTAAACACTTCCTAAGCTGATATTATTCCACTGAGGGAACCTGACATTATTCCATTGAGGGCAAGTTTTCATTGCTTCAGACTTTCTCATTGGACTCAGGAACCTGGGATTGCTGAAGGTTGGTCTTACCAGTTGAGAAAGAACCGAAGAGTTCACTGAGTACCTTGGCCTTCTCCGTGTCTTTTGTCAAAGAGCCCAACGCCTCATTCTGTAGCAGACCCACATTTTACCTGCTGATACACTTGCAGAAGCCCTTCTTGTTGCTCCTCCCATTCCTTGCTCTATTTGAGTCCAAGTGGGCTTTGGCTTTTCCAGCCCAACCCCGCATTGATATGAGTTGCTGGAGCCTACACTGTGGAACACACCTGAAGGTTGTGTCTAGGCTCTATTACAAACTCAGTGTGCCAACCTCAGAAGTAAACATGGAATGGTCTTTTGTGTACAAACTGGCAGGAGACTGATTTTGCAAGGACCACATAATATCCCTGACATCCATAGTTTTCACTTTAGCAATTAAAAGAATCCAGATGTGACTACCTGCATTCATTTAAAGTAAATGAAATGGAAGTAAATATTACAAGCAAATACAAGAGTTTAAAAACTGCTACAATGGTCCAAGCCTTTGTCAAGCTTACAGCTGGGATCAGAGCTGTGCAGAAAGTAGATTTTCTGCTTTGTAGGAAATTTCACAATTTTTTTATTGTTCTAAAAGAGGAAAAAACACTTCACATTTTCATAAATTTTTTCATGTTCTTTTTGGGTTGAAACTGATTTTTCTGATTTTTAGGCTTTTTCTATTACAAAACAGTTTGTCTTCCTAATCCTAAACAGTGGGCTTAAAAAGCTACTTTACAAGGTAAAAATGTTCTATTCCAAAAATAAAAAGAGTTTCTGTTTCAAGTCTATTCAAATATTCTGCTCCAATATTTTAATACATAGAAAATTGTCAGAAGTGAAGCATTTATATGGCTTGCCATTTTGCAGTGAAGAGCTGCCCCACAATAAATTTTCTGACCAGTTCCAATTCGAAACATGAGAGAATACAGGGATTATATTTACAAGTGGTTTTGTATCTTCAATAGTATTACTCATCCCTTTCATCTCTTAAGGGCAAAGATGACTCAGAAATCATGATTGAAAGTTCAGACCCTAGATATAACAAATATAATAATTATATTTATTATTTTATCTTATTGTAAAGATTTAACATATCATCTGGAAACATAGTATCCAATTCTGTTTAATCTGATTCTTTATTTACCTAAATTCATCTTTCTGGGAATTTTAGTGAGGAAGGTATACTTTCATTTCATGAGCGTTTCAGTCTGTCTATTCCAGCTCTACTATAAAGGAAGAACATATTAGTTTTTCCAGTTTCCCTTCCACCCAAACTGCAAGGTGCCTCTGATTATGCTAAACATTTTGGCTAGCTAGAGCCAGTTAGCTTTGTTTATTTTTATACTGAAGATTTTTACAGTTGCTTTGTTAGAACACCAGGGCTTTTTCACCAATGAGATGCAAAAATTAATAATATTTTGTTTGCTAATGCTGAGTTGACAGTCACAACATACAGCATCCAGACTAATCCTGGACAAGAACTCTGTGCCCATCAGATACTCCAAATAGTACAGCCATAATCCTATTAAAAAGATAAAATAATATAAGAGAAATAAAACCTAAAAGGAATCTTAAGTATGTATATTCCTCTTTAGGCTTCACAACTGAACAGTCCCTCTAAAGCCATCACATTTCATTACAGTGGAGCTTTCTGGTCCAACCCCATGTATAGAAAAGGCTCCTGCATCCTTGAGTTCTTTGCTGCCTGTATTTGGCACAGATTTTGAGTATAGGATGAGCATCTGACCTTCAAAAAAAATCTTAAATTCAGAATATATAAAATGGGCTGCTTAGCCATTCTTCTTATTTCTAAAGGAGATTAAATGCAGTTGAAGAAACTACACTGCATTCAGAAACTGGAACCTTTGGAAGAAAGGGTGACATTTTCTCAAAAAGAAAAAGTCCACAGACTAGGACTTTTCAACTGTTTCAGTATAAAAGAGCCAAATATAAAAAGCAGGAAACCATTCTGTACTTTCAGAATAATGTGAAAAAGACAACCCAAGAGAGCTTTAATACCTGAAATGCTCTTAAATCCTAAAGAAAGACTTTTTGTAATACTATATCAAAAGGGGAAAGGGAAATAGCCCAACACAGTGCTTTCCTTTTTTCAGCATGATATGGATGTGGAAAGTATGTTAATTTCTGTATTCTCAAAGGAAAACAAATAGCATAAACAGACAGACAGAAGAGGAAGAGAGAAGTATGTTTAAAATAATAGCGAAACCCACCACTCATTTAAGCTGTTAGCTCTGGGAAGGCTCAGGCTGTGTGTCCAATCACAGGACCTACAGTTTATGCCAAGGCTTGTTTCAGATGCATTCTGCACCAACTCCACCAAACGCAAACACAATTAGAGCATTCAGCATCAGACAGTAGGAGATCCCCTTTGATGTTGGGATAAAATGAGGATATGCATGGTTTTGTCCAAAATGACAACCATCCCAGGTTTACTAATGGGTATCTAATAGAAAAAGAGAACTTTATGATGCTCATTAATTACCAAACTGTCATGTGCTTCTGGCAGAAAGAAAGTAATCCTCTTCTCCAGATTAGACAGCCACCACAAAGGACTTCAAAGAACTTTCAGTCCCCTCCCCTGAGAGCTGCCTTGCATAAACCTCACAGCACTAACCGTGCAAATTAAAAGAAGGGAGCAGTTGACAAACCCTTCCTGATACATGCGCAGTCTATTGCTGTTGGCAGTTCAGACACGAGCCCTTATTCTGTTGGCAGATGTGCACATCCTCTATACATAAAATGTGCTCTAAAATTCACACAAAACTTTACAAATTATCAGTAAACAGTGCTTTCCATTCTTGTCTTCAAACCTGGAGATATTTGTGCCGAAGACCCTTTGGTGGCAATAAAAAAATCTTTTTTAAGAACATGAAAATGTAGAAGAAATTTAGCTGAAACTCTAGTTCTCAGAAATTTTCCTCAGATGCTTTTCTTAATAAGGAGCAGCTAAAGTATGCCTTTTTCTAGCAATTCGCCACAATGGGTATAAAGGGCTACAGAAATCATCCAGTATGAGAATGGATGTGTTAGGGAGCATGAAGCACTTACAGTGATTCCCCTAGTTTTAAATGGTCAGACGTTTATGGAGTTGGAGATTTTGCTTTCAGCACAAATTCCTTCCCTTGCTCTTACATTTCTACAAACTCCTTATATGTAACTTTTTTTTTTCCCAGGGACTGAACTACAGACTTCAAAGTAGGCAATACATTTCACATATTTATGATTGTCACCCAAATGCATGTATTTATGGCTGTTTTCACAAAGGTCTGAAACAGTGATAAAGTCTGAATTGTCTCTCAGGAGGAGCAGGGGGATGGGTACTTCTGATGTTTGGATGACACATGAATTCTAGATGACAGGATTGTGTTCTTGAACATATTTGCCTTGTAGTTTTTTTCTATTTACTCATGTAGATTCAAATCACTTTACTGACAAGGTGAAAGACGATGAGCCTCATTATGATTTGGAATCTGAATATTCTCATTCGAAGCATCCCAAGCAGTACTTGGTTAAAGTTGTGTATATTGGTCTTACTGGACAGACCAAGCATTTAATAGGTGCCCTACAAATTTTAAATTTAAATAAGGATTTTCTTCAACCAATTTGACAGATTTTTCAGAACAATGATTGCCAGAAGCACACTGCTATCCAAAACAGGACCGGTTTTATGTTTACCAAGAACATAAAAAGTCCAGGGGAAGTAGTGCTGAGAGACAAACAGAACTAAGGGTTCAGAGGAAAAGTAATAATCATAGGGACCATCAAAAACTTTTATTCATAGTGCTTTCAGATAGCACCTCTTTGGTACATCATGGCAAACCTATTCCAAACCCTGAACTATTTGAAAGCTTCCCTCCTTCCCAAGTAATGTGTGTGTTGCTTCTCAATTTTTAAGTAGTAACAAAAAACCTAAGAGAAAATAGATTTAGTTTTCCTTCTTTTTTTTTTTTTTGAATGAGCAATCTAACATCCTTGAAAACTCTAGGGTTGCATCAGAAACATCATGTATTCTGAATACGTGACCAACTTAGGTCACAGTTATGTATGTAAAATACTAAATGAGACTGGCTGAAATTTGTTATTAATATTTTTAGTGAAAGAATCATCTTTTTGAGGGGCAAAAACAAAAAACATTTCAATGGAAATAAAATTTTTGTGGTACAGAAATATCAAGAACTTAGAAAATAATGTCAGCACAAAACTGGAAAAGGGGGGATTTTGTCTGAGAATTCTTTCACTTTTCTCCTTCCATTGATTTTATTTGAGGATCAAAAATCTATTTCTTGATTGTCTCTACAGTTAGACCCTCCATTGTCTCTTTTGATCATGAAACATATTCCTTTCTAGAGTACTCTTTTTTTTATATTAATAATTACTAAGGGCCTCAACATTTCCAAATTGCCATGAGCAGAATTTTTACTTTCCTATCAGCTCTCCAGGAAGAGCATTTATAATGGGCCCAGTTATACATGATGAAATAAAAATTTAATATTTGAATGTGAGACAGTCTGTGTTTGGTCAGATACAAAGACGCCACCTGATAGCTTCCAGCCCTACACTGGGGGAAAGACAAGCACTGCTCACACTGAGGAGTCAAAAGAAATACAATCATAACCACTGAAATGGTACTTTTGTATTGTGCTATAGAAACTTTCCTGATTGTATCTCTACAGATTCTTTCCTTCCCAGTAGAACCTTTTAAAAATACTTCTTAATATACTATGTGCTCTTGATGCCACTACTTCTGTATAATCTGCTATTTTCTCTGGGATGAAACCATCACAAATTGTTTTAAATTATTAATAAAGACAGACCAAGCTTTTTGATTAGTTTGCAAGTTAGCTAAAGATGACCAGAACTTGTAGGCTGAACGATCATAGGACTTTCTTTTCTGCCCCTTTTCAGAGGTTATCACTACAGCTGAAAATCCAATGTCCATCTTCACTTTGCGCTTGCAATTCAGCTGATACAAAAAAGCAGGACTTAGTCTTTGGCACAACATCCTCTGTCAAGAACATCCTCCTCGACCTTCTTCCCCAAAGACAGTCAAGAAACATACAGTCAAGGGTAAACCACTCCCGGCTTGGTGTCATGGGCGTGCATTTCTGAGGCAAGTTCTCTCCTGGTAGGTGAACAAAAGCAATGCATTCATACTATTTCCACCCCCTTAAATTCATCTATAATTTTTTGTCACAGTAAGACTAAAATCACAGTTAATTCCTGAATGGATATGTTTCTGTGGACACATCAACTTCCACAATATGCCAACAAAAATGTGACTCACTTTGTTGTCTCTTTTCTCTAGTGAACATCAACAGATAATTCTTGTTTCAAAATACTCTGGTTGGCACCAAACAAACAAGTAATTCTCCTGAATGTGAAATAATTTCCATTAGTTTCCCTTTGGTTAAGTGACAGCTGAAAGAAAAGAAGTCCTGGAAAAAATCTGGACGGGAATGATCCTTGCAGGCAAAAATTGAATTGGGTTCAATTAAAAAATGCAGTCACAGTGGGGTTTGCACTGAATTTTTGTGCTGCGTTTTTGAGCACATGAAAGAAGCAATGAAAGAACAAATGAAGGCAGTAAGAAGAAATCCAAGGCAAACAGAGGTGATATGATCTGAGAAGAGATAAGAAAAAGAGTTTTAGATTAGAGGGCTGTGTGGACAAAGGCCTGGATCTGTGAATCCCGTATTTAATCCCAGCTGTGCTCAGGAGAACAGGACGTGGTGCATATTCTTTGTAGATGAACAGATTTGTTCCAGAGAAACACTTCACTCCATAGTCAACTTCTCATCCTAAAAGAAACAAGCTAAAATTGGCGAGCCCCTTAGGTCAAAAAGAGATTAGTGGTGTTAGCAATGAGGTCTGAAGCATAAGCACAGAAATTTCCAGTTGCTATTCCTGCTCAGCCAAAGTGCAAGCTCTAGCATTTTTTCAGTTCAATTCAATGTCAAACTCAAATGAATGGCTCACAAGTTGGTCAGAAAGGGCACGAGGTTTTTCAGCAGTCACTTAGTCCCATCTAGCACCAATGATGGTCCAAAAATTTTTCCCCTCCAAAAAACTGCATTGTTCCAATCCAGGACCAGCCCTTGATATGCTTGAGCCAGCTCAGGGCATAACTGGCCACAGCATGACTAAGATGTAAAAGTCAGGAGGGAAGGAAGAGACCCCACTTGAACTGGCAAAAGACTTGAGGAAAATTATATCTCTGGCATATTCAAGTTCTTGTAACATCTTCCAGGATAAACAGGCAAAGAACCAGTTTATACACAGTCAGATGCATCTGGACTTGCAGATCAAGATCAGGGTAGAAAAGAAGCAACAGTCATTCCAAGAGACTGTGAATTTGCCAATAGAACTTGAACCTTTCCCTTTTCTTCTCAGCAGCACACTTCACAGGAAGACAACTGGAGCTGAAAGAGCTGCCAACTGATTGCTGTGAGCTGAGACAGCACAACTCAGAGCCTGATCCTGGGAAAGCAGAAGTATGAAGGATTTTGAGATGTTTCTGTGCAATTAAAAACAGCAATCAATTCAGTTGGTAGAAAAAAAGAGTAAATGGGAACAACTGAGACATTAAATTAAGTTATTAAACGTTCTAGCATGACAGAATTTCCCCTGAAAAGATCTGGCCAAGTCCTCAGATGATCATAGATACACATAGGTCTGAAGAGTATAGGAGGTTGATTTGGGAGTTTTCCAGAATATGAAAACTTCAGCACGTATGAGGAAGAGGAAGAGGAACCCTTTTAGTGGTCAGCAAACTGTGACTGGGCAATTTTAAGAGTTCATTCATCCCTTCCATACACACATACATACAAACGCACACACAAGGACTGCTCCTTTTCTAGTCTACCCATGAGTCAAGTTTTTACAGATTGAACCCAGAGTCCAGTGGTGGAGAGTGAATAAAATAAGAGTGGTGCTTTGGAAGAGGTAATGTTTGTGTTACATAGTGCTGTACCCCTTGACAACAGATTTCAGATCAGTAGGGCATTTCTACTTGAATTCTCAGAAGAACAAATTGATGATCTGGACAATCCATATATTGCTGCTATAGCTTTATAGATTTAAACCACGAACAGGTTCACAGAAAAGGATGGCAATAATGCTTTGTCCATTATTATTACATTGAAAGATTAGCAGCAAATGCTATCCCAACCAGAGCAATTACCAGGCAAAAACATCCACACAGAACTACCCAAGACAAAAACCAGATGGCTCCTCGGGCCTCTGTTAACTCCTGTTAATATACCTGAATGAACTGGGTCATCAAAAAGCATGAGTACACCCAGAATTTACGCAACTGAAAAAGTTTTCACTTCATTGACTGGAACAATGGATTTGTTCTTTCAATAAAAGCATACAAGGTGCTAAAATACTTACCCAAGAGGGAGTATTGGAGCAGAATGCCACAGTGAAATCATGTGGGGAATGAAGCACTCCAATATGCAGTTCTTCAGACAATCATGCTTAATGCTTTTTCCATCACAGAAGGAAATCCTGGTATTTCAAATTGAAATCAAGGTGCAGGGTATGGAACTATGTACCGGTTACCACTGGGCCTTTTAAGAGACAGAAATACTCTGGCTAAAGCTGTTGCTGTTATGAGTCTGCTGAAGCTGGCAAGCTGACAAACATCCATATCACCTATTAGTTTAGACAACCCTGATCATGAGTTTTCAAAATGACCAATAATGATTATTTCATGCAATCTTTTTTTGAAGCTGATTGCTCATCCTATTATGTGATTACCAAACAAAGATAGACCTGCAGCAAAATAAGATATGGTGTCCTTTCACAAAGGAGAACAGATTTCAATTCTGAACCTCCAACTTCCAAACCAGCATGGAGTAGAAACGTGCCTGATTTGCTAGTCCCAAATCTAGAACAAACACTTCTAGGACACTAATGCATTCAGGTTCACGCATGGAATGAAACACACGAGAAGATGCACAGCAGTAATGCTGATTGGAATCCAGATATTTATCATTAGAGCACATGTTAAAGTAGGACTATTGAACAAATGGAAAATATTAGCTCATAGCAGAAAGAGATCTATAGAATATGAGAGAATTGACTCCTCTCATGAGTCACTGAACAGGTGATTGGAAATAAGTTGGTCATGCTTACCTGAAATGTTAACCATATAAATGTTTTCATAAAACCACAAATTATCCAGTTATCATTGTTGGACACTTACCAAGCTTGAAAGCAAATGCAGCAAATATGCAAAATGCTGATAACCCACAAAGCACTCCAGATGAGTTCTAGTGTACCCAGCCAATGACAGCCCAAGACTATGGGGGGGATAATAACTGCTGTTGAGAGGATGATCAGAACAAACTCATTGCCAGATTATATTTGATGATATTAGGTTAATGAAATGGGAAAATAGCTCTATTCACTCTGAAGGCTCTTCTGAAGGTGTTTATATCTTGAAAATAATCCCAATGTTAATGCAGAATTGTGAGTGCATTTCCTATTTAAAAAAATAATCAGTATAATAGCTGCTAAGAAGATCTATCTGATGATCTTGTTGAGGGTCAGAACAGCTTATCTGTTCTTAGGACTGTAAAGATAATATTAAGCATGCAAAGAAGCAGCTATGGATCTAGACAAAGCTGCTCAGTAAATCAAAAGGCTCCCCTGCTATGTTACACTGCACACAAACAGCTTTAGCTCCAGGTCTGCACACACTGACAGCTACTTACATGAATTTTAACACTAGGACACAACATTAAGACGATATTTTCAGAGCAGTATTTTTTCCATTCCGATGTCCCCCAGTCTCTGGCAGCTTCCTCTGGGTTACTAACTTCTACACTTCAAAGAGGCAAAGAAGGCAGAAATGCTAGTACACTCTGACAGGGAGCAGTGAGAACTGGAATTTACACCTTGGGCTGTGGCAGAGCTCAGAACTTCCCTGGTACAGGAGAGGCTCATACCATGGTGAGTGTGTAGAGCACACGTAAAGCCTAACACTTTATAAAATAAAACCTTCCTCTTGAAATCTCAAGATGAATATCACAAAGAAATAGTTAGATATGGAGACATACACTTCAAATCAAAAGCTCTCCTTGTGTCTCTAAAGCAGCAATATCAGGTTTCAGCTCTCCGACTGTGAGCTGATAACCCAGTTAAGGAATAATACAACCATCAGTTCAACAACTGCCCGACTCCATGTCATTTTCTGACCAGCTTCTCTTTTCCTACTCTAGAGTAAACATAGTTGACAAGGCCAAATATGTAGAACACAGACACACAAAAAAACCCCAAACAACAAATCAAAACAAAACTAGTGGCTCCATAACCACAGGGGAGAGCCACAGTCTGTTCTCTTGCAACCAATCTTGGTTATGAAAGAAATTCCTGTGAAGGCAAATTGCTGTGAGAGGGAAGTGCTGCTTGCACAGGCAGGGAGCTGGGCTGCGGGGAGGGTGGGATTAGTACAGTCACTTCTTTTCATGGGGGAACAGAGAGACCAGACAAAGGGATCAATTGCTCATCTGGAAGAGAATTAAATCAACCAGAAATCAGCAAGAGGGGCACTGGGCAGATGTAAAACGTTAAGTCTGATGGTGTTGTTCCTAAGACTTGAAGTACAGATCGTGGTATCTAAGACTTACAAAATAAAAAGTTTATGAACTAGAGTAGTACAAATATATTTCTGTATTTTGGGAACTACAATAAGGTGATGAGCCAGGTAAAAGGAAAAAAAAAACCCTAACATTTTGATCACATTGAAATTAAACATTCTTTTCAAGTAAACATCTCTATAATAATCCTAGATTTTACATGCTTGAATAACGACAGTTTAAAAAAAACCCCACAAAACAACAACTTTCCAAAGTAAAATATTTCAGGGGTGAACAACACTAAGGGAACATCTCGGATTTTGCAAACCATAGTCCAGGTTTAAGAATAAAAATGAAAAAAAATACCGTTGACTTGATTTTTTTCCCTATGGAGAAACACGTTTTGGTGTCTGCACTTTTGCCTTGAGTAGCTTAGGGCTTCTCTCTCAGCAAAGCAGAGCAGAGTTCATCCAGCTGTCTAATGAGGTAATAGTGAGTTCTGTGACAGGATTTGTAGGCAGGACAGGATCCTCAGTTTGGTAGTTGAGGAACAGAAGGCATAGTGAATGGAAAAAGAATTTATTTTCAATATTTAAGAAGAGACAAAGTAAGGGAACTAATGAAAAGGTCCTAATCCCTTTCTGCTAGGCTTTCTGAAGTCTAATTTTGGCGGATATATGCAGTTAGAATTCTCTCAGTTTACACACTGTCATAAACAGTTATTACCTGTAAACTACTGGAAGGAAGAGATGACTTCTCAGTCAGAGAATCCCCAGCTGTGTGGGTCACAGGACACAGGCTCTGTCTAGATTGATGCTATCTGGTCCTCAGTCCTATGCAAAGAGGAAGACAAGGAGATGTAACCACCATCTCAATTACAAGGACTGGATCTAACACCGAAGAGGAGCAGAGCAGTGCACAGAAGTTGAAGCTTGAAAGCTCCCTACATACTTTTTTTCCACTGACCCTAACAACTATTTTGAAGAGGGAATCTGATCAACTTGTGAAAGATACAGAAGAGACAGAAAGGGGATAGTTTCTGCAATAGTAGTGATTTGGACATACTATGATGTTCCTTCCTATTTGATAATCATACAATTATATAATAATCTAGATTGGAAGGGACTCTGGAGGTCATCTAATCCAAATCCCTGCATCCCAAATCCCTGTTCAGAATTTCCCTTGGTGCAACCTGTGGCCAGTTCTTCTCAGCCTTTCACTGTGCATCTGCAGGAAGAGTCTCATGAGTATTGAAAGTGCAGGGTCTGCCACACTTTGTCAGGCTAATGATTTGGTATCATGTTTCTAAGCACTAAAGGCTGTTAAGGGAAGAACAAGTTATGCACAGATTAACTCCATCATCCTTTCTGATTCCAACAAGTGAAAATTTAGGAACACCTTGAGTTAACACCTCTGGTGGTGCTTAATTAGACATAGGTTTAACTCTTTGTGGAATCTATTTTGTTTCCACAAAATTCTGTGGTGGTAAGTGCTGTAGTTGACCTATAAATTATGAAAAAGGGCTTCCTTTACTTGAAATGAAACAAATTGAGCTCTCCCAGTTTTAGCAATATTTTATTGGAAGCCAGTGAGACTAAGATGCACAACTTCACTAGATGATTTATGCAACTTCAGTGACAATGGGTCTCAAGGATGTTTTCAAACTTTACAGTGCAGGGAAACTGTTGAGATAGCAAATGTTAGGACCCTCTGAGAACTTCTCTGCATCAGAAAGTTTACCATCAGGACCATCACAATGAAGTTTTTCCATCAAACTTCTAGGAATGTAATTTCTCATGTGAAGACACTCAAAACAGGCCAGTTCACCCAGAATTTACAGCAATATAGCTATCATAATATATTATAGATTGACTGGTAAACCTAAACATGTACGTAAAGATTGGCTGCAGTAAGGCAAACAAATTTGGAAATAGAAGTTTATTTTTTTCCCTTCAAAGACAACTTCTTGCCCACTTTTAAGATCAAAGGCAAATTACAAAGATATTATCAAGAGAAACATAGTTGTGTCAGTCCCAAACTAAAAATTAAATTCTGTGGTGTCACCACCAGTCACTTTAAAAATCCTCTGTCGTTTCTTCTATGCTCATGTCTAAAGCAGCACTGGCCAGAACACTGAACCTTAAAATTGAAATACACTCACTGTAAAATTATTTTTTTACTTCTGCTGACTTTAACTACCAGGGTTGCCCTCCTTTCAGTCTGATGCCACCATCTGTCCATTCCTTTCCAAGAGTTTAAGTATAGTTATAATAGCAAGTGAAAGAATAATTAGACTTCGGTTGAAATACCAGGTGTCTTACCAGCTTAGTATATTCCAGAAAAGAAGAGTCTATACAGACTTTTCATGCTGGTGCTGAACTGTCTCTTAGCTGCTTTTTCAGTTTTTCCTTCTGTAGACTTTCCAATAAATGCCTTTAAAACTCACTACTCTGATCCCTACCTCCACTTTTGTTTCAGTGTTGAGTCATTTTATTTGACTCCCTTTGTAGTAGCAAACTGCCCTTTGTATAAATTGAACCTAGTTAAGAATTCTCTTTTGCTGTGAATCCGAATGGAATTCTTGGCAGCACATGCCATACACCATACCAGGGTGTTTGCTCCCGTATTTCACTCAAAAGCACTGGGCTTTGTTCTGATTTACACACTTCAGATAAGATCAGAATCAGGCCAACAGTTTCTGCCAAAAGAGCATACAAACTGAAAGGCAGAGAAGATAAAATAGACTCACTCCAAGAGATTCAGAGAATGAAAGTAGCATAAAGCTTTTTAACTTTTTCTGTTTTAGCAGGGAGTGATGCTAACTTGTGCTGAGCATCCATAGGTCCTGTGAAAGCAGGGAGATTTACAGAGGTATCAGATAGGAAAGTAAAAAGACAAAGGAATTGGAAAAAAAAAAGAAAAAAATAAAATTTTAAAATATGGCACACTACTTCAGAGAAGGTTGCTTTGTTTGTATCGCACGGTGCAATCACAGTCATGTTTTTAGAGACCTCAGGACTACTCTCTTTGTCCAGAAAAGTTAACAGTCTAGAGAACAGTTGACCAGAGAACAACTCTCTAGATTTAGTTATCATTACTGTTGCTTCTGTCCTTCTGACATACCTCTTCCCCTTGCTAATTGACCATACAGCAACTAAAGCAAGCATTCATAACTTGCACTGTAATCTAGTTCCAAGCACAGCTGTGAGATGACTGAAGGCAGTTTCCCTCCCAACTTGCTTTTGTAGGGACAGGGAACAACGTTCTGCAGACAGCAAGCTGGGCTCCAGCCTAAGCCCTTTTGCATCTTGAACTCAGCAGCTCCCATCCTAAAGAATGCTGTCCCTGTCCCCTCAGCTTCTTGCTTTTATTCTTCATAAGCTCTGTCACAGCATATGGCCAAAAACTCAGATTTGCTACCTTGTTTTTCAGATGCATTTTCAGGACTTGGCCAGCCCCCAGTTCATAGTGAAAAATCTCATGCCCATGTTAAGAATCTGTCTCAGCTCAAACTCTGTACTTTTGAGAGGCACAAGAAAAAGTAACATCTGTGCAGGTTACACAGCAACAGTAAATCAGTTCTAAGATCATAAGCTTTGTCTGATATTAAAAGAGACAAAAATAAAAGGCAGGTATTGGAGCAAGAAACAGTGCCTTATAGGTGCTGAAGCATGCCTGGTATTTTAATGTGGGCCCAAGCTCTTGTTCATAAGTCTGGATGGGCCAGACACACGCAAGCCATGCATGCTACAAAACTGTCTGCCAAGAGAGAACACAAGCCAGCTCTTCCTGACTATGTGAATGCTCTAAGTCAAAAGTGCAGCTGGGCTAATAGTCATTGGGAAAGAAAGCAAGAGTCATAGGGTTCAGAAGGCTTTAACAACTGACTTCATGTCACAGTGTAGACATAATCCCACAATCTCACTGTGCAGTTCCTGGACAGCTGCAGAAAGACTTGGGAGAGAAATACGATGTGCTTTCTTCCCAAAAGTCAAGGCCCTACTCCTTTGACACATCTCTCCAGGCAATGGAAAGAATCACGACCTGATCTTGATTCTCATAGTCAGAGCTACTGTAAATATGCCATGTCTACACGGCAGGATGAGTGCACTCTGCAGTGGGACCAGGACACACCTCACAAAGATGCTCTTGGGTTCCAAGTGAAGACACAACAGAGGCACACCATCCTATGGAACAGCAGGGCCTGATTGGGATGCTCATACCACCAGAACTGAGGGGTACAGAATGGAATTCTCATGCTCCACAGCATGGCACAGATTTAGTAGAATAACTAAAAAATTACATTTTATTTTGGTTCATGTGATCTTACTTCTCACTCTGTCCAAACACTGTGTTTTACCAAAACAACTTACCAACACAGGTTGCCATTTCAGGCTTTGTATTATTTTTGATGCTGCCAGATGAATTTGTTTCCCAGACTATTCAGAGATGCTGAACTAGTTCTGTTTAGCCTATAGAAAATTCAGGTTTTAAGAGAAAGTTACTAATCTGATCGTCCAGTTTTGCTTTCATCAAGAAATGAAAGTTGCATGTGTCTCAAAATAACTAGATTCACTCCATGGCAGAATGATGGAGAAGGTATAGATGTTACTTTTTCCTATACCCCCCAGATGGATTCTTTTTTCAGATGCAAAACACATATTGTTTTCAAAGCAATATGTATTGTATGACATAAAGCATGCCAAGTTTCATGAAAACCTAAGCATGTTTAAAAAATAAGAGTTGGATGATACTCATACATTAAAGTTGATCATTAAAGTTAATTTTTGTTTATTTCTGGTAATTATGTTAATCCTGAAGTGGTTTTGTGGTATACATTGAAACTGATTGCAATGAAATGTTTACTAATCTACAGTACCTCTTTCTGTATGAATCTATCACATGGTTATTTTCTTAATTTTCAAAAAATGAATTAAAATTTTATATATAATGTCTCATAGGTTATTGTTTGAAGCAACTCCAAATGACACAAGTCATCAATCAGTCACCTTACAGCAAAAGAAGCGACTGTCGTCACACTGTCTGTATGTGAATGGATAAGTTCATAAGTTTAACTTATAAAGTTTATAAGTTAGAATCCAGATAAATTTAACTGCTTTTTAGACCACGTATTGGGTTTGGTTTTCAAACATAGGCAGTGTTCTACTGCCAGAAAACAGGCCCCTGGGTATTTTGTCTTCAGAATGTCCTCCATCAGTTAAGATTTTGATAATCCTACTTTACAGGGGCTAAAATGTTGGATATTTCCAATCGTTCCTGATATAAATAAGGCAAGCATTTTGGAGAGGAATCCAGAAGTATTTAATCAGGCAAAACTTCCACTGATTTCCATGGGAGTCTTGTCGGAGTAAGAACTGAGTTAAGACTTCAAGACTTGGCACATTATCAATCCCAGCAAATGACGGGCGAGAGCTGATGCCTAACGCATGTTCTAGGGAGGAAACAACTTGGCTCAGGGACCATATTTAAAACATCACATACTGTAGCTTAAGCTCTGTAAGAAGTGAGAAGAACAAAGTTTAAGTTAGTCTCTAAACACCCAAGTCAGAGTTCAAATACAGTGCAAATATTCTTTACATATCTCAGCATGTCTAGTGGCACGCTGACTGTAAAAGGCAAGAACGATGGATAAAAAGTAGCAGGGTCTTAATGCCAAACGAGTGCCTTGAGGAAGCATCACAATACATATTTTTTTCACAAGCTAGATAGCACATGATTGTCATACGAAAATGTTAGTTAAGAAACACTATTAAAATAAGGAACACAGTATTTCGTATGGCTATTTTAGATATTCTTTTTTTCCCTGAATTTCTCCAAACAATAATCTCTTTTTTTATCCTGTTTGAGTCTGTGGAGGAGAGTGAAATATCACATCCTCAGGACCAAAGACAAAAGCCAAGAAAAAGAGAAATGAAGGGGTTTACTCTACTTCCCTTTCGAAATGCTAACATAACTGTGAATTTGTCCAGCAGATTGTGTTTACCACTGCACAGTCTTGCCTTATAAAGACCAATTTTTGAACATGTTTCAATAATAAAAATAAGTTTAACAAATGAAGTAAGCTGTTCAGGAATGGGATTTCTAGCTCAGTCCCCTTGCCTGATCCATCACAGGTGGCACTTTTTTAATGTACCTGATGTTGCAGATTAGATCAAAAGCCAGCAGTTAACTGGGGATTTGTCTGAGCTGCAGCAGATTCAGAAACTGCAAAAAAATCCTTTTACAGAAGGAGTATTACACCCTCTTCTCAAGCTCCTTCATGAAAAATACTGCTCCAACGGAGGACAAGACTTCAGGCCATGAACACTCTGGTTGTTTTGAAATATACTGTCCTGGAGACTTAAAAATTCCATCTCTTCTATAAGGAATGTCTTACCTTTCAGGGTGAGTCCCATAAAGTCATTAGTTATATCATATACCTTCCTGTAGTATTGGTAGAACATTAAAGCACGACAATACAAAGTGTTGGGCTAACCCATAGACCTGTGTGCAGAATACTACAAAATATATTTTGGGGCAATACAGATAGAGAGACAGAGGTAGAAACAGCTTTCAAAGTCTTGCTGACCAGGTGCTGATAAATGAAAACCAGGTGTTGTCCAGAGTTCTTTCTAGGCAAACATCAAAATCTGAGTTGGACTCAAAACAAGAAAGATTTTTCTACTTTATTTCTGGTTGATTTGACTGACTATTTTAGTAAGCATACTGCTCTTTTAGAAAAAAAACATTCTGCCTGCACAAACACTTGCTTTTTAATTGAAACACCTCCTCCCATCTAAAGACTTAAATGGTGATCTTAGCAAGAGACTAAAATTATATACAAATCCTTTATACTAATTCTTTTTGAGAAGAAAGTTGACACTGTAATGACTTTCACAGCATGCGGACTGGACAAACACCACCAACATACACTAAGATGCACCTTAACCACTGAATCATATTCTAAATAGTAGTGACAAAACAAGTGCACAGCCAGTTTAATTTGTTCAGAACTCTTAATGGCACACAGACTCCTCACATATTGTCTGGATGTAACATAGTATTACATTTTAAAGAGCTGCTTTCCTTTCCCCTTTTGTAACTAGATGTCAGATTGTGGGAGAGTTTATTAGATAAAAGAAAAAGAGAAGAAAATAGTTTCTGGGTTTGACCAGAGTATATGGCCAATGGCATCCTGGCCTGTATCAAAAACAGTGTGGCAGCAGGACCAGGGCAGTGATTGTCCCCCTGCACTGGGCACTGATGAGGCCACACCTTGGGTCCTGCATCCAGTTTTGGGTCCCTCAATTCAAGAAAGGCATTGAGGGGCTGGAGTGAGTCCAGAGAAGGGCAATGGAGCTTGGGAAGGATCTGGAGAGTCAGTTGTGTGAGGAGCAGCTGAGGGAGTTGAGGGTGTGTAGCCTGGAGAAAAGGAGGCTCATGGGAGACCTTCTCTCTCTCTACAACTCCCTGAAAGGAGGTTGTAGCCAGGTGGGGGTTGGGCTCTTCTCCCAGGCACCAAGCGACAGGACAAGAGGGCACAGCCTCAAGCTGTGTCAGGGGAGGGTCATGTTGGACATCAGGAAGAATTTTTTCACTGAATGGGTGGTTAAGCGTTGGAATGGGCTGCCCAGGAAAGTGGTGCAGTCATTATCCCTGGAAGTGTTCAAGAAACAACTGGACATGGCACTTAGTGCCGTGGTCTAGTTGACAAGGTGTTCAGTCAAAGGTTGAAGTGGATGATCCTGAAGGTCTTTTCCAACCTTAATGATTCTATGATTCTATTATATCCACCAAAGTTTAAAGAAGCTGCAAAAGCTTAGACAGTTTTCACCACTTCAATTCCAGTTTCATGACTTAAAGTGATCTTAAAAATGTCTTCATATATACAGATATAAGTGTGAATGCATTATGATGTCTTTTCCACTTACAAAGGATACGGTCACCTCTCATTTTTAACCCTATAGATTTGGGACAAAAATACCTCCGTTCTAAATAGCCTTCACTTGCACATGAAAAATATTCTGACTCTAATAAAGATGCAGAATTCACTATTTCTTTCACAGCTGAAGCTCAGCTACTTTCACTCTACATAACTCCATGCTTCCACCTTGTAAGCTTCAACACTGTTTGCTCGGCCTCCCATTACACACTGAAACTTTTTAGGAAAAGGAAAGAGGGGAAGATAATTAGCTAGAACATAGGCATGAAAGAGGAGCAGACAAACAAGGAGTAAAGATATCTAGGGTAGTGAAAAGTTTTATAAGCCAGGTGAGACAATAACATCTACAGTGCATTGGAGATTCAAATTCTTTAAGCACATAGCAACCATGGTGAACTTCCTAGCTGAAATAAGTATTGACCCTGAGCTCAAGATTATTCATTTGTCATGAGTGCAATGTTTAATGTTCCTTAATTTCAGTTGGACTTTTCAGGATTATGTACTTCGGGGCCTGGCCGTTTGTCTGTCTGAGCCATGCATCAGAGCCATCGCAATTCAGATATTACAGATTTAAGCAGCACAACAGGAAAATGTCTCCACTCAAAGAGAGCCTTGTCTAGGTGGTCATTCTCCATTCTCTCCACCCCCCAGTCTCATTAACCTTGCAAGATGAAGCCTCATCCTGTGGAGATTTATTCCATTTCCAGGGAATAAGACCACGCTTCTAGCTAGGAACATTACATGCCAACACTGTCATAAAATAGACAATTGAAAGGCTCTGCCTCTTGAAGAGAATTGCAAAGAATGAAACAAGAAGGTCTGTATAAAAATAAAGAAATGCAGTTAAAAACATTAAAGTTTCCACAGGCATTACTAACTCAGCCTCCCTGGATACCATGTGATACATAGTTTTGGGACAGGAAAACAGATATTCAAAGATAAATGCTTCTTCTGATTTCCTAATTAAAAATATGGCAGCTGGTGAGGACAATGGTGCTAAATGCACTACCAGAATTTCTTGTTTGTGGGGGAAGGAACTACTCTGAAATTTAAATGCATCTTTAAATATATGTGCACTTTCATAATAGCTATGTCATGGGATGTTACCAGCCTCCTGCTGCTGTCAGCATCTTTTAGTTCCAACAGCTTGTTTCTGACACATCCTATCCAAACTTCGCTATTAATGGTAGAGGTGGAACATGATGGGAGCTGTACCTGAGCTTCCTTTTGCTGAATGTACTTTTTAAAGAGAAATCCAAACAAACCTGGCCGATACTAATATCTGATTTCTACCAATTAAGTTAATTTGAGCACACAGGATAATGATAGGAAGTACAAACCTAGGAAAAGGCCACATGCATTCAGCATACAACTGCAATCCTGAAGACAAACATGCCCTTAAAAGCATACGCATGTGTAATACTTAAATAATTTGGGTTTTATCATTAATTTTATCATTCTTTGGTTAGTTTTACAGCATTGCAGAATAGATCCTCACCCCATGTGTTTCCCCATTTTGTAGAATGGAAATGTAACCTGTTCTGTGCAATAATAATTTTATTAAAATTTTTATGTGAGAGGCCACAGACACACATCTTCAGTTTCTCAGAGTGAGGCAGGCATGCTCACAGATATTAGTGCACCTGCTGAAGTAATGGATCTCAACGGCTGATTATGAGAAGCCGGGGGAGCAGCACAGAATGCTGTGCTCTGTCCATATGCCAGCTATTAGATGTTGAGCACTAAAACCAGATGACTGCATCTCTGCAGCTAGAAAAGGCATCAGATCCCATGCCTGCAGGCAGACTCTTTTTTTAAAAATTATTTATATGAGATCGGAAAAAAAAAGTCTTTCCCTGGCAGTATCGCAATTAACAGGAAACAAAGACCAACAGTAACACAGCACACGATGCCAGGAGTGCTGATCCTCCTCCAACTTCTGAATCCATTTAGTGTGTCCCAGAAGGCCCTGCACAGATGAAACTCTTTGATATGTTTTTAACCTCTATGAGAGCTACACAGGTGCAGCCCATTTGGAAAGCAGGCAGCTCCCATTTTTCCACCAAGGGTAATGTTACTTTGAAATCATTCCATGAAGTCATTAGACATGAGTTTGTTGTTAGTGTTTTTAAAAGACATAATTTATTCTTTTTTTTTTTTACTTTCAATAGCTTAAGAACTGCAATGAATTAAAAAGTCATCTCAGAAACCCATTAAGGTGAGTTCCAGTCACCAAGTCCCAGCCTGCTTTGTTAAGCAAATTGACTTAAGTCATTGTATTTACTGCTTAAAAAAATAAATTAACCAAAAGAAAAAACCCTTACACTCAGAGTGTATATGCTCTTTTCAAATTCTATGTCTGTAGATTAATAAAACCACTCTGTTAAGCTGTCCTGGTGAAATGGGAAATGAAATATGTCACTATGAGTATGAACACATTTTAAGGCAGTTCTTAGAAGTTAGAAAATCTTGATTATGTAATGTAATTTATTACAATTGGGAGATTTTTTGTTAAGGAAAACTTCACATAGTAACATAATCATGAAACCTTCCTATTTACTGAAATAAAGTAGGTGAAACATTACATCTCAATTGTTAAATTGTCAATCTTATTCTTTTAAATGTAACGCTGCTTTTCTTCACACATAATGATGGAGATAGTATCTCTCATATAAATAGCAAGTAAATGAAAGCCAAATATCTCAGTATTGATTTGTCTATAGCTATTTTTGCAGAATACATAATTCACTCTCTGAAACACAAAGCATTGCAACCAAAATAGGCTATTATGATTATTGCATTTGATCTCCTGGGTAACGTAAGCAAAAGAACCACTAATTTCTGCATCAAACCCATTGTTTTTGTTTGATCTACAGCACCTCTTTTAAAAAGATATCTACTCTTAATACAAAGACTTCAAGTGAAGGAAAAGCCACTGTGTCCCTAGGAAATTTTTACAGTGGTTAATTTACTCTTCCTGTTAAAAATGGGCACATCACTTCGGTCCTGCATTTGTCTAGCTCCTGCTTCTAAACTAGACTCTTATACCTTTTTCTGCTTAAAAAGCTAGATTAGAGATGGCAGCAGTAATTGTGCAAGTTGATCTACAATAACATATAGCCTTTGGTGTCGACACTAATCAAGGTTAGCAACTCTAACAACAGCTAGATATGCAGCAGGAGGCAAAGGTTCAGTTAATTCAGAGTTCTTTTGCCTTTGTGCTTTTGATGAAATTTTAATTCAGTTTGGGTGCAGGTCTATTTCTTTTATTGTTTGGTGTTTGAGAATATTAAAATGAACATAAAAAAAACCCAGAACTGTTGCTACATTTTCACTGATAAGCTGTTATTCACATACACTGATAAAGGAAAACTCAAAGCTACTGATGGTCTTTGTTTATAAAACAGAGCAATTACTACTGTCAGAATTTATCACCAATAATACCTAGGCTATAGCTTTTACAGTCTAATGAAAAGGCATTAAGGTTACCCTGAACAGCTGTAAAGAAACTGATGGGTACTGTAAGCCAGCAAAAATTACTTCTTTGTATCAGCAGCAGATTTCAACTAAAATAATTGTTTTATTGGGAAATGTAAATTCCATATATTTCTTAAAGGACTTCAGTTGGAATACTGTGAACACTTTCAAACTCCTTTGGACTACTTACTTTCCCAAAAACAATGCCTCTTTAAAATCTAGAAATAGATCTGTTTTGGACAAAGCATTTCGCTTAGAAAATGCAAACAGAAAAATCTAAACAGCGTATGTTATATTCTACTTTATGGGCTTCAATTGAGAAGAAATCAAGAATGACACTATAATTAATGTTGAGACAGGCATTTAAACAAATAGATTTCAGTTTTGCTTACATATATGAATGATTGGATTTACTCCCCAAACATGACATACTAATTCTTCACTGGACAATCTGGAGTGCAGCTGTGGGGAGTGTGGAGTGGTGGGAAGTTAGGAAACATTGAGGGGGCACAATTTGGAAGGCATTAGGAACTGTATAAGGTTGAGAATCACATGAAAAAGCAAGAGTTATTCTTAAGTTTGTCAAAATAGTTACTTGTGGTCTTCCTAAAATTGTAAAGCAAACATTGCCACCACCACCAAAATAACCAAACCCAACAAAACCAGCAACAAACTGACACCACATTGAAAAAAAAACCGCAACCATAACCAAAACCCAAAACCCAAACCCACAACCTGTATTTGCATTATTCACAAAGAAAAAATAACTTTTAGTTCTTAGCCTAGCAAGGCTGTACAACACTCCTACCTCCTAACCAGAAGCTCAGAAGAACTTTGTCCTGCATACTATGTGGTAATTTCAGCCACATACATTAGCTCTTGAAGGGAAGGAGGTACTAAACTTATTTACCAGGACTAGTATTATATACTATTGCACCATTAAACACCATACAACTCCTTTCCTTATCCATCCTTCGATACCTTCCATACTGCAAACTTGAACATATCCTGAACTGAAAGACTGTCCACACATTAATCATACACTTCAAAGCCTCAATCAACTTTCCCAACAAAGCAAAACCATAAATTTTTAAACACTCTCTCTCAGTGGGAGTCAAGGTTTGAGTGGAGGGAGGAGATGTGGGAAGTAAAAATGGGCAAGGTTGAAAGGCAAAGGTACAACTTGTAACTGGGACTTCAAGGGGTGGATAAGCTTAACTAGTGATTTCCTGGTTTTTCTAACACTTGTGTTGATAGTATGTGCACTTCAGAAACCTGGCCCTGGCCCTTAGTTTTACAGAGCAGGGGAGAGAATGTGGAACAACAGCTGCACTTCAAAAGCCACATGGCTTTCAGAGTGTTTTGTTCCCCTTCACACGTTTTTATGCCAGAAGGGAACATATGGTCCACTGTTTGGAAATCTCCCAGCTTAAATTTTTGTTTGATTAATTTCATCCAACTACTCCCAGTTACAAGCCCTCATAACACCTCAGACAGTTATGCTCCTTTCTTTACATTTATACCCTTCAATTAGCTGTAGTTGCTTAAGCGCCTTCTTAATCACCATATAGCCATGCACATCTACTCCTTTTCATCTTTTCTTGTCATCATCTTACCTGTGCTCTTTAATCATGTTTGTGGCTCTTTTCGGAATTCACTCCAACTTCTTCATATTTTTGTCTGATATTAAACTGTCCATACCAATACTTTCTCTTGTAGGTGCAGTGTTATTTCTGTATTGGGAACCAATTTATCTTCAGACCCTTGTATATCACCTATCACAGCAGTATCTGAGCAGTTTCCAACTTGCTAAAGAATGTGAGAGTGTCCTTGTTCCCAGCCTGGCCTGTAACACTTCATGACCATGATTTTGAAATGTTGTGTGTCATTCTGTTACAGGTTGGTGTTCAATTTCTCATCCGTTTTTATTCTCAAATGTAAGATGGCAGTGCAGAGAGCCTGCAGGAACTGGGATACCTGGACAAAATGCTGATGGTTGGGTACAGATCCTTCCTCTGCGAGGAATTTCTGCACTGGGAAGAACTTGATGGTGCATGAGCTGGACAAACACTCATATATGAAGCACACATAGGATCTGCATTGGCCCTTAACCTCATATATGCTGTTTAAGTGGGGATCCAAATCAAGGTTTAGTTAAGCAGAGAGCCAGCTTGACCCATTCACAACTCCAATGAACTAATGGTATGCAACCTCCTCATGTACTGTTTGAGCATGAGTCTCATAATTTATACATTTTAAACAGTTAGTTTTTCTTCCCCTTCAGTAAATGGGTAACAGGAAACAGACAAAGCTCCTTAACTTTTCTTTAATCTTCCTCACTAGTGAAGTGAAAATCAAACAATAATTGTCTGGATGATCTCATTATTGTCAACAAAACTGAAACCTTGAAGTCCACATACACTGATATGCTGATACATTAAACAAAAAAGGGAACTGTGCTTACATGTTGTTCAATAAATAAATAAGAGCTATAGAGAGATCTATGATGAATGAGCACCCTGGGAGGGCTTCAGCTTGTCAGAATTATACAGTGACATTAATCACAGCATAACGGGATTGCTGCAGGCTTCCAGTGCAAAGTCCTCATTATAACTTCAAAACAAGACAAAACAAAAAAGCAAAAATCCCCACAACTTCTGAGGCATTCAAAGCAGAATCTTAAGCAATGGACTTTTCCATTGGAATGCAAAATTAAATATTCAAAATAAACTGACCTTCATCACATAAACAGTCACGTTATCAGTGGAAACCTGTCAATCTAGTTGCACCATCCAAACAGGCCATGTTTCCAAAGCATTTGTGATCGCTGGGCTTGTGCACCAACATGGGCTTTCAGCTACATGACCTAAGCTAAACTGTATAATTACAGCACTAATGGCCTCTCCCACTCGGGTGAAATAAGCAATATTTGCAAAGCAGTCTCACCAGGACATCTAGGTGTCATGTCAGCAATGCTTTCGGGGGACTCCCACCTCTTCAGCACTTGGAGAGGGGCTGCTGGAGGGAAAATTTCTACAATGCTGACTTGGCTCCAGAAAAATTCAAAACCATGGGGACCAGAAATGACTGTACAATTGTCAGCTGGCTCAAAGTTGCCTGGATAATTATTTTAATTTAAGAATTAGATTGATGGGAACTCAGAGTGCTGACCATGTTATGAGTTATGATCCATTAAATTAAACTCCTTCAAATATTATATACATGTATACTTGTCAAATGCAAGAACTTTAACAGATCTTTCCTAAGACAGCCATAGACAGTTTTTACTTCTGGCCGAAGCAAAAACACCCCATCTTTGTTTAGCAAGTTACTTTCTTGGGGGATAGAAAACTAGAGGATAAAATATTCATGTTTAATAACATATAGTCAGATCTATCAAATCCCAGAAATCAGAAATATTAATTAATAAAAAAAGAATGTTCTAAAGATTTTTGTGCTTTAAGCAGCTTGTGAAATATTTTGAGTAACTTCTAATTCTCTCCTAACCTGTTAGCTTACCTCGGTTGGGTTTATTTTGGGATGTTTGTTAATGGAATTTCCAGAGCAGTGAACAGACACTGTTAATTGCCGGTATATTACATTCACAGAAATATCACCTACACTACATATCCTCTGTGTTATTTTGGGGTATTAAGATTGCGTAAAAAATATAAAGCTGTATTTCTGGAAAGAGAACTTAGGTATACAAATAAGTGCATGGATTTTCAGGTATTCACTACATTTGGTGTTGAGCTGTTTTTAATGTCAAATATATACTTAAGGATCTAGTGGGAGTGGAGTAATACTGAAAAATCTGGTCCCAGTTATGGGTGCTGAGAACATAAAAATCCTACCCCGGTAAAGACAAAGCCTTGAATGTCATTGATCTTTTTCTTTCCCATTGAGCTCTAATCCTGCATCAGCAGAACAAAGAGTTAGTACTGCATGGTTGGGAAGTTAAATTTTCCTCCACACCTGCAGGTCATTCCTCCTGGGCTCCCTCCATTGATAGCCAAAAAGTTATTTGCTTGAAAAACTAATCATGTGGTGCAGTTGAGCTCCTTCATTTCCAGAAGAAAGGCATCTGAAGTTAGGCCCTGTTTCACAAAGAATTCATGAGAGAGATAGGTTGAATCAGTGGGATCTGCCTGCAGACTTAGGGCCACGATTGTGTTCCTGTTTGTTTAGTCTAATTAAAAACATAGAATCATAGAATCGTTTAGGTTGGGAAAGGCCTTTAAGACTGTTGAGTCCAACAATTAACCCATCACTGCCAAGTCCACCACTCAACCATGTCCCCAGCTGCCACAGATATTTTAAATATCTCCAGGGATGGTGACTCCACCACTTCCTTGGGCAGCCTGTTCCAGCACTTGACAACCCTTTAAGTAAAGAAATTTTTGCTAATATCCTGTCTAAACCACCCCTGGTGCAGCTTGAGGCCATTTCCTATTGGCCTGTTATTTGTTACTTGGGAAAAGAGACTGACATCCACCTGACTACAACTTCCTTTCAGGACATGTATCTTAGGTAAAATTTTCATACTTCCAACAAAATTATAACACATTGCAATTTAAAAGCCTCAGATGAAAAGTGTCATATAAATGCCAAGTGCTAAGAAAAAGGTAGGAGATTTGCATTTAGGAGAGGAAAAGATAGACTGCTTCAAGAAGCATTTCTAGTAAGAAATGAGGTAACAATTTCTTAAAAGCCACCATTTCCGGTAGAATGAATTTAAGAAAGTTCCTTTGGTCATGACAAGCGATGCAGCAGAAGACAGAATGTCCTCTCATCAAAGTCTCCTTTGCAAGGAAGGACACATTTATTAAACAAGACAGACAGGAAGTGCAGTAGATAGTGCTCACATCTCTGAGTCAAAGACATTTCAAACACTAAATCCCTTTCTAGTCCCTCCACCCACAGGTGGTTTTTCCCACAATAAAATGAATGGAAGCTGAGGAAGGGAACAAGGAATAGACAGAAACTCTGTCAGCCCTTTGGAAAACACAGTGATTCCTTCTCCATACTCAAGCAAGTGATACAGAAAGCACACCCTGTGACTTACAGCCCAATTCCTCACTTTGATTAATAAAACATGGGGAGAAGCAGGAATTGCAGAGAATTCCATGAAGCAATAAACAGCAATTTGGTGGTGATAGTATACCAGCTACTACCCCACCCCAGCATAGAATCAGATTTCAGTCAAACCAGTACTGTTTCAAGTCCACTGTTCCCTCTAGTCCATTAAACCTTTCTGTGTGCTGGGCGAGTCACAGTTGTTTGGATTTTTTCACATTAGATCATGCACTGCAATAACTGTGGCTTGTGCTGTTTCACATTCAGCCAGTCTTGTTTCTTGGTTCTAAACTCACACCACAGAAGCTACAGCAACACGTCCCCAGTTCCTGTTGAAGTCATGGCTCTGACCATGTCTTTCAAACAGGGGTTGCTAACATTAATTCAACTTTATGCAATGCTGCTAGAAAAGCATTTATGTTTAAGGACAACTATCTCAGAATAAAGAGATAATTATGGCTCAGAATATGAAAAATAATCAGAGCATGGACCCAACTACCAGAGCAGTTTCTAGAACTACTTCCGTAGCTAGAAAGGGCAAAAAAAAATCTTCAAAAGATGAGGAAAAAACTCTCCTTTCCTTGTAGGTTTTGGAGTGGTGCCTACAACCCAAAAATAAAACAGCTCCAAAGAGCAAGGGAAGACCCAGTTCTTAAGATTCAGCTCCGTCCTGTCTCCCTTGGGACCTCATTGCAGCAGAGCCTTTCTCTCTCCTCAGAAATCCCAAACAATTCCAGTGTGTGGAGGGAGAAGTGGAAGTGGTGATCCCCCACCTCCTCAGGGCTGGACTGGTGCCCAGCCTCCCACGTGTGCACGTCTCGGGAAGAGTCCTCTGCCTCTGCAGCCACTGCAACTGTTTTCACGCCCAGATTTGACTTCATGTCCCCCACAGCAGGGAGGCGGCCCCGTAAGAAATTCATCTTTTCTAGAAACCACAAACCTAATCCTAGCTGTTAGTAAAATAATCTGTCTCCCACCCCATCCTAGTCATCTCAGCAGAGCTACCACTAACATATTTATTCCACGGATGTTTCTTTCGATTCTTTGGTTGTGTGAAGAATTAATCCTTCATGTATGTGATACCAATGAAATACATATCTTTTGCATCCTTTTTCTTTGGAACATATTAGCTTTAGAAAGTCTACATGAAGCAGAAGAAGACTACTTTTTACTCTTTCTTTCCTACTGAATGGATTAACCAATTAACAATATGGCTATATTGGAGAATAAATCAATAGATGGAATGACTGTCTCCCATAGAAAAATAATTTCAGTTTATCTGTTCCCCAACATCTTACAAAAATAAATTTCTTTACTTAAAGTCTCACAAGAAAACTGCTGCCTAACCAAAAAAAAAAAAGCTGTCTAAGATTTAATGCATTCCTTTTTTGCTACTAAAATTAAGTTTGATCAACTGAGACATTTCTAATGACAGCAATTATCAGGAATTATAATGGGTGTGGCCCACAATTCACTGAAGAACGTTATGAATTTTCTGCTACAAGGTACCTCAACAGCAAGACAACATTGACTTTCTACAGTAATTGCAAATAGAGTGTCTTAAAAATACACTGGTATAAGGTATTTATTCATTCTAATTGGAAACTTCACCTTTAAGGTGTTTACTCAATCCCTCTAAGCCCAAACATGCATTGAGCTACAGCTCCATCTTTAAGGCAGCCCTCATCCCAGGTCTCCAGGCTGGGCATGCCTCCATGGGAAATCCGGCTCTGATGGCTCCTGTCCCTCATCCCAACCCCAACTGCCCACAGAGCAGAATGGATCAGGGTGGTTGAGCTCTCTGGTTAAGTGGACTTCAATGGATTTCCAGCTCTAAAGAAGCTTTCAGTTCCAAAACCCTAATCCTAACCTGCTATCCTTAGAGTGGGTAATCTTAAAGAGTGGTTTGATATAAAGGTGGACTGTTCTCAGTAATCAGTTAATCATAAAATATTCAGAATCAACTACTGAAGAATGATGAGAGAAAATAGGAATCCTTCCTCACAGACATCATTACAGAAATCTCAGCTAGGGCTGAAAGTGCCTTAGTTAAAGAAAGACTGTAAGAAGAGTTTTTAAAATAATATAATTTAAGAAATGTTATTCTGCTTTCACCAAAAATCCCTCATTTTTCCACATTTGTCTTGGATTGATAGATGTTTGCCAGGATTCTCTAAAAGGGTTATTTCCAGAAATAGCAACTAGTCCAGAAGACTTTTTCCTCAAAGGAACAGAACAGACAATATCCAGACACTACACTGTGCCATTACCTATTGGTAATATGTAAATCAATAGACGAATCTGCTGTATGTGCATCACTTCCAGCATTGCATGCCAATAAGCAACTTGATCATAGGACAAAATTTTCTTTGGACAGCATGGATGGATTGATGTAATACACTTTATAAAACAAATTAAGCTTTTTTTCAAGAAAGTCTGCATCATCTCCCAAGTCCCAAACCTTTCTTGTAAAGTGAAAACAGTTTGCCATACTGCTCATCTGTCTTGTTCTGCTTTTTATAGGAGGAGCTATTAGTGTTTAGTAAAAATAACAAAAATAATCTAGGTCATATCTAGATGCGATGGAAAGATGTGTGCAGGTTCTTTACCTTTCTCCTTCTCCCATCCACGTATTTAAGTGTCTTGCTTCAATTATCTTAACAGTTATGATCATTTAAACATTCAAGTAATAAGGGTCTTGTATATAGGGGAAATTCACTCTCTGTATTTGGGAGTATGACAGCCTCATCAATCAGAAAGTGAAGATAATAAACATCTTTGAAGAGTGTTTTAGAAGTTAGTGGAATATTTACAAATACAAATTTGAACTCCTGATCTTAAGGCTCTCATGTTACTCTAATTACATTGTCATTGGAGCTCCTGTGTATACAAATAAGTTTGGGGTGCATATAAACAAAATTACTTAAATTAAAATTACTTCTGCATTCTTCCTGTCAAGGAAAAAAAAAATCTTAAAATACAAGGTATGGATCAGTAGTTAAGAATGGTCAGATACAAAAGTTAAATGTTGCCCAAAAATAAATGTTGCGTTTGTTCCTTACAGCATCTCAACCAAACCCCTAGTAACCATTTAACATTGCTTAATATATTTCCATGTCTTCATTTTTCCTTTAACACAGCCAAACCAGTGTTCAAAGACACCCATCTTCAAAGGCTATCTCACTCTTATAGCTAAATACACAAATCAGCACTCAGGCAGGTTTGGCAGGGTAGTTACTGCACAGTGGGCCCAGTAGTGGAATTTAGACTTCTTCAATGGGAGAAAAATTGCTGAAAACTGAATTCAACTTATGTAGGTCTAGGAGATACATAGGATTTACCAAAACAAATTCACTGTGCCTATTGGTACAGGAGAATTGAGGTACCCAGAGCCCCAGCTGGGTACCTTGGCCTCTCACAGACATGCAGAAAGATACAGGAGAGAAAGAGGAATGAGCAAGCTCTGCACTGAGCCTGAAGCACTCAGAAGTAGAGAATCATGGTAAATAAGGCCAGAAAGAACTTCAAAAAGGTATTTAGTTCAGAGCACTAAACCTTACTCCCAGAGCACCCTCAATTATACTCTTGTTATTTCTGGCAGATGTTTATTTAAAGATGTCCAAAATGAAGCTTCAGCACCTCCCTATGCATTAGCATTTTTTTTAATCTTGACTATTTGAGACGTTAAAAAAAAGCCAACATTAAGCCAGAAGTTATTTGACACAAGCTAAGCTCATTATTTCCCTTCCTGTGCCTCACAGATGTGGAGGATAGATTGTTCTATTCTTCTTTTCACAGTTGCACACTTGCACATCATGTCTACTATCAGTCTTCTTTAAATAGAGAATCCTATTCCATTCAATCATTACTCCTAAGTCATGTTTGCAGCACCTCTGCTTATTCTTCTTGCTTTCCTCCAGATTCTTTCCAACTTGTTCACACCTATACTAGACAAGGCTATGTGCACGTGGACAAGAGTAGAAAGAACAATTTCTTATGCAATATAATCTTACACAAGATAAACATATTCCTGACTCTTTTTCAGTTTGTGAACTACTACAGCCCTCAGATACAGTTACAACAAGTATTATCTAGTTGATTGTCCTCATCCATTATTTGCACAGTATTTTGCATGAGTCTGCTCCAAGGGCAGTTTGTCTGAGAGAGGAAAATGTGGACTTTTTTTCGGCCTGCAAACCCATTTTGAATTCTAACACTATATTCCCACTTCCTTGCAGCCTCTCTCCACTGTATATCCAAAACACATACTTATTTTTTAATCTATACTCATTGATAACATTATTGAGCCATACTGGATCTACAATAGGCATTTGCAGAATCCTAAGGGCCATTTTGAGGTGAACTCTTTGTGATTACTCTTCAAGTACCATTTTCCAACTAGTTTTGCACTCACCTTAGAGCTCCCTCATGTGACTTCTGCAGCAAAGGCAACTTGTAAAGGAGGACATCTTTGGTGCAGCTGTGTGATAGTTCTCACACAACTGTTAGGGTGTTTGGAAAGAGCAACAAACATCTCTATCTACTCAAATTGTTTCTGCCCTCTGCTTCCTGTTTCCTAGAGTAACCTATCTGCCCCCATGGTGTTATAAGTTACTAGAATCAGGGGCACTATTTCCTACTAAAAATAAGACGTGATTTGTTGTCTCATTTTTAGTTACAAAACACATGAACTCTTCTCGTTGGCTGAGGCTTTAGCACTGAAATGATAATGGATGAACAGCGAATGGGGACAGTAGTGAAACATTTTGAAAATGAGTCTTCCTTTTGTAACTGACTTGTGTGCTTCTCTCACTCCAGGCTGTTGAACCTGGATGTGCTTCACTGAGTCAGTTGTACCTACACCTGTGGGGTTTTATCCAGCCTGTGAGGTTTTGAGTTCCTAAAAAACTGAAGATCCTGACTGAACACATCGTTTCTCACAATGCCAAGAAGGTCTAAAAAAATTCAAATTAAAATAATGAAAGTGTTCACTTGTTACAATGCTTATGTGACAAAATACACTCCCCTCTCCTTCTGTGTCCTCTTTTTCTTTCTAGTATGGGAATTCTTAAAACAATAAGCACCATAGAAATCCAGGTCTGACTACTTTGCTTTTTCTTAGAAATTAGAATACAAGTGGCAAACTAGTTGATTTGAGACATGTGAGAGATTGCACATGTAAAAGGACTATTAACTGAGTTGGGAATTCTTTCCTGCCAAAATTGAGTCTGTCTCTATATTTGTACTTGCTTAGCAAAACACCACAGCAGTTGCCAAGTTCTGGCCTACTTCATGTGTGAGGTATTATGTAAATTCTTTAATAGCTGATTTTGGTTACAGGCTCATGACTATTAAAACATGATGCAGGGGAGGGAGGTCATGGAACTGCTCTAAGCTTGCTGAGTATGTCAGGGTTTCAGTGTGGGAAGTCTTGGTGGCAAATTTGAGACAGCTAAGGCTTGTGAATTCAGGTAGGTGCCTGCTCAGTGAAGGTGCAGCTCCAGAGAGCTCAGGGAAGCCATGGCAGTCCAGCACTTGGAATAAAACTGGGGCCAGGATGGATCTCTCTCCTTGTGCCTGTCCCGCTTCTTCAGCGGCTGGTACAGAAGCAGCTGCTGAACAGGGGCTCCTGGGGCAAGAGGAGGAACAAATGCTCCCACCAAGTAAATACAAGCAGCCTGAACTGCAACAACAGATCACCACAATGTGCCAAATGCATATGTTAAATAAGGTGTATGCACCAAACAGCCTTGCAGGGTTCTACCATTACTCTAATGGTAACAGAAATATAAATGCATTTCACTAGGAGAGGCTGGAGAAATGCTCTTTGTTAGGAATCCACACCTACTCCCCCTTCCATTTAAAGCTCAGAAAAACTCCCAGAACTTCAGTGATCCAAAAATGCCTGCAACAAAACCATGAAAGATAGTGCTTCAAAGTCCTGATATTTCTAAGACAAAAGGCAAGCCAAAGCAATTCTTCCTTAAACATAAGGGAAAAAAAGAAGAAAACAGACATAAACCCTTTCCCTCCCTCCCTTTGCAGGTCTCCTTTAAACAGACTGCACCCTCCCCCTACAAAAAGAAAGAAAAAAAAAGTCGTTTAAACAAACAACAGATGCAGCCTAAACTAACTGCATGGTAAGTGCATACTAAAGGCATATGCTCTGTTCTACCTAGCCATATGTCCTTCCCACACACATACTTTAGTTCCAACTTTGGTCCAGTTTTAGACAAACAGAACAAGGGTGCATGGAGAGGTTGTCTTCTAGTAAATTTTCAGAAAATGCCCTAAGATTTGTTTAATCAATGACAGACCCTAAAAAGTAAACAGTATAAATAAAGTGCTCCAGGAAACAGAAATTAACCGTAACAATTAAAGAGAAAGTATAGACTGCATCTCTGATGAGGCAAAGCTGCTGCATAATTGTTGCTTGTAAATTTGTCAGATTCTAACACTAGATTATAAAATTATCTTCAAGAAATCTGTTACAAAAGTCTCTCCTTTTAATTTGTAGTAACATGGTCTTTTTGTCCTACAAAACAAACTCTTAGCTTTCCCATTGAAAGTATTGAATTCTACTTTGTTCCCCCTGGATTCTGAATGTAATGCTCCTTCCCAGATGATAAAGTCATATGTTGTCAAATATATAGCTTAACTGTACCAGAACTATTAGAGCTGGAAAACAGGGCTTGGAAAATATCAGCAGTTACACTTTGGCACAGAAAGCTGTTGCTTCTAAGCGTATGCTTGGAGGATTAAGAAAAGATCAAGAGGTAAAAGATCACAGATCTGGCCAGCTGTTAGCAGCTAACTCCAAAATGTGCTTCGCCCATCCTTTACTCTGACTTCAGTGGAGTAGCTACAGGAAGCCTGTGAGCCAAAACTGACTATGGTCCCATGGATTTAAGTACTTCCCTCTTTGCACAGCTGAATTAAACTAGTTAACCTGAAAATTATTTTTAAACATCATCCAACATCACTGCATTTTCCCTGTTAGTTTTGAATAATTGTTTCCTACACCATCCCCTAATTTCCTCTTAGTCAAACCTGCAATTCACACACCGAAATTGTTTTGAGGTGCTAGGTCCAGAATACCCTTAGAAATTTTGTGACAACATCCTGGTATTGCTTCTTCTGCACTGTAACATGGTTCTACCTGAAGGCTGGGGCACTGCTCTAGGAAGCTCCTCTCCAGTAAACAATATTTTTTATAGAGAGCATGTAAGATTGTAGTCAGTCAGCAACGTCAACAGCAAACTGTTACCTCATATCTACATTTCACTGATTAAATTTTGTCAGATGTTTCCTTCTCTGCTTCCCTCATCAGCCCATCAGCCCAGTACCAACAACCACCAGGAGATACAGAGCCTTCAAAACACAAAACCAGGTATGGAACTTCTATATGGCTATTTTAGTTAAGTTAAAAAGAGGTAAATAAATTTTACTTTTGTAAGTACACAACTAATTTAAAATGTTTGGATTCCCCTTGCATCTTTGTATACAATGCCTTTAATCTAAGTTTGTTTAATTCCACAGAATATATCTGCACTTTTCTGCTAATTGGATTGACTGGCTCAGATTTCCTCCTTGCTTTTCTGAGGAAAGCACCAGAAAGCCCTGTTTGAACAGATCCGTAAGGGGCAGTCAGCCAGCCACCACAGAGCTGTGCTTCCAGAGATGAGCACTGCACTTATTCTAACCCATAAAACTCTAAATTCTTTACCTAAAAGAAATCACATTATTATGGTATAATGCCTAATTATAAAAGCATGTGAGACAGGTAGGTACTCTGGACATATGGGTGGTAGGTTATGGGATTTTAGTGTATCTTCATCAATGCCTCCACCAAGGCCTGCAGGGTTAGACTCTTGCCCCTAAGGAAACTGTTAGGGGAGAAGTATCTTCTAAAAATCTGTTACAAAAAAAGCCCCTGTACTATATTTTCTCCTACAAAATATAACTCAAGCCATGCATGAAGGTAATTTCTTAAAGGTTTTAAGGACAGTGTTTTAAGGGAATTTGCATGAAATTCATTACACTTTTACAGCCACACAACTAACATACCAGTCCCAGGCTAATGAAAATTCATTCCCATCACAGTCAGGCTCTCAGTCAGTGCGAGTGGCCAAGATAGTTCTGTTTCACCTTGGGTTTGTCAGCACTTGAATTCTTTGAAATTCAATTCCTTATCTCTAGTAAAACAATGTCTCCCAAAAGAACAAAGGTTGCATCTTACATTTCTTTGTATGAAACACTTCTCATAAACCACCTTCTTTGCCTATCCCATCCTTTTCATGCATTCAGTTGCAGCCTGTCAGCATCCAGGTTTCTGTAAGTTCCCATGTTCCTCACCATGAATTTAGAAGGTTCCTCTACCTGCACCACTGCTGGCACCCTTTCGAAGGAAAATTCCCTCATGTGACACAGCAATAATTGGTGACCAGTATAATCACCTTGTTTACTTCAGAGGAACCAGTGATTTCTTAGCCAAAGGCATGTTTCAAATCAGTTCAAAAGCCATGTGAAACTCCCCCACGAAACTGTAGGCCTAGAGAATCATCATTCTTCAGCAGCTAGATCAGGAATGCCTGTCAATAAATTAGCCATGTACTATCCTTTCAAGTGGGTATACTTTATGGCACCCCTGATGTCAGGAGCACTGCAGTTTTCAAGTGGATGAGTATAAAGTTTACACTGGGGGTAATTCAGTGTTTGCTTCCAGATAGCAAGTTAGCCTAGGGAAACAAAGGTTGCCATAATACATAAGTGGAATGTGAGAGAGGCAAAAAAAAGGCTTGGTTAGGTGAATTTTCACAAACCCAAATCTTCATTCAAGGTTTATAGCGTCCCACTTGATGCCCTACCTCCCCCTCTGTTCCAGTCATTAACATTCCAGTGGTCCATGCTAATTTGGAAGTCATCATTACCTTTGGGTCTAACAACAAGAACAAAAGGTAGATCCTGGGTTAGCAAAAAACTTGATGTCTTATATCCTTCCACTCTATACTTCTGCACCGGCTGCACAGACATACAAGAGAGGATTGTTCAGCTGAAATGTGTATGTAATGATTGTCTGTCACTGCATTGTGAAAACCAGCAGTCCCTCCTGTAAAACACTTAAATACAGGAGCCTTGACTTGCAGTCTTCAGAATGAAGCACTCAAATCTGAGCTGACAAGGTAAAGTATTCATAATCATCAAGTGAAAAGTTGCACTTAGTGCTGAGATTTCAGATTTTGACTTACTGAGCAGGATCTGAGGAAACTTTCTTATTCAGTGATTAGTGAGCAAATAAAGAAGAGATCATCCATGGCCCTTAAAATGTTTGCATAAATGCTCACATTGAATAGAAAAAGGAAAGCTGTATGATTGAAAAGAAAAAAAAAATATAGCTGTAAGCTGTTCAGGAGCTTTGATTCTACTGTTGGTAATTTCACACTCTCTATTGACTGTCGAGTTAAACAAAAAACAAAACAAAGCAAAAAAAAACACACATAGATTCAAGAAACCAGAAACCATATGGCTCTAAAGATGAAAGCAGAACTAACAACTCAGGGTAATTTTTACTATGTCCATTAGAGATCTTCTGAAGGTGAACAGGAGGAAGAAAGCAAGCTGGTAAAAATGTAGGGCACCATATTAACATCATCCCAAACATTACTGTTGGGAAGCATAATTCTGGACATGCTAATGCTCTGGGGTTTTATTTTTTTTGGTCCCTTTTGAAACTCTCACACATGTGCCTCAGCCCCTAACAGATGCTAAGGTCCTGAGAGCAATTCTGATATTTGTGTCACTTGCTATCATTCTAGAATAATAATCTGTCTTTTTAGGAATTTGGTGAAGAGTGACTGGAGTCTCAAGAAAGGCCTGTGGCCTCCAGTAGTGTCACAGATAATGCACTCTATCCTTATTTTCAATGGTGTTCAGCATAGTGACCCTTTTTTTTTTTTTGAAACCACTTTCAGGAATTAAATCCTCAGAGGAGCTATAGTGAAGACATAAAATTCAGCTTATTTTCCAAATTTGGGCCAGACCCCATGCAAATGAAAGTAAGATCAGAGCACCATAGGGGAAACCTCCTTGTGTGACTTGTATCTGGCCCTTGTAAATTAGAAGATACTTAATAATCTGTGACCTTGCACAAATACCAAAGATTTTTATTTAAGTACCTCCTTTACGAGTACTTTATAAATAGTTAGTTTTGTACAGCACTTCCATGTGGAAGTTTCCACAAGAAAGGTTTCTACTCATTAGCATGTCTGAGCAATATCAACTCTCCCAATGCCACTGATGGCTACAGCACATGCTTAGGTGTGGATGGAATCAAGTCACGCTGGAATGGGGCTTCCTTTGAGACATTTCGCTCTTCACCAGGAAAACAGATGCTCATGTTTTTATACTTATGTTAAAAAGTTCTTTCAAGTTTTGCCTTCAGTGATAAAGTTAAAAACAAAGGGAAAATGTTTCTTCCTGTTTTAAAAATAACACAAAAAGCTGAAATTTCTTTTGAAGAGAGTAGTCCAGGAATCAGAGAACTAGGGAACAAAGAGTCTAAGTTTCCATCTGAAGAAAAGAAAGGAAATTTCTGCTTCCTAGAGTAGCACATCAAACATTTTGTAGGGTCTTCCAGCCATCCTGGAAGCCCTTCACCCTCAAAAACGTTTCTGAAATGCATAAAATGAATACCAATAAAAATACATAATTCCTTCCTGTTGATGGCAAAAGATGGACTTTATCAGTTGGCCCACTCAACTCATCTGCAATGTTCTTGCATTTGTTCTTATATTTGTTCTGCGTAACAGAAAATGACACAGCAGAATAACAACCGATGGAGATTACAGCTTCTTTAAGAATAAAATACATAATATAGGACTCCAGACAGATCATTCAGAAACAAACTTCTTTCTCTTTAGAGTATTTTATTTGCTCTTTACTACCAGCCAGTTGTTACCAATGGAATAAGAATTCTCTTCCTCTCTCCCTGTTGTATATATATAATAGATATGAAAAAAAATATATCTGCAAATGCATACACAGAGTCTGAATAAATGTATATGATCTAGGAAGCATTTAACTACCTCACCATCCCTTATATTTTTCAGAAAATATCCACCAGGGAGGACAGGCACAAGGGATAGGCTGTAGGACACCAGCACTTTATTTTAATACTGCACACAATCAAAATCAAATCCCAGAAGAAGAAATAGTTTTCAGATTAACTGTTAAAGTGGAAGTCTTTTTCCAGGGAGTCTATTCTGGACAATATTTGGAGAATCAAACAAAGTTATGAAAAAATTGGCTGCACCTTCTCCATTTTTGATACACTTAAGCATCAAAAGAAAGATCTGGAAACTAAGAAAAGCAACAGATCTGATAATTTTTTCTTATTTTAAAAATCAAACCAATTTCAATTTTTTTTTACTACTTTTCAAGAAAGGAAAAAAAAAAATCCCCAAATTTACATAGATATTTGGCCTCAAGTGCTAAGGGTTTTTGAAAAGGAAAGATTTCTCTGTCTTCAGATGTTAACTTTACTGCAGGAGTGTCACTCACTGTAGATTTTTCTCAGGTTTAATTTCAATTCAGTTACTTTAATTGACAAATTTAATCACAAACAACTTTGCACACATGTGATTGAATCATATATACGGTAGAATAAATATGCAGGATGCATTCCAAATGTGTTGGCTCTGGTCCAAAAGCCAGCGACTGAAGTAAATTTGGATTATCCACATGCTTCAAATTAAGCACTTGCTTAAGTGTCTGAAGAATTGAAGCCATAACTTTTTACATTTCTCTCCACAAAGATTTTATAATATTGTCCTGGGATATTTAAAAATAGAGAAAATATGAAGAACAATGATGTTAATACAGTTACACAGGAATAAGATAGTGAGAACAAGAAAAAAATGTGAACTCTGTATCACTTGAGTGTTTGAACTCTGTCTATGGCAGAAATCTACAGACTGTGAAAATCTTGACTGATAAGTTTGTATTCAATCAGGGACTAAGGAAATTCATTTTTCAGGATTTTGTAATAGAGCCAGGAGATAGAAAGAAGCCTATATTCTAGCTCTTTTATCAATGGTATGTTTCAAACAAAGCTGAATAGAACATACAGTTCTATTTGGTATATTCTCAGATATACAATACAGCACTATACATGACAGTACTGTTCTAATTCAATAAAAACAAAGAGTAAACAAACATTACTGTAGAAAGGCAGAACCAAAACCAAAGCTTTGATGATATTAGAGCTGGAAAAAACTACTAGATGACTTCCAATTCACTAGCAATAATACAACAATTACACAAGAATTCCCCAGCAACAATATAGCAGATAAACTTTTGCTAGTAAAAGTGGGCAATATCTGTGAAGATGCAATGATTACAAAAATTCATTTCTTTACATATGCCAAATATATGAAAAGAAAAGCAATCCTCATATCTTCCTCTGTTTGCAACTATAGCCAACTCTAGGTTTTCTGCTGATAGTTCTGTGTGCTTTTTTTGGCACATCAAGAAAAGTTACAACTCTAATTGTAGAATTTGAATTGATCTGATTTACTTTATTTTCGAGGAGTGTAAGAGCTTGATGTGCTGATCTGGCTTGAAATGTAGACAAAAAAAGTCTGAAAGAGTTTACTGACACAGTCACTTTTTAAAGAAACAAATAGTGGTTCCCATTCTAAAACAATTATTTATATAGTTCTCCTTCATCGTTGATTTCTCTACATGTGGAATTTAACCTCTTTTGCACACAATGCAGAACAGCAGGACTAACTGATATAATGTATAGGAAATGACTTGTGGAGCTAAAGCAAACAGTTGATGTGCTTACAAGATAAGTGTCAGCTTGCGGAAATAGCAAATAACAATGACACAATTCCCTCCTCTCAAAGTATGTGCACAGTGCAAAGACCTGCTGCTAATTTTCACTCAGCAAGGGGGGATGCCATTGGCCTTTTGTTACACAGAGAAGCTGGTGATGTCATTTGGCTTTGTACTGGATAGTCTGCTGCCTACAGGCCTATGAGAAGATTTTTCCCAGCTAAAAGTAGCACTCTGCTGAGCAGAATTAAATAATTCCACATGAATCATTCCTCGAGGCTATTATTTTTCTCATATGTATTGAAATCTATGGTTGAGCAAAGTATTCTATGGAGTAAAATATCATTGGCATCAATATGGGTTTTGCACTCTTTGGACTAATTCTCTGGTTCCTTTACTAGTAAACGCCCTTATTAGGCATGGAAAAAGATGCCTTAGGTTTTATTTTTTAAAGCAGTCCTAGGAATCTTGATAGTCCAATTTGGTTTGATCAAAAGAAATTTAGATCGAAATATGTTTTGCGTCAAAAATTAGTGTCCCTTCCAACAGAACAACAAAATTAAGCATAGACAAAAAATGTTTTCCTAGCTTTTATTTCTCTTTTCATTTGAAAGTAATTTATTTTAACATTTCCTGCCAGGCAGCAAAGTGTGGACTTTGTAGCAAAGTCAAGAACAGAAAAAAAAGACAAAGCTTTTTCTGTGTTAGGATTTGTTCTTTTTTAAAGCTTTACTCATACTAGCTTTTTCTATTCCCAGAATTTCCAGTTCAGCTTTCATGGAGGTTGTCAGAGGGTCCCCGTCTCCAGGGAACAACAATGAAATACAGTAATTGGATGTGGCACTGCAACTCTGTGAGTTTATCCCAACTTGTCACTGCTGGCTACTGTTTCCCCTCATTAATTCCATCACACTGGCTGGTGGCCACTGATTTGACATGCCCTGTCTGAGCAGAAATTACTATTCCTCCCTCAGTGGCCAGTCCCTCATTCCTTACACACTTGGGCAGTTCTGCTGCAATCAGCAGGATTGCTCATATGCATCGGAGATGGAAGGATCTGCCTGAGGATCCTTTAATAAGCCCACATGGAATAGGGGAGTATGTGGTAACTGAGCTCATGTCATTAGTTTGCATTATCTGCATGGAGCAATAGCATGTGTGGAACTCCCTGTAGCCAATAAATAGCACATAACCAAAAATGATCACAAAAAGAAGGGTTATCATGGAAAGATGACAGGCACATGGCCAAGAAAAGGAAAAGATTGCCCCAAAAGTACAGCACAACCCATGTTAGTTCCTACTGTGCTGTTGATTACTGAATAGCAAAATTCTTTAAAAATTACCATCAGAAGTTTTATTGGAAGAGATCAACCGAGATGGCAAATCTGAAGAAATGCAGATCTGCAGAAAACAGGACAAAACGATTCAGGACTATCAGATTGTAAAGACTTTTAACATCCATTTGCCCAAACACTCCTGGAACATAAGTCACATAGTCTCATACAAAAAAAACAGAAGTAGCATTGTCTTAACACATCACCTTAAATACCATCCTTAGAGAAAAATATCTCTCCAGGGCAGCACAATTTAGACCATCCCTAAAGAGCAACAGTTTTCAGGGTGCAGTGTATTTGAATTAAAGTTTCACATCAGCAGTTATAATTCAGAAAACTTATATCAAGCATAAAAATATTAATCATAATTTTTACATAGGCACATATAGATGTGGATGTGTTAAATACTAAGGACAATTAGTAACTTTAGAATACTATTATATGCATATTCTTTGATAAAAGAAAATTACAAATTCTCTTTTAAAAGAATTTTGACAATTTACCTTACCATCTTAAAAAACAGGTGAGATTTTGCCTGGACATTCAAATGGTAATGATTATTTTCTATGATTAAGTCTGTTAAGCTATCATTATCAATTCAAATAATAAATGTATGGTTAATTCACAGATTCTCCTGGTTCCTTAACTGAACAATACATTCATCTTACTTTTCAATGTAAATGATCATAATTTTTGTATGCAGCTTTAGAGGAAACTGGATTTCAGTGATGGGTGTAAGTGTGATCCCTGTGTGAACTATAAAGCACCTAAAATGCAATGAGCTGCAAAAGGGTTACAGTTACTTGAAAACAGAAACTTAAGGAAAGAGCTTTTCTCATCCCATAATCTTCTTGGGTTTGTTGTTAACACCTTTCTCTGATTTTGAACCTGTAGGTAATACTGTATTTATAAAACAGATTATGTTCCTTTTCTTCCCTGTATTTTATCTTTCTTTCAAACTGTCACCTTAAAAGTATATATAATACCCAAATATTAGCAGATTTCTGTCCAGCTGAGATTGTCCATCACCTCAGAATAAGCCCTTCAATCAGAACCACAAGTCCAAGGTCATTCACAGAAGTCTGCTTCTGCTGATATCCTCCTGCCTGCCCTTGGAGGGAATCCACTCCCTTTGGCATCCCAGATTCTAGGAATCTGCTAACCATCGAGGCTGCAAAGGTTCTTCAGGGCTGAAGAAAAATCTGCAAGCCATTTTCCTAACCTGGAGAGCCAGGTCAGTAAGACAATAAAAGAAAAAATGAAAGAAACTAACATAAATAGCTTTTGACACCCAGCACCATAAAAGTAAAATACTTTAAAACTTGGCATCATATAGAAGTTAGCTAATTATAGTGGCGCCATTCATGATGATATAATTAACTGTATGTCTGCATTTCTATTATAAACTCCTATTTTCAGAGGTTTATGATAGAGCTTTAAAAATTTGCTCTGGCCAGAGACTTGGCATGCTGAATCTCACCCTGGAAGCAACTTTTTTTCCCTCCAAAACTGAAGAAGAAAGACCTGCTGGTGTTTTGTTTGTGGGGGAGTTTTTTTGGGTTGGGTTGGGGTTTTTTTGAAAAGCTTATAATAAGGTAATCCCAAATCTTCATTTGCGAAGCCTAGCCACGATGATGATGATAAGGTAATAAAAATAACAACATAGAAATAGTGCCCTTTATGCACTCAAAGACTTTGGGGTTTTAAAAACAAATTTTGTCCTGTGTTGTGTGATGTAGTGATAAAAGTGCCCCACACACCTCGTTTCTGGAAATGCTACTGTGTTGCACATACTTTAGGTCAGGAACGTGTCCGAAAATTTCTAACCAGGACCTGCTGTTGGAACAACTCCTGCGCTTAAAACATCCTGACATCCTCTCATTCTTAATTGGCACCTCTTTTTTTCCTCCCTCCTTTCTCCCGAAAGCCGTATGGCAGCCAAAAAGCTGATCTTACACAAGTGGAATTGAGGTCCCTTCCTTGCATTTAGCAAATCTAGTAGTGATTCCTTACGGAAATTGAAGAAACATCCTGCAATATGGAAAAAGCCATAAGTTTCCTGGAAGTGGGCAGGCAAAATCAAGACACACCTACAGCACACTTAGCACTGTTTGCAGAACAGGTCCAGCGGTTACTGGGGCAGTCTGTCCCTGGGCAGCCCGATGAACTGCTCTGCAAGGGGTTGGCTCCCTGTGTGACTTTAGGCTGCTGGTTTGGTGACTCTTCCAATATACATGTTACCTCCCTGAGTGAAATACACTGAAGCTGAGCTGTTAGGGAACAAAAGTCTACAGAGATATACAGAAATTTGGTGTTTACTCCTCGATGAATAATCAGAGATTTTACCATAGTTAAAGGAAACGTGACTGTGAGATTTGCAAAATAGAGTTATAGCCAAGGAATAAAATATTCTAAACATCTGCTCCACAGTACTTATTAAAACTACCTTTTTTTTTTTTTTTAATCTTCTGGAAGTTAAAATTGGTTTTGTTTACTTATATACACTTCTAAGAGAATTCCTTACACCAACAATTGGCCTCATCACAAAAATCCTGATTGCCAACAATGTACTGGAAACTTCCATATGATATTGAGAAGAAGTTTCCTTCCCCTGTTTCCATTTTGGAATATTCTGTTCTTACTACTCTGCTGCTTTCCTTTGGTCTGGAGAAGATACTGTTTATTCCTTTGACCCTCTAAGAACTCCTTATGCAGATTTCTTTAGAGCCAATGTCTGTGGAAATCAAAAGGAGAGTTTTAGCTGATTTACCAGTCAGACTGATGGGCTCTTTGTGATCCTTCCAATGGTATACAAAAGTGTAGTTTCTTCTTTTCTCTATGGAGCTGTTATTCTTCCTGTCTTTTAGGACATGGTTATTGACATAAAATAATATGGAGAGACATTTTGTTCCCTTTGCAACAAAACAGTGAATCACTACTTTTTCTCATCTTGCTTTCCCCCCACATACCATAACCCCACTTTGTTTGGATAGTGTTTCTACAACATTTGCCTGCATAATTGTATTACACAGCTACAACTTTCCTTCCCAGAAAATACCCTTTGAATACTTTCCAGATGAAAAATTACACTGGTTCTCTCCAGGAGGCCAAACAACGTTTTTCAAATGCCACATGCACATTCTGTACTAACTCCAGTGGTGGTGGTCCCTCTACTGTGTCTCTCTGCTCTGTATCTCAGGATATTAGGTCTTAGGAAGAAAAGATAATGCCATCTCTATAGCACTAAGACACAGAGAACACAAGTCTGGAAGTAATGCCATGCATATTTCATCTTTGACTAGAAAAGCTAGGGAGTAAACAAAATAAAAAAGTAATTCACATGATATCTTTCTGTTTATAGTAACTATAATACAGCTGAGAGCACGTTCCTAAGAGCAAACCATGCTTAAACATTTGGAAATGTAGTTATCGTGGCTAGAGCCCAGGTATCTGGTGACAACATTTGTGATGGAGTTGTTAGAATTCATAAACACATAAATGCAGCCAAAGCTCTGAGTACACTGGGGACTCTTGCCAAGGCATAGAAGTTTTGCTTCCCTTGCTGGTAAGGTTATGGAGGGAATATAAACTGTGTGTTTGTACATGAATCATTGTCATTCCTAAGGATACCAAGGGGGCCCACATCACAGCCTTTCTCACTCAGGCTACCAAGATTGCATATCCTTCCCCAGCCAGTCTCCACACAAGTTTATATGCAGGGTACAGACTGAAAGATCCCCCATCACGCTGGTGTGGCACAGCTTCCTAGACAGTACATCACAGTGATCTAAGATGTCCCAGATATATAAAAGAGGTTAAGGGATATGCTGTTCCATCAGGTTATTTCTCAAGACCACAATTTAGATTTAGTCTGTGGTTACTCTCCTGGTTCAGCTTCCAAGAGCTCCAGGTGTGAAAACCTTGTGGTAGGCAATGGCATTTCCTGTGAGTGATCTGTGCTCGAAGCAGACCTGCTGCAATGATTCCAGCACTCCAGAGAACCCCCACACCTGGGTAAGTACCAGAGGGGTTTATCAAACACAAATGACTAAACAAAGTTCAATGCAACTATACCTCACAGTAACTACCATGGCACCCACTGCTTCCCTGTCAGTTTATGCCAAGAGATACACAAATGAAGATGATAAAAGATTAGCAATGTATCTGGAGTAGCTCCTCTGAAGCAAACCTAGTTATATTCTACTTACTTTGGTGTAAAGGAAATAAAAATCTGACAATTTGCAATGCAGAAAAGGAGAAGACTAAATTCAGTCTTTGGTAAGCATCAAACTTCCTAGAAGGATAATTATTTTAGTCAGTGACTGTCTAACCTGTGAATGACCTGATCATGTACTATTTTTCAGACATTAATGTAAACTCATAACAGGCAACAAAAAGCAGCCAACAGTAAAAATCTGTAGGAAAGATAACTATCTCCTCCTTTGTCTCAATTATTTTTCCTCCACAGTGATTTTATCTTTGCTGTCTGTTATATTTATAAAAAACATTTTATATACTTTCTATTATAAAACAGAACAGATGAAAGAGTGTTTATATTAATTATATTTTGATTTCTACATGAGTTTGAGATGTAATTCCAAGTGCACCCAAACTACTGATAATTATGTTTTAAATATAAATTTCATTTAAAGAGGGATGCCCAGAAATATTTTTACAGTGCACTTTCAGATCAAAATGCCAATACATTAAAAATTCAAAAGCCCTCAAAAATAAAATCTGTTCAAACAGGGTGGGAAAACAGAAGAGAGGTATTGAAATGAAAGGAACATATCTTCAAATGAGCAATTCTCTTTTTCATTCAGATTTTTGAAAAGGTAGATTAAACTGAGTTTATAACACTGAAAGTTTTCAAATGAAACTGTAATGTCTCAATAGACTCAGTCCAAATTCTAGGAGATTTTACATTTGAACAATATTTAGATTACCTTTTTATCCTAACTCTAGGAAAAATATTAAATCTTGAAAATTCTCCTGAGTTAAGGCAGTCATATTGTGCCCAGCAACACTCCTAATCAGCTGTTCAGAACATCAATGTCACCTTGCATCACAGCACCAGCAGTGGTCCACACCTGAAGGGTTTTCTCTGTACTCGAACAATAGTTGGAACATTTTGGTAGAAATTCTTTTTTAAAGAAAACAATTTTTTTTTTTTAAAGTGAGAAGATACTTTGATTTTTTAAAAAATATTTACAAACCTAGACCTGTGTTTTAATTTAAAATATATTAATTGAAAATATCACTAAGAGGTAGCCCTAATCTAGAATTTTCATCCTTTTGCTATGCCTCAAAAACTTCGGCAATTGCAGTAGTTAAAAGACTGTAACGGATAGATTAATCTTAGAAAAGTGGTTTAATTTTTTGGATTGAGATTTTCTTTAGTAACATTCAAAGCTAATATAGACACTAAATTAATAAAATTAGATCTTTTAAAATTTGTATGTTTCTTTCTGAATGAGATTTTACTACAAAATATCAGAATTCGTATTTGATTGAATATCCAGATATTCAATATACTTCCCATGGAGATCTCTGAAGGCAGAAGGTTTTTTAGGTTTTCCATTCCAAAAAAATTCTTCTTTATTGCAAGCCCTCTTGAAAAAGTTTCTTATTTCCCACGGGATGTAAAAATGAGCCTAGTTTTCCTTGAGAAAGGATCTGTGATAAGCTGTTCATTTCTGCAGCCACTGGCTCTGGCTTGCCCCAACGCTGCTAAATTCTTTGTGTGAGGAGCTGCCAGTGTGGCTCCTTGGGAAAATCAATAATTAGGGGGCGAGAGTTTCTGAGCCTTTACTTCCATCTCCCACGGAAAGAAATAAGGAAATAACAAATTCTATACTTCTTTAAAATCCAGTGGCTTGGCTGCAGCGGGCATTACCTGAAGGCATTACCTTCTCACGCTTTAATTTAACAGCTACTCTATTTGATTTACATAATACTCAGTTAAAATGACAACCAGAGCTTAGCATTACTGCCTGCAGCCTTACAGCTGATGCTGTCCCAAGCCCTGCCCTCCAAGACAACTATGCCCAAGTGCCTTTGCAGTCACACCCACAGACAGCAGCAGCAGCTGCTCCAAACATGTCACCTCCTGCCTGCCAAAGGGACACCCACGCAGGGCAGGGGCAGGACAGGCACGGCATGACCACAGTCAGCACGGCTCTGGCCAAGGGGCAGACACTTTCTAAGTGCCTGGGTGAGGCTGAGATACATGAATCTCCAGCTGGGTTTGTTTTTAGCCTTTGTTTCTCAGTAGGAAAATCTCCCTGATTTGCTTTGCTCAGGTGTTACCAGGGGCAGCATCAGCCTCAGAGAGCTTTTGGGGGGGCATGCACGGCATTGCAGAGGAAGTGCTGGGCTGTTTTGAGTGCCTGGGACTGCTGGTGACCAGGGGGTGTCTGCACACTGTGGGGGGGACCTGTTCTGCAAGGACCCTGCTCTCCCTGCCAGTCACATCCCCTGACACAAGCAGTGCTGAGAGTGTTGTACAGCTCGCTGCATCCTTACTGGTGTCTCTGCCATGGGAAACCAGCATTTGATACTAAAAAGATGTCATCTTGTCAACACATCATCTCTGAAAGGCTGGTTTAGGCCTACAGCCCAGGCATGGGTCACACTGGCAAACAGTACAAGCATAAATTTGCTGCTCAGAGAAGAGAGTGGTACATACAGAAAGGCAGTGCAGAGCACCTAAACTCGAGGCCCGAAGCAGCACAACATCCAAAGGAGCAGTTTACCTCCCTACCCCCTGTTCTTTCTAACCCTTGCAGTGTTTACACTGCAGAAGTGGCTACTTTAAAAAACGAATGCTGAATTGAAAATCTGACACTACGTTATTGGCATTTAGCTGATAATCAGTGTTAGATAGTTGCATACATCTGGGTCAAGGGTACACAAATTAAGTTTGTTAGCATCACTGCAAACACTTTAAATATTGCAAGAATATTTTTTTACCACGGAATTTAATTTTATTTTTAACCACAATTATTATAGCCTTAGTCTACAAAAATCATATGAACTCTGGGAAGCATATGACAGGCTCCCAAATCAACATTTAAGCAGTTTAGAAATTAAAACTTATTTAAGAAGAGACATTTAGAGTATTATTGAGGAGCTGTTCTTATTTCATACTACTTCAGCATCACAGCTTGGCTAAAGGTTGTAGTCAGTTCAGTAGAAATCAGTATAATGATTCCAACATTAAGAAAAATGAACAACAGGGAATATGATTTAGAGATAGTACATGTCAATTTTGAAATACCATCTTTTGGCTTATGTGCATTCCTGCTGTGTGTATGTGAGAAAGAGCTTCTTTCATGTATTTCCAGATCAGTTAGAAGTATCTACCAATACAGCTGCAAGATAATGAGCCCAAGTCTGCTCTGACTGCTGTATCACAGACAGAACAGGACATCTCTCTGCTCACCACGGACTTGCTGGAGAATCCTCAGCTCTCAGGGGACAAACAGAAAAGCAGTCACAGCAAACAGCTTTACCTACAGGCCTAGAGCTAAGGCTGCAGTGTATTAATGGCTGCCACAGAAAATATGAAGCTGATTATCTGCCATGAAATGAGAGGGCTGATTCTCCCCAGCTGTACACACTTCTGGCAGTGTAAAGAATCTGCCTCGCCTTTGCTCTCTGATCACACAAGGAAAATTTACCTTACCTCTCTCTTCATCCTCTTCTTTACATGTCTGAGATATGATCAATGAAAAAAGGTGTGAACATATTTATCCCCTGGCTGACCTTGGCTATATTATCAGGTCCAGGTATTAATGTAACTGCACGAACAAGGGAGTACTGTCCTTGCTTCTTCAATTAACAAATCACTTCTAGCAACTAAAATGCCACCAGTAGTGCTGGCAGGTAAATTTTCATCCTGAGAAACTTTATAAAATACACTCCCAATGACACACAACTGACTAAGCCAATAGGGATTTATAAGAATTATTTAGATAATCTACTAATTTTTAGTGGCTGTAATGGGAAATGTTCTCTTCTTGGAACTATCCTTTACCATTCTGCAACAGTAATACAGCTTTTTCTTAAAATTCCCATCAGCTTTGCCATAGGATTTAGAATATTGAGTCAAAATTGTTGCCACCCATGTCAAACTTAACCCTGCACCACACCATTTCTCACTTAGAGTATTTTAATGGCAATGTTACTCTGTATGTGACATTTGGTCCATTGTATACTTGTATATTTTCTCCCAGTGTATCACTGAGATTCTGACACAGATTGCAAATTACAGATGTTACACAAATGCACAAGCAGCTAGCAATGACAAAATAGACACAGACGTGTATATGCAGCTTTTAAAATTGTTTTCCATACCTCTTTTTAAAAACATTCCTCGACCAGCCCTCTTTCAACCCTCCCCTCCAAACTGAATACTAGCACAGGGATCCAGATCATCTATAGTTTTGAATCAGAAATGCAAAACCCAGGTATGTCCTGCCTTGTTTATGAGGAATGAGTATTCCTTACTTAAAGACAACTTTCATTAGTCACGTACTTAGAGTGTATAGGAGACAAGTAAAATTAAACAGCCAGACATTAGACTCTCTTTTGTGTGTAAGTGTTCACAAAGGGCAGAGGAAGAGAAACTACAGTTTAATATAATTCTACTATTAGTTATATGGATGCAAAACTGAAGAAGCTCAAGCAAAGTCAGCAGAGATCTCCAGATATGCTGCCATAGCTGACAAAAGCGTTTGGCTCAGGTTGCTTACAAAGCTCAGCAGTGGCTATCACCCTTATTCAGTCACACCAGCACAGCAAGCAGTACTTTGGGAAGAAGAGGATAACTCCTCAGTGGCACATCTGTTAGGTATAGATGGCATTCATTTGAGTAGCTTTGCCAATGGATGACATGCCAAGTCCTTTATACTAAAAGGCTTCTGCTTGATGTTAATCATTCGCTCTGTGCCAGTTAACATGTTTATCCTTCTAGGAAATACTTTGATCTATACTGGCACTTGAAATATAGCAACCAATTTTACTAGACTGGAAATGAACAAACAAGATCTTGTGTGAATTGCCAAATGGCACAGCAAAATGCAGGATGCATGTTACAAAGGGTTGCTTAGCAACTAGAAAAGGCCATGCACTCCATTTTACTATTTTGGTTTGAAATAGAAAATAAATGGCCTTATAGTTGTTTGAAATACATGGAGAGCTAGAACACAATACTGCTCTGGAGAAATCTATTTGTGAGGAGTGTGTGTCATGGGAGACAGAGAGACTCTGAACTCAACATTCAATAGGTAAGTGAAGGAGAAACTGCCTTTCAGATATTTTGCCTTAAAATGTAAATGTAACAGTAGTTTAAGTTCAGTGCATGTATTGTGCTATTCAACCAGGATTTAAAACAATTGTTTATTTTTACCTTTCATCTTCGAATTGTAAGAGGTTTAGTTTTTTGCAAAGACAACTATTAGCTCATCCTGCATTTGCATGCAAGGAAGTAGAAGTTTAGAGCAGTTGGTAATTTACCCATGCAAGTTGCCAAACTGAATACATCACAGGCATCCTGAATGTAAGCAACATAAAAAAGAAAACAAACAAACAAACAAAAAACCCAAGGAACTTCAGCATAAAATGCCTCCTTCCTCCCTCTTCCAGAGCTCTCCCCATGCCTGGCAGCCGGTCTTAAATAGACAGATATGAATAATCACCTAGCAATACTTAATATTCATACAGGAAGAATAAAGGTCTCTGAAAACTTGAAGTCTCCTATAGGTCAAAGAATTCACTGTCTTTATTTTCCAACATGAGAAACTGAGACAGAGATTAAAACTATTCTAGAAAATCACGTGGGAAGTCTACTGTGTTTTGAGAGGAGAACACCTTAGCAGTAGAGTTATCTTCTCTTCCACCAGTATTCTTATTATACAAGCATCTAAAGCAGGTATGAGCACTCGATATTGCTCAGCCAACAAAACTCACTTGCACACTCCATCTCTGTGTTATCTCTCAGCCCAGGCAATCACACGCTGGAGCCAACGCACGAGTCCTCGGTGCAGCCGCAGGAACCCACCTAACTCAGTGGGAGTTGAGAAGAGCCCCAGCCCAGACAGGGCTCAGACCTCTGCAGCAGCGTGGTACAACAGGGTGAGCTGAGCACAAAGGAGCAGCTACTGTCAGGAGGTGTCAGGCCCTTAATCTATGTAACATGTAAGCTGCAGCCAACAGCCTTCGACACAATACCGCATGTGTCCGCTGAAAATGGCATTGCCCATAATTGCATTGTTTGCTTAGAAGGGACCTGAGATCCGGATCAAGTTCAACAAGATCTGTGTCATTCTAGTTAGTGCTGTTTTTCAAGCACACCCCTTAAGTGAACAGAAAGCCCTCTGAATCCATGACCAGACTTTCAGGGCCAGATAACTGACTGTTTCGGTTTCTTTCAAGTTGTATCGCAGTAGACACACACAGTATCCTGGATACTGGACAGATTCAAAAGTGGGAAGAAAAGGTTCCAGCACACTGGCTTTAAAAGAGAGAACAAAGTAAGTGAGGATCAGAGGGAGGAAGGCGATCGCTATGACACTAAGACAATTAATCACTGCCAGATGTTAAGGGTCACACAGCACTGCATGCTGGGAAGATCAGCAGGGGTTCTTGGACAGGGAATAGAGGGAAAAAATAACCTGTCATGTCAGTGAACTAGTCAGGGGTTTAGGGTTCCTGTCGTTTAACTATTAGTGTGCTCTTAATAATAAAATGACAATACATTGAAGAAGAAGGGGAGGAAGATAGGGGAGTTGGCAGAAAAGAGGGAGTGACAGCTTAATAATCCCTGTCTGTCAAAAGCACTAAAAATACCATCCCAAATTCAATGCTCTTACTTTTGTAATGAACGCACCAGGGTTCCTGTTTGATTAATAGAACACTTGTTGACTGACAAGGACAAATGTGCACATGGTCTGAACACAGCACTGTGCATAAATAATTTAAATTGTACTACAGCCAGAGCTCAGCTTGCATTGGGGGTTCTGTGATAAACCCCTATGTTTCAGCAGTTCATAACATGGCCCTAAAAGTAAAGCTCAGAAGTCTCAACCCTAAAGTTGGACTGAGAAGGCTGGTTGGTTTCTTTGAAGCATGAAAAAGAAATCAATACCCTTTGGAAATCACAGACCTTTGTTAGGGTAGTGGTGGTGGTGTCTCCGTTGGCTCTGGTTGTACATCTCTCACATTACAGCAAAAAGCAGATGGCTTTACACTGAACAATGCAAACAAATTTGTATTCATGGTTATTCCCACTCATCCCCACTAACAGCAACGCTAATGACAGGAGTATATAATCATCCCAAAAATAGGGAACTTCTTTCTTTAAACTTTATTTTCAAAGGAAAGAATTCAGAACATTTTGTAAATGGACACTTAGTTGCAAATATTTCCTGTGTTTCTTTGAGGGATTAATTTAGTTTGGTTAAACTGTTATCTAATGATACCCTTTTCCACAGCCTGCTTTTACCTCAGAAAGGAATATTTTACACCAAAACTGACACATCTCTTTGTTCTTATAACAATATGTAAGTGCTCAAATATTTATCAATATTTCATGTCCCTGGGGCCCACACACAAGGGCAATGGAAGAAACAAACAATTAGGACACTTGCAGATATCCTGAGTATCTCATGGAAGACCTAACTTCAAAATTTCCATTGATCCTGTACAGGTATGACTGAATTCACACATATCATATCAATCATAATTCACTTTTCTGAATATTTTACTCACCTGGTGAGAATATGCAAACACTAGAAACGATGCCTAAATTGTTGGCTATTTCACCATTTTTTTTCCTGACAAGTCAGAATACATCTTTAAATCATTATTCAGGGAGTAAAATAACTGCTAGTTTAAACAATTCATCACAATATGGTCAGAAGGGAAAAATAACGAAACTGAATATATCATCAGATTGGAAGCTATAACAGAACTTCTCCAAACAGTCCACACTTTATCTAAGATCTGCTCTTTCCTTCCAATTCATTGGATCTTCTAATCTATCAGATGATTTTGGTGACCTAAATTCCAATCAAGAGAAGTGTTGCTGAGTACTTTCAGCTTTCCTAGCAGCCACAAAGGTGAGATTCCTTGCTACCCTTGGGGAAGGCTTGGCTTTGCAGAAGCAGGCTCTCAAGGCTTAAGCAAATAATCAGTAGTTTGTTAAATTTTTCTGAGTATTTCTTTTCCAGATTTTTTTTCTTGCAATTTATAATGTGATTTACATAAATAGCAAATTTATATACATTGCATCCAATAAATATGTAGAAGAACTGCTTCTTTGCCCTCTTCTACATTAGATAGTATTAAGAACTTAATAGGTAGTCCTCAAATGTGAGTAACCATTTTTGACTGTATTATGTCTTCTTCAATCATTGTAAGAAGCTATTTTTTATTTATTTCCTTGACTCACTATTTGGAGTTTCAAATTGTTCTTGCAAATCTATATAGATTAGACAAGTCTTTATAGCAACCTCTATGTTGTAGTCAAATTGTATAAGGAAAAGGGTTGTACAGTAGCAACTTTTTCAATTTGTTGAAATGAACACAGTCAGGACTCATCATTCCTCTTCCTAGCATTGCCACTAAATTACTTCAGGCAAAATTTGGCTTGTGCTTCAGCTGCCTCCTTTATAAAACTGTAGCGAGCCTTCCCCAGTCTCGTTAATCACATATTTTCCAGTATTAATGGACATCACAGTACTGCACTATTATGGAACCTTTCAGGAGAAAGGAGAGTCAACAGAGAACTTCTATGTAACCAGCACCTCACATCACGTGACACCAGCAAACCCATCACTCCTTAAAAAAGCTGCTAAGGTAGCCCTCTGCAGAAGGCAAACATTGTTTTACACGCCCATCTCTACAGCAATAGTGTCTCGTTAACCAACCTCCTTTGGAGTTAATTTAATAGTTTGACTGATGTGACATATTACGAGTTAATTTGCTAACATTACTTCATAGCATTAATGTCACCTTTATATTTATTTAATACATCATAGCAGACACAGAGTACCTCTGCCACACTTTCCCACTATTTACACAGCGCAGAAATAAGCCCAGGAACTTGCTGCTTAAGCTCTCTGTCCCACAGTTTAGTTTCCTCTTACCTTTTCTTGTTGTAGTTCATTGATGTCGGAAACACAACAGATGGTTGATGCTGCTTTGTAATGCTTCTGTTTCCTGGTGGCCCCTGATGCTGTGTGTCACCACACTGTAAGGGTGCTTTAAGGTGCAATGAGGTTTGAGGTACTTGGAGAGACAAAGAAGCCACCTGAGGTACTGATGCACTGTCTGAATAAAAACAAACAAACAGAACTGGTTACACAAGTGCAAGGCACATTCTTGCAGCATCTTCAACAAGTAGTTTTACCTTACGAGATAAAAAAGGTAAAAATAAAATAAATGCTGCATGTAGACCAAACACCTTTTGGGTATTTAATTTATCTCAAGAATTTCCAGCTTATAAGGAAACTGAGAATAACTGAAGGCCACTAGACACTCAATACATCACATTGCTAAGCAAACCAGTCCTGATGTTCCATGTACTTGGACTTTATCAGCCACTTCATCATCCTAAGACATCTGGCAAATGACTAATATACTTTTTGTCTCTTTGTTTTCATGGATATAACAGATTGGACAAGATTAAAAGCAAAATTTGCATGTTACAGAGACACATGCAATAGTCTGCATAATTGCACATGGGTTATGTTAGTAGGGCATTTTCATACATGAAATTTCCTCTGCTCCACAGCACTTTCACACACACTTTAGTTTGTTTCATACTTCATTCCCCTAAATGACATACCATGATATACAGCTAAACTTTCTGCTGGATCAGTCCTACAATTACACATGTTTGTTCCACATGTGCCTACCAAAAATATCAGAGCCTCCATGCAGCTTTCTTCTTTAAAGTAAATAGCAAGGAATAGACTGTTTTATTCCTCTCCAAAACTTTAGTCCCAGTAGGCAAAAAAGAGTCTTAGTGTGTGTGAAAAGGATGGGCAACAAAAAAGCACAAAAGCTTTTTTGCTTTTGTCACTTAAGCTATCAAACAAATAAAAGCAGACTGGCTAGCAGCCAACTTGAATTGCAGTTAAATAAATTTCTATTACACTTATTCATTTTGGACAACACAAAATAATTGATCAAAAGCAAAAAGCCCCCAGAAATTATTTTTAAGTTAAAGCCTATCTTTAGCAATATGATAGCAATCTATAAGCTACTGCAGGCAGAACAAGTCATCATTTTAATTTGTGACAATTAATAAGGTGAACTTATATTCATTCTAAGAACTTCCTTCTTGTTCCTAAAGGAAAACTGACTTGTAATACAGCATAACACATATTATGGGAAAAGTTTAAAAATTGCTGTTAACAAAACACATCTTACCTCTTTCAAACGCAATAAAGAGCACTTTAATTTTTCTTTAAAAGTTTATAAATAGGCAGATATAATTTTACCTACAGAAGTATTAGTATTAATTGTCAACTTTGCCCACATATTTGCAGGCTATATTCTCAAAGCAATATTCTTATGTTGATTACTCAGCTAGCAAATACACAGGTGAGCTGTTTATTTTAAGAACATTTCATTAACCCAGTGGGGTCTTGAACTGAAAGAAATGGCTTAGTTTTTCCTTGTGCATTGTAGTAGAATATGCACCTAAATTATCAATGGCATTTACCCTCCAGCTTAAACTAGAGTAACATGGTTGACAGGAGGAGAGCTAACTTTTAAATCCAGCCAGATAGACTGTTTTCTGACAGAGTTTCAACTGAACAATACACATGTAGACAATTACCCAGGTTTTAGAAGCTGGCCAAACCCAGAGAAGAGCTGGAAACATGTTCCTTAGTGTTTCTCATTACAGACTGACTGACTGAAAGGATTCCATGGGAGAATGGCTTGTTCAGGGCTGGCCTTTCATCTCAGAGGCCTGTGTATAATGTGCCCCAGATTCCGTGTGAGTGAGGTGGTGTAAGCGCGGTCTGACCTGGGAGTTGCTTTTCACGGCACATGAGCAGTGCAGAATTCATGGGCAGTGCAGGTGGCAGCCAGTGTGCCAGGCAGGGGCAGGGGTGCCAGTGGGAGTGCAGGTCCTGGTGCTGTTGTTCCAGGCAGGGTTTGCCCTGCGCTCCCCTTGCAGCCCCTGCAGAGCCACCTCACCCCATCTGCACACCTTGCACACAGAGGAGGTGACAGCACTTGGGAATCTGAGCCAGGCTTGGGGGGAGTTCTAGACTGACTGACAATACATGTAGTTTTGCTTTCCTTACAAACTATTAAAAAAAAAAAATCTAAGGCCCAGTCCAATCTGCTAACACTGCTTTAATTCACTACAAGGCTGTTGGTTCTCATATCAGTCTCCAAGTACAGCTACACCTGCATGTTAGTGAAGGCAACTGCCATCCTCAGCACTGGGAGGGATTTGCATTTGAAGTACAGTTTACTTCAGCAGTTTGCATGGAATAATTGATATCCTGCTATTTTTTCCAAATGCTTTTACAAGAGTTCAATGTGTGTTGGTCTGTGCATGTTCTTGAGCATCAGACTGGTAATCGGATAAAATCCAGCTGTATTGATAAGATACTCCAAAAGGAAGCATTAAATGCATAAATACAGTGTGTCTACCATGACCTGATATGTTGATTGCTCCATACTTTTCGCATACTGTCTTGAATTTTGCTATTAAGCTGGGATTTCTCACAGTCAAGGAAGCAAACCCAATTCCAAAATCCAATTTCCCTTCAGTTTTTCTAAACCACAAACTAGTACAATTTATAGAGAAGAATATATACTATGACACATTTTCTCAAAGGGAACATTTACTGCAGAATCCATCACTCTAATGACATCTTTTTTAGCCTCTACATTTTAAGCATTTCACTACAAGTATGTCTATTCGCAGGAATTAGTAGAGCCTGTATTAGTCAATGCTAGACCACCAATATGGAGTTTTGTACAGACACAACACCTCAGATTTAGTGTAAGGAGTATGCAAAGATTGAATCTATTTTATGTATGTGCAAATTTTTCTAGAAACAATTTTCTCCTTTTCGCAGCAGACTTTGGCCTCTCAAAGATGCATTCTGTGAGCCCACCTGCATCCCTTAAAGCATCTCTCTACATGGTGCTGAAGCAGAAAAATAAGTGAGGTACCTACTTTCTTTTTGCTCTCTTTTAATCTGATGACCCTTCTGTATTTAGTGGTCCCAGAGAAACCCCAAACTATCTTTTATTATTCTCCACGGCCACATTTTACTTCTCAAATATTTACTGCTCAGCTACACCTAATTGCCTTGAATGTTGCCTCTTGGAGAAGAAATTATTATCAGCCTCTTCAGATTGCTCTTCCCGATGCTGATACATGAATGATATAGTTACAACTCTCCCACTACTTGTGTTTGTACAGTTACAACATCTGGAGCCAGTTAATAACATGAGAATCACAAAAGAAGGAAAGTTTCCAGCCTTTGCGGTTTCTGAGAAAAGTCACTCAAACATACCCTACAAGCCCACAAACCAGAAAATAAAGTTCTAATTTTATTTATTTAAAATATCATTAATTTTCAGTACTTAGGGATGACAATACTGTGTGGCTGATCCTCTCATCTCAGTGTGAGCCTGATGCCTATAATGGACAGACAGCTGCGTGTTTGGTCATGGGAGGAGCATTTTCCTGTGTTAAGGAGGATGCTCAGAGCAAGGACACTGAGGAGCTTGGGGCCTGGAACAGCACAGCTTTGCTGCTGCTCTCCTGGTCTGCACTGCTCTGTGCCAACCTGCTGTGTCCAAAAAGTGCCATGCTGGAGCAGGAAAGAGTAGTACCACTCTGCACTTGAAAAGTCTTCATTTATTTCCCACTGTAGGATACCTATTGTTCCTATTCTTAAGACACTCACTCAAAAGATTACATATATAATAATCAACAAATAAAATAGTAGAACACGAGCAACATTTATGCTGCTCTCCAAGACTCACATGGTTTTGGAATTTGCTCCAAGATCAATTAATTACTTTTTTATAACACACGAAAATTTCCAATTAGAAAATTGCCAATAGTACAGAGCCACTTGCTCATAGATCAATTTTATATTGTAAAGATACTTATAGATTTCCACTTTGGAGTTAGCGATTTCTAGAAAGATGTGTTAGAAAAAACTTTCAAGAGGCTACAAGCCATTTTGGTTTATGTACAAGAATGTAACTGGTAAAAGAGGAGCTATTGGAACGCTTCAGAAACCTTTAATGTGAAGCCCTTGTCTTTCCCATTTTTGAAATCTTACTCACTTGAGTAAAATAACTGCCAACTGTTTCTATCAATCTGACAGGCTGTAACTTTCTGAGCCTGCCTTGGTCACAGAGGGCTAAGAAAAAGTGCCTTACATTGTCCTTCCCCTCTTGTTCCTCTGTTTCTCGCCTTTTTCATCTTTCTTGTGAATTTAGAGAGCTTCCCACTTCTAAACTCTCAGGCTTTCAAAGTGTGACACATGAGTTTAAACACATCTTGTTAACTTAATATTTCACAGAAAAGACTTTCCTTTGGAAATATTCTAGGTCAGCTTTAACCACTACTATGAGAAGTAATTTTTCTAAGGTCTTGATTCTTTTAAGTACCAAGTATCCTCAAATCGTGATCTCAGAATTAGACCCTTTATGGTTTCCCACTGGAAGCTCACAAAAAAAAATTTAAAAAAAAATCAGAGGAACAATTTTGGTCCACGGCCATCAATTGTAAAGAGTCACAAAGGAGAAGATATTCCTAAAACAGTGATGGAAATAGAGAAGGAAAAGCATGAAAGGGCTTCCAATCATGCAATGGATGCTGCTCCCTTGTGAACACACTCTGACGTTTTCTTCTTAACAATGAACAAAAGCTATTTTCTCTAAGGGGGAGAACAGGAAAAGGCTCAAGCTAAAGCTGGGTCAGGACTGGTGAGCACAGAGCTTCTGTGTCATTGGTTAGAGGAGTTAAAGTCCACTTAAAAGCCTCTCTTGCCTGTCCCCAGCCTATGCTCTGCCTTTGAAGTCCGTCTTCTCCCTCCAAAATGCTGCTCCCTGGGCCTCAGCCTTCTGTGAAGTTCCCTGTCCCACTCAACTTCCTATCCAGCCAACTTCTATCCACTTCTATCCAACTTCTCTATAGCTGTGCTGCCTTTCCTTTCCAAATCGCCAAATCCGGTTGCAAAACTGTCCCCTAAAACTGCACCATTTAGGAAGAAACAGATGAGAATTTGATTTATAAATATTTTTCCAGCAGTTAATAATAAAGCATTACCTGAATGGATCTTTGTTAGCAACAGAGTCCTAGCACCTCTGCATCACGCAACTTTTCATATATTTTCAGACTTTTGGGGTTTTTTTAGCTTTTTTTTTAATTAACTTCTTTCTTTAAGACCTAGAGATTTAAAAGGATTCAGGAAACACATTGCTTTTTCCAGATGAAGTAAGATACAGAGATTTCAAAGATCTGAACTACACTCACTGTTTCCTAGTGCTTTCAGACAAAAGAAGGAATACAGCCCGGGGTGGGAGTAGCACAATGTACCCCCTCCCAGGCAGCACGTGTGATAGTACATTCACACACACAGAGGACAAATAGGATGATGGAACATTAAAGCTGCAAGTAAAGGTAATGCAGTCACAATTTGTAAATGCAGAAGTTAAGCACAGATTTGTACTAGGATGCAGACTTTGCTAGCTTGATCACTGAACAATAGTGTTTCAGGAACAGTGTACCATAGGGCTCTCTTTTTTTTTTATTGTTTATACACTAAACATACATGAGGACAGAATAACTCATTAATATCAACTAGAGACAAAGCCAGACTTTCAAAACTAGAGCAATCTGAAGATGTTCAGGATAAGATTTTAAAATAAACAAGAGAAAAAGCAGTTTTTCCAAAAGAATGCTTCCTCCCCCTCTTCCTTGTCCCCTACTCCTCTGTCTCCAACAGAGCCAGCACCAGATGTTTCAGAAACCACACACTGGGCAGATACACAAGATCATCTGTCCCTTCTTCCATAAAGGTCTCATCCAAAGGGAAAAAATCTAGACAACCTAGTTCAAAGAACATGCCAGTAGCAGCAAATAGCAAGCCTTCTATTTTAAATAGCTCTCACATTTGAAAAGAAAAATTTTAATGGAATAGTTTAAAAATTTCAAATCCTGAAAAGCAGATCACACCAACAGAAGAGTCTACAGGATATTTCTGTGATAAACACGTTCGTCTCAAACAGTTCACGAGTATGTAATCTATGAACATGATTAATGAGGAAAGAATATTTTCTCAGAATTAAGATTACTACTTTACTACCACAGAATAAAGCCCTGATGGGCAAGTAACACTTTATGGATTTAGAAACAAGTGAAACATTTTCCCTCCAGAATAGAAGTCTTTCACCCTAATCCAGGAAATGTATGTTTTTCCAATATGCAAATATTTTCAAAAATGCACAGTTAATATTCTCATATCTTTAATGAAAAACATTTAGTGGTAAATAGAATTTCTAAAAATCAAATATTTATTCAAGATTAATAGTAACACAATAGAATGGATTTAGATATTGAAATCGTGACAAATAATTAAAAATGGGTTTGTTTCAAAATAAAATGAATGTATTGGTTAAAGAGGGATTTTCTTCTATATGTAAATGTAACAGGCAATATTTTTGTCTCGGACTTTGACTACTATTTTACTTCTAAAAGCAGCATCTGTAAAGATGCAGTCATGATTTCTGGTGACAAGTAATAGTGTCGTAAGTCAGGTTGAGGAGCAGAATGGAGCAATGCCCAGGGTAGCACTGAAGGGGGGCTGGGGCAGCTGTGGGGGATCACAGCCCCTACCTCACCATTATAACTGCACAGTGTAAAACACCTCTTAGGTTGCTTTCAAGTGCACAGACAGCCAGTCCTGCCCCTGGCTGGCCCAGGATCAAAGGACTGCAAAGGTGGCTCCGTGCCACCGCTCCCTCTGGCTCTGCTCAGCTCCAGGAAGACCAAACTCAGCACAGCTGAGAATCCATCCCAGCACGTTAATCATAAGGCTTGGGTGGAACTGCTGTCATGCTGGAGTTTTCATTTCCTCCACCTTTCAGAGCCTGACTTTTTCAAAAGGACACAAGAGATGCTTCATTAATTATCAGACAACTTAATTTTGAAATGAAGCACCTCAGATTGGAAATGTCCTGTAGCTTGCAATTTGAGAAAGCAATTGAAGTCTGCAGAAGTCAGGCATGTATTACCTAGAAAAGATTCACAAGAAGAAATTGTGAACTTATTTCAGATGTCACTTGACAGTGACATAAACACAGCACCACGAAAGACAAAGTCCAAATCAATCTGATAAAGCATTTTCAGATCAAGAAAAATACAGCAGTTCATACTAATCTGATTTGCTAAAAGTGCAAGAAACTGAGTTAGGTGCTCACTCTGTCTGGTGCCAGTGGGGCTGCTGGCAGTACAGCCTGGCACCGCAGCCTTTGTCCTTTTTTTTCCCTTCACATGGAGAGAGACAAAGGAAAAATAAATTACAGTCACTCTGGTGTGATGAAAAGAAGTCACAAGAAGAATTGACGACAGAAGAATTGATTTGTCATTGACGACAAACAAGTGTAGACCTGATATTGGCAAAATTTCTTACACAGAACCAAACACATTTCACTACAGTAGAGATATAAATTTTTACTGTACTCCAGCTGCAGTGTCAAGTTCAAGAGAATTAAAAATTCTTTTTTATTAATTATTTTTAAAGGGAATACAGAGCAGATATTTACCACAGCTCCATATATTCCAGAAAACTCAGGACTCAGTATTTAACTGGAAACAGATGCATATTTCTAACATTTATAATTTATATCAACATAACATTATTTAATTTCAGGAGCTGTTCATAGGAGCTATCAGTGTCCCATGGATGGGATGGATAAAGATTAGTGTGAACACTGGGATGTGAGGGACCAAAGATGCAAATGAGGTCACAAAGACCGAGGAGACAAATGAAAACTCCCTATGCAATTATAAAATATTTCAAACCAGAAAAAGTTTGCTGGATTATGGAAATACATTCTTTCTGAATACTTTTTTTTCCCCTTCAAATCCTTGCCATCTTTAAAAGCAAGGTGACAGCTCTCACAAGAGAAATTTTTCTTGTTCTCTGCTGTGATTTGATTTAGATCTCCTTTCCAGTGACAGACTGCCAGATTGTGTAAAGCCCAGAGATCTCTACAGCAGGCAGTCCACTAATGACTCAAAGTTTGTGTAAGATACAGAGAGGCACATACAGAGAGAGAGAGA
>NW_020897727.1:3168059-3225559 GCF_003984885.1 Neopelma chrysocephalum
AGAGAGAGAGAGAATAGGAGAAGAAAGAATTAAGCCTCCATTTCATTCACCCATCAGACAGGGCTCCTGAGCACCCAGGCTTGTGCCCCACTGACAGTGGGGAGCAGCGTTACTCCAGCTGGGCTCCAGGCACCCCCAAAAGGTCAGTCCAGATGTTCCATTGTCACTCCATTGATAAGCCACTACAAACCGCAGCTATTAAAAAAGTATAACATGTGGAAATGTAGTAGTGTTTTTGGTGATCTGTTTGAACAGCTTATATTTCTGGTCTGCAAAGTTTGAAAACTTTTTCTTTCAATAGGATGTTTCTTTTTTTTCCTCTTTTCAGTATCAGTTGCGAAATTGCCTAAAGTCATAGTCACATGTCAAAACCCTGACACCTACATTTAATGATTTCCATTTCAACATTCTCATCCACTTAACATCCTCATTGCTCGGCTACTGCTCCAGCATTCACGTCTACATTTTATCAGTGTTCCATGGCTTTCAATGGAATAACTCCATGGTCACACACATAATTCCATCTTCATTATGCTAAGTGGACTTTACTCCTTCAGCAGCAGTAAAAACAAAGAAGCAGTTAAGTAATTTTTTATGCTTTTTTTCCTTTTGATTGCAGTTTTCCACTTCAAAATAATTTATATTGATCCAATTCATATATAGCCATGAACTTAAAATAATCAAGTTAATGGACTTTTGCTTTAGCAAAGAATCTGGAACTTTCACAGTATGGGCATTTTGAGAAAAATACTGTCATGACATTCAGCTGAGTAGAATAGTCATAATTAAGTCAATTGTGCCAAAGCAACACATTATTACTTCATAGGAGATGTTTGTAATGGAGGATGAGTTATTGACTCAACAGGCCTGACAGTCCTAACAGAGTTTGACCTGCTTGTAAGCCTGCATTACATACAGCCAAAAAAAATGAAGTCTCATTCTGCAGTCCTCACATTATCTAACTACTTCTAAAGAAGAGCATTTCATTCAGCTGTGTTGGTAAAATGCAAACTACTAATTAATTGTCCTCTACTATGGACAGATTTACCGAGGGAAATTGAACATCCACCAGCAGAGGATGGATGGTACAAGATCTAAAGTAAAATCTCACATAATTCAAGCTAACTATAAAGGTCTACCATGTGCAGGAAGTATCATTGTCACATTTTCCCTGATGTCCAGTGATAAAAAAGAATGTGTAAGAGAACTTTCAAAAATGTTATGATACCTTCACATCCAAAAGAGAATGAAAGCAGTAAAGAATACAAGATTCCCTAATTTTTTACATCTCCATTCAAATATTCCACATGCCACAGAATGAGATGTTTACTTTTATAGTTGTTTTAAAAGGCTGACTTTTCCATTTTCTTAACCTGTCTTCTTTTCACTCATCAGCTTTCACATTAGCTTTTAAGCACACAATGTTTGTCAGCTCCTACAGCCAACAGATCCCTTTAAAGAGAAAAAAGGTCCTCCTAGTATCTGATCTACCTATTGAGAAGAAAGGAAAGATTATAGCAAAGGTGTTGTTGAGTAGAAGAAAAAAAAAGAACAAATTTCGGTTGAGCACATTTTGATACTATCTCCACATACAAGGAAAAAAATCACTTCCATCCATTTGAAGTCTTCCTGATGGTGTCAGGATGAAAATTGTCATGTTACAGAGCAATTATGCCCCATCCTATCTCCTTAACTGAGAACAAAAGAAAGATTTTAGTACTAACAGGATTTATATAGGCCTTGTCTGAAGCAATGCAAAACTATGTTGCAAACTTCCTATATATCTACAGTATAAATAAAAATAAGATTTTAATGTTAAAGAAGGAAATCAATAACATAATTCTCATGTTTAAAAGTGCTCAAATTAAAAATGCTTTTTACTTTTTTCCATTATTTTTCTTAGAAGTTCTCAGCTTTAAAGAAATATTCAACAGTAGTTTTCATCTCTTTGTATTAAAATTCTTTTGTTACCTAATAAGAAATATTCAACAGTAGTTTTCATCTCTTTGTATTAAAGTTCTTTTGTTACCTAATAAAAAAAATTGATCTATTTCAATAATAAAATTAGTGATGTCGACACACTTCTGGGAAAGAAAAAGTGTGGAAAAATAATTCCTGGATTAATGAATATCCCTTATAAACTTTCAGCCCTATGTAAAAGGAGAGAAAAAAGAAGAGTGATGCCTGGTTTGAAAAAGGGGCTTAATCTAGACTTATGAGGAGAATAAGAGCTATTAAATTGGCTGACAAGCAAATCTTTAAACTTGGTAACTGTTCATTTTTTCTAAAACTGTAGAAAAGGTCAGACACAAATGAATATATTTGGGATCCATTTTAGAGAAAATATATCTATTTAATCTACAGAATTAAAGTCACATCTTCACCTCTACAGTAGAGTAAATAATCTTTACATACGCCTTTTTTTCTGAGGCTGACATAAAGTCACAGTATGGGTCATAATGGAAACAGTATCTTCCACCTTTTTGTACCTGAGCAAATGACCTCCTTTCAAGATGAATTTTCCAGAAAGAAGGTAATTGAATTACTTGAGTGCTGATCCACTTCAAAGGATGTTCTTTATAGGAAGTATAATCAGATTCTGATGCTTTGATCAAGAGAATCTATGAACCTGCTCACTCGATCACAAACTCTACTATTTGCCATGAAGAGATAATTAATCAATTACAGAAATACATCTGCTCTGAGTACTTATTGATGACTTGACAGAAGGAATGCATAATTCAAAGAGCAAAACCCTCGGGAAAGCCAGCAGTGGCCGCGGACCGAGGAATTCAAATGAGAGAGGGTGGCCAGCTTAGAGGTAAGTTGCTAATGATTAAATGGGAGTATCTGCTGTGGCTTCATTTGAAATGGAAGACAGTGAAAGGAAAGGACTGTTGCTCAAATCTGGTCAGAAATATGATCTGTCAGCACAAATCTTGCCACCCTTCCCAGAGCAAGCCTGGTCAGCCTCACAGCAGAACCTGATTGCTTCAGCTGTACCAGACTAAGGAACTGACCCAGAGAAACGTATCCAAGGGCAGAGTTTATTCACCCTGTATGTCATGCACAAACCCATGTTTCCAAGGCTTGTGTCATCTTTTTTCAAAAGGCCACAATCTTCCAGACTTTTCTCAAACACCTACATGTAGTGGATGCATTGCTCCTTCATGACACCAGGGCTTGGGTAATTGATATTTTCACTTTTCAGTGAAAACAAAACAAATGGATTTAAGAATATTAAAGAATGGACAGAAAATATTCTAGAAACTTGGCAGTAATGAAGGATATGGATAAGAGATTAAATTTTCTTTTTTGCTCTCTTTTAAAATATGTAGGAAGGTGAAGTGAATTAGAAAGAAAAGACAAATATAAAACCAATGAAAGAAATACTCAACAGAAAAGTTATTAAATCTGTGGAACTCACTGCAAAATGAAAAATTTGAGTCAGAGATATGAATGATATTGAAAAAGAAATTAGATATTTACAAGAACCTCCTTATAAAATAAGTAGGTAAAGTTATTATTAGAAAGTATCCAAGTCCTCACCAGTCTGTTTATATGCCAACCACTGTTAAAGAAAGGGTTACAGAGACACTTTCTCAGTAGGAACAGGTTATTCTGCAAGGACTCAGCCCTGCTCCATTAACTTCAATGAGCTTTCCTATTGAGTTCAAAGAGTAGGATCATGTCACAAGATTATTTCTTGCAAAATCCTGTAATGTCTCTGACACTAAATTTGATTGATAGAGTATTTGATTTCATACGCCAATTTTTGTACCCTGATATGAACCACACCGTTGTTGAAATCGACCTCAGTTTATATATATGTCTATATAATATCAATTGTTTGTAATATTTGAAAGACCCATGCATGTTGTATTTTCTCTTTATCACCACAAGATTTCACACAAATACCATGAAGTGTCTGATAGATGTAATTTCTTATAATGTGCTTTAACTCCTTCCAAAAACATGCTACATTTCTTATGTTGTAGACATTGCAATTGAGAAATTAAAATTAGCCTGTATATTTAAAAGTCCAATATAGTAGTTCACATGAATAATTGTACTAGACTATAGTCACAACAAAATTCAACTGCAATCATTATATCCATGTGCTAAAGGCAATAGCTAAAGGCTATTGTACTATGTGAGCATCTCAGAGCATCTTTATAATTCAGGCATATAGGAAATCTGTGTCATTAACTAAATCTGAGTAATTAAGAACATCCTTGTTGAGTAGAGGGCCTCACTACTCTTAAATGAGTTATGCCCCAACCCACAGGTGCCCTCCTTCTATTCATGAGTGGTGTAATGCACAAGAAAAAACATACATATTTTTAAGCACAAAAAAACCTACAGCCACAACCTACAAGTGCTCTTCTTTAAATTCTAAAATAGACTTGAGGCTAAAATAGGAAAGAATCTGAGGGGAAATTTTAGGGAGCTTAAGAGTACCAAAATAAAGCACTGCAAAGGAAGTCATCTTTGCAATTTTATCCACACTAGATGATTCAAAGATCAAAATGTTTGTCTATTCAAAACTTCATTATTTCCCATATCCATTTAAAATAAAAGTAGCTTCTTTTTTCATTAAACTCAATTGAATTAGGTCAAACTTTAACATCATATTTCATTATTTTGCCTTTGTTAGTGCTTCAATGACCAGTCATGAGCTGACTTTATCCATTGCAAGCAGGACAAGAGCTGACTGGGAAGAGATGAAGGAAACCCTTAGAATACAATCTCCTCTCATATTGGCCTTGAATTGTAGGCATTCACAGAAGAAAGAAAAATAAAGTGTCTGAGGTCTGGACAAAAATTTGCTGAATCACTCAGGTGAGTTCCTCAGCCAGATGTGAGACCCTCCTGCTGCGAAAGGCTGCAAATCTTTTGTGGAGGGGAGCCCTCACAAGGTGTGGTTACAGCACCTGAAATTCAGTGGCAATAATAACCATCCACAGGTTTCTAAACAATCCAGGGATGCATGTGCCCCTCTTATTCCTTCTCACATTTTGAGTCTGTATGAAGTTGTTTATTTTATTACCTTTTATTTCCAAGATGAAGGAATTCTATAATCCATGTACAGAATTAATAATATTTTTAAAAGGGGAGAAAAAAAGCACAAGTCATTTGAATTCAGTTTTTATGCAGCATGCCAAAACAGGCTGAAGTTAAAAGTGATAGCAGTGCACTGAATGAATTGTAAGGTTTGTTTTTATCTTTCTTATTGAACAGATTCCTGCAGTTTACTTTTTTGAGCATCTTACAGCATCTTTGGATCAGCCAACAAAGAAATTCCTTTTGGACACAGCATGTGGTCAAATGAAGATTCTGTTCAAAGTGACATGAAATCAGAAATATTGGCTATATAACAGGTATTGTCTTTTTCTATCCCTCTGTTCTTCATTGTCAGTAGTCACCATAACTGAAGAGGCACACTCACAAAGAAGTAAGAAATGTTCAAAGTGGGCAACAGATGCTTTATTAGAAGGCAAACCTTTCTCTTTTCTCTATTCATTTTATCCTAACACCAGCAGGTTTCCAAGGGGGAGAAAAAGTAGCTTTGAAGCTTTTTTTTTCCTTCCAACTGATGTATTTTTTTTAAAGGGTCCTAATTTCAAATGCTTTAGAGAAGTCTGACTTAGTGCTCTTATACTACAAAACATTTAATGCTTTAATAGTAGAATCACTATGAGTTCCCCTTTGTATTTGCATTTTTTCTGATTATTAATTGGACAGACAAGTCCCAGCCATTGGTACTTGCAGAATCCTGCTCTTCCAGGACCCAAACAATACTCATCTTGGGTGGTAGGGAGCTACAGGGGACCTTTGACCCGAGTAGCCTGGGAACAGTTTGTCAATTTGTTGCAGTGTCCTATATGAAAACTGTTTTTACCTCCACATGTATACGAAACTTGTGATGTTAACACCTTAAAAAGACTTACTACGCTAGTGCCTACCCCAGCCAACCTCTTAATTGAAGTCAGTTGGAGTTTTGCTCAATCACAGAATACCAAACTGAACCCAAAGGAAAACAGCAGCCAGATACGAAGCCAGGGTAAACCGGCCTCGTTGCAGAGAAACCCATCTGTATCCAACCTCAGCATTCCAAAGGCCAGTGTCACATGCTCAACAAAACAGCACCCATGAAGCTCCATTTCACATACAAGTTTCATCACACTATGTTGAAGCTTGGAGTTGTTCACTGTAGTTATAACATGAAAAAATAGCAGGACCAGCACATTCTTATATTCCATGTCAATGAACAGGGATGAATAGGCATAAATAGGGCTTAATGCCTATTTATGAGACTATGTGGGAGAAATATACATCAGCATTGTGTATATTCTCTCCATGGAAGCACACTAGCTGCCATTCAACACAAAAGTTTTGTTTATACCAGCAAAAGTATCAAAGTAACAGTTGACTAACCAGGACCCAGGGACATGAAAAAAGATGAGATGTTAATAAAAGACTGTAGTCAGCAGGGAGAGTTACTAAAATATAATTTTGTGTAGCACATCCCATTTGATGTCACTCTAAAACTGCATTGTGAATGAACATTTTAATTAAACAGCCAAGTTTATATTCTGTTCAACTGCTGATCAACAACTCAACCTCAGATACTGTTTCCATCAGAATAGTTAATATGTTAAAGAACATAGAAACAGGATGTTCTTGAAACAGAAGTAGATCAGCCCTGGTTCTATGGTTACTGGACTCCTACAGGGAGCCAGAAGCAATGAGAAACCAGTCTGAGAAACCAGGGAGCTGTTTAACTTCCAAGGGGATTCACAGATTCTGAAGTCTGGCTTCTGCCTTTTTTTTTTAGCTCCTAACCTGTACCTCAAAAGGTAATCATCTGTTCAAAATCTCTTGGGCACCTCTTTTTTTCGTTCCTTCTTTTCTATTTTCAGAGAAGTGGAAAAAGCAGCTCTTGGTCATTTTTTTTTAATGTGTTTTAGGTAAGAGCACAGTTACCAAGGGCCAGCCTTTGCTACATTATACTTAACATTCCCTCACTTTCCAAAAACACAACTAGTCAGAAGTTTAAGCTGCAAACTACAGTTTCAACTACCAACTTTTGCCTGCAGAAGAGCTAACTGGCAGAGGTAACTTTTAGACTACTTGCACTGTTCTGAGTCTACTACATTAAAATAGAAGGGGGTACTATAATATAACAATATATGTCCTACACAGAGTTGTTTTATTATCCAAAAGCTGAATTTCTTTTCAGCAAAGAAGCTGTAAGTGACAACTCAAAAAATACAACATATAAAACGTAGAATTAATACTTTCACATGACCATGATCACTGTTACATTTTTCCAAGGATACATTCAGAACACTAAAGCATCCACCTCAGAGGAGCAGAATTTCTGTTTTATTCTATTTCTTTTAATGCTCATGAGAAAGAATGTCAGTGTTTATTGTTATTTATTCGTATTTTGTGTATTAAGCTTTGCACAAATATATCAGAAATAATACAACAACAACACCACCACAAGATTAAGCAGATGCATGAAAGAGAGAAAGTTATTTATGGAATGAGAACATAAATTTGACTATTGAAAAAAACATATGTATTGAAAGGTATCTTTCCAAGGAAAGCAAATGAACTCATGAAATTAAAATCAGGAAAGCAGGATTACATGAAGAAAACAATAATGGGGAGAAAGTCAAGAGAGATTGAGAGAGCACACTACTAAAGAATAAAGCTATTGTGTAGATGAACTGAATTAAACCAACTTCCAACACTAGGGCTCATTCAGAATAGAAAAGTAAAAAGTAATAAATTAAAAAGGGTGGAAGTGACCCAAATCTGCAGAAATTAGCTGATAAAATGGCATACTGTGGCTCATATCTAAATATGTGGATGCAATTCAAGGCTCATGGCTAAACACTGAGCTTTGACCCTGTTTGTATGGCCAGGGTTTGCTCAGGAGAGAGCACCAGGCAACTCTCAGAAGAGGTGGCTGTTGCAGTCTCCAGTTCCTGTCTTCCTGAAAATTAGGTTCTCTGTGCTTTCTAATCCCTACATTTCTACTGAAACAAGATTTATTTAGAAGAGGTTTTTATTAGAGCAGATTATCATAACTGAAGGGGCGAAAAAAAACCAGGCCTTTTTTACTCACCTGTCACCAGCAGGTTCAGAAATTACTTGTTCTTATCACAGTGTTCAAAGCAAGCTTGACAAAATATAGTAGCAGATGTTGTTGGATCAGTGGTCAGTGCTGATACTATCCCAGATAGCAGCACAAACAAAACAGATATATCAAGTGAGAGCTGGGGAGGAAAGAAGAGAATACAATATCAGGCAGTCATTATGCAACACACTGTGAAATATGATGAAATTGCTGAACTGCTCTTTCTGATAGTTCAATAATTCCTCCTGCTGAAGAGGAAATAACATGGAATAAATTTTAGAAAGCAAGTCTTGAGTGACAAAGAAAGAAATGGTCAAGCTGCAAGATAAGTACGCAGCGAGGCAGAAAACTAATTTAGCTGGAATCTGAAAAAACCAAATCCATTATGGCCAATAAATTAAGTCCTAGATTTAGTAAATGGAATAGTTTGGTTTGTTTGGGATTTTTCTTTAGGGGTTTTTTTTGTAAGCCAACTTCAGAAATGCCGGCATTTGCCTAGTATGTTATTATTTATTCACATAAAAGAAAATATAAAATCTCTAATATATGGAAGTGATAGGGACTTTATGCCCAACTACAAGCGTTTTGCTCCCTGAATTGCTATGCTTTAGTAATGAGTGAGTTTCCAAAAGGCATGCACAGGGCAAGAATTTACTCAGACAATAGGACTGTTCACTTCAGAATTTGTCTTTCCCTAGGAGTCTCCCAGTTAAAGGATGCTTCTGTTCTCATCTCTAAATGCGTGGGCTAAAGTCACTCGCATATATAGAAAGAGAGAAGGGACACAGACTACTACAGATATCATGACTGATGAAGTTCAGCACCCAGGCAAATACTTCATACTCATAGATGTCCTCTTAGGTTTGCCCAGGGTATTGTACAACCTCTTACAGTTTTATCTCAAGGCTAGGGTTTGGAAGCACCCAAGTAGTAAAGCATTAGCCCTGAAATGCTAAAACTTCCGGGGGAATAATATTTGAAGGAGGACAGAGGTATTTTCATCTGCTATCCACTGCTGAGAGCAAGCTTTTAGCTCAGTGCTGGGGTCTAAGATCCTGAGAAAGATAGGCCCTTGCACTTACATGATCATCACCTATATCAAACAGCTCAAACAAAAAAGAACATCTCTCATGTAAATCTCTTCAGAAAATGAATAGAAAGACCTGGAAAGGTTAAAGGCTACAGCGTTTAGAGCTTTTGTTCATACCAAGGAAAAAAAAGGAGACAGTGTTCAAAAGTTTTATTCTTAGGCCATTTTCAGCAATTCGCTTTTAAAAAATCCCACTTTTATGAGAACACTTACCTTATTCACAAAGTTCACAAATAGTTTCTCTTTCTTTCCCTCTATGTATGCCTCTGTGTGTCTGAGAATAACAGTAAGAGTGTAAATCTTTCACTTGTTCTTTATGTACTCCCTTACAACAAATACCATGTGAAGAGTCAAGGGGAGTCCATTTAAGGTCTGTTATGTTTCAAACATTCCCTGACATCCCCTCTCAATTAGATTCTCACTTCAGGTATTAGAATAATAGTTGTAAGATCCTCAGATAGCACTGCCAGCTCTATATATGTTTAAACATACAACACAAACATACACATCTGTGATATATCACACTTGTGTGTCTATATGTACATACAAATGTAAATACATATAAACACCTAATCAAATAGTCCAGACATCTTTTCTGTACCTGAAGATGTATATACTTATAGAAAACCACATTTTATTTAGTTGTTTACTGAATCTTCTTCAGTGAGTTGCTGCTCTGGGAATATGTATTTCAACAGAGCCTTTAAAAAAAAAAAACTAACCCAGATACCTCAAGATGAGTGAAAAATATACTTCCAAGAACACCCATGGAGAAGTTGCTCATTTTTTTGGATTCCCCTTTTTCTGATAGCATTGGCATTTTAGAATCCTTGCTACTACCAGGGCTCTTTGATCTCTACAATTTGGCGCCACAAGATTTGCCCTCTGTAAGTTGTGAGAACTTAAAAAGGATTGTTTAAGGAGGGCAGCTCTGTGTAATTGCACATTAACCATACTTAGAATGATTATGGCTTTCTTGACATCAGAATGATGGGTTATTAGCAGTATTTTAAGGTTTCTATGCTGGGGAAATTGTAATTCCTCTCTGGATGGCAAAAAGAGTTGAATTACAGCAAAGATGAGGAAAACTAGGTTCACTTCTGTATTACTTAAATCAAGACTGTTGCTTATGGGATTTATGTAATGGTTAAATTCTCACTCCAATCCTTCCCTATGGTACCAATACAGAATCTGAATCTTTCCTGTACTAAGGACTCAGTGACAGAAGCATGTCAGAAATTAGAACAGAAATGTCATCCAGGAAATAATAATAATAATCATGTAATTATGATAAAACCTTCTGCATTAGAAACCCCAACAACACAACCTTCCAAATCAGTAATTTTCAAAAATACTATTAACTAATGTTAATATGTGTGAATACACAAGTTTTAGAAAACAGTATTTGTGACAACTAATATGACTATTGGATCTCCTTAGAGATGTCTTCTGGAGTTAAAAGATCAATAGCTCTCCAAGCTGTTATCACATGACAGATCTGGGGGGCTATAAAAGGAGCCCTGCCTACCATGTAGGACAGCTGTCTGAAGGTAAAGCTCGTCTAGCTTTCTTTTACTCCCTGCTGGCTGCTCACACCTTCCCCGTTTTTATCTTTTATCTTTTTTCTGACCATTACAAATGTCAATCTTATGTATTCTTCTCCTCTTTTTAATACTTCAGTCCCTCTCCTAAAGTTGTGATTTCACTGGAAATGTAAAAATGGAAGGAAGAGCCTCTTTTTTTTCTTACTTTCCTTTAAACTTCGGTAATTAGCAAACTGTTTGCAAAGTACTATTTCCAGAAACCCCACAATAGCTTGGACTTTTAAAAATTAGTTATACAGAGTATTGCAATGCCTGAAAACCAAATTTCTTTTTTGCACTTTCTCCAGAATGTCTTGAATAACATGCCCACGTGGATGACACATGATGTCTTACCCTGCTAGCATACAACTACTGGTATCAATATTCCAAATGCTATTTGGCCACTCTGCACGCACGAAGATAAAAAAATCATCCAAATTATGCAGAACTTCACTGTATTAACTACTGTATATATAGAAAATTTCAGTCTGCCATGTTTTGAAAATAAATTTTTTTAATTGTTAAATTCCTTCATAGTACTCTAATAAATAAACATTATTCTTCTTATTCCAGACCTGGGTATTCTCAGTACTTATTTTCTATAACCATTGAATTGGAAGGAATCAAAACTGAAAAAAAGATCAATATCAATTGACTGATGAGTTTTTTCCTATTCCCTTCAATATAACTTGAACAGAACTTTTGATCACTACCAAATTTCTAAAGGGAATACCATTTCAATGTTAAGACTAATGAGACTAGTTTAATCTCATCCCTATAAACAAATCAGCTTAAGCCTAATGAAATCTTATTTTTGTAAATTAATGCACAAAGGAAACAGTTCAGGGTAAACAGACTTGTAGTATACATTGTTTAGAGACTATTGACTTTCGAATTAGCCTGCTTTTCAAACATTTCACGTCAAAAATATAGTCAAAATGCAAATGTAGCATAAACGGCTCTATAATAAATGCTCATTCAACATTTATTCTTTCTCAAATCATCTTTTAAAGCTCTTTCATGCTAATGTCTAGAAGATGTGACATTAGAAAAATTGCTTTGACATGCTAAGGGGCTCCAAGATTAACAAAAAGAGAAAGAACAAGATAAAGCTTTCAAAAGACCTATTTCAGAGGAATTATTACTTCCTTTGAAAGTCTTCCAAGGTTGCAGTGCATTTAAGCTTGTTGGCATACATGTAAATGAAGGACTACAAAAGTATTCCACTAAATACAACTTGAATTAAACCTTCAGGCTAATGTTAAGGAATGAGGATAAAGGCCAGATCCTAGGGTGGCAACAACTTCTTTATTTGAGGACTCAAGTAAGGGAGAATTTTTTTTTAATCAATACAAGAAATTATAAATGTAATTCCCTTATAAAATGGCTTGGACTGATGGACCTTTCTGACTGAGCAACTAGCATTCTAAAGGGGTATAGTAATGTATTGATTCATGCTGTAAAATAGAAACAGTGTCTCAACCAAGAACTTACTCTTCTTATATAGAAATGTCCCACCCCACCACCACAAATTTTTGATTTCATAACTAGAAGACAACAGGGATGGGTTTATCATGAAAACAATTGTTTTTACTTGTAAGCATTAAGCTGTGATTTAGCCTTCTAGTTCTTTGAGATCCAAGGGAATGTTACATGCAGTTACAACTTTCTCTTCAATGTTCATTGGGAAACATCACAGAGTAATGTCCACTCAGCTGTAGAGGTTTGTATTATTTGTATAAATTGACCATCAATTCAAACATACCACCCCTCTCTAGGCAGAACTGTTCAAGAGTTCTAAACTGATGACAGACTGTAGGATTAACTACACAAGGCCAGAGTCATAAACAAAGAAACAAACAGGTGCATTCCAGAAAGCACCAAAGGCATTATGTTTAATAATTACTTTGCTACTAATGTTCTTAATCTGTTACATACAACCATAACCTACTCTTGCCAGTAGGTTATGCCTTCTTCTCTCACTGCCTTCCATCATTCAGACTTTCAATGCTGGTTGTGCTTGTACACCCCTGAAGAGATCCACTTGCATGAGTGGTGACATTCTTTGCTTCTGTTCTCCTTGCCTTACCATCTCTCTCATACCCATATTTAATTCACGGTGTTTCTATCTCATGAAAGGTATTGTTTCCCAGAGTAATAAAAGGCCCATGGCTTGAAATCAGACCAGGGTGGACCCAGGAAAGGCCAGACGAGGAAGAACAGGTCTGGTACTCAATGGGGTTCTTCACCAAAATTTGAGTTCTAGTGAAAGACACAATAACATGTGTCTGTGGTGAAAACCCAACCAGGTGTCTGGTCTATACAGACGAGCCAATTCCTACTCCATACCTCCATTAAATGATATACCACATTAACAGGTACATTTGCAGCTCTGCTTCCTCATAAGTTGCAGTTCGTGCTATCCTAGTTTTGATGTCAGATCAAGAATTACTATCTGAAAAGAACCACATCACAGCAACAGCAACTGTAGGAGATAGTGCTGCAAGAGTGATCACAACTTTCTCTAAGCAGGCTGCTTTGGAAAAATAGTTTATTAGCATTCTAAGTTTACGTGAATGTTGGTAAGAATTTTAGGTCAACAATATATGGCAGAATATTTAGCGATGTATCGGCAGGAAAATGTGCTTTAAGAGAAACAACTAATGAAGAGCACCATCTTTATACATTTTCTTTTTCTGAAGTATCACAAAAGCATATGCCACTTACACTGCTCAGTCACCTGCAAAATCTCTCCAATTAGCACCTGCATTTCCTACAGCTACCCAGTCACAACCTCGCTTGTCAGTGTGAAATCTGAGTTTGGGGAGGTTTTTAAGGGATTCACCATCTCACTATTCACAAATGTCAGTGCACTAAAAAGTTAATTTATTACTATAGCAAATCTTAGATGAACTTAAATCATGCAACTTTCAATCAGTAAAATCAGATATAGCAATACCCATGTACAAAGCTGAGCAGGCATGAAGTCAGTGTTTAATTAAGTCTTCACCTAACTTAAGCTGCCAAGAGATGTCAGTGTAGATATCTAATTGATGTGCCCAATTAGAAAATAAAATAAATATATCTCCAGTATTGTAACATAATCCAAACTTTGAAATATTGACCACTGAAGGTGTTATTGTAGCTTAAAAATGAGATAATTCTTCTCTGCAAAATTAGGTGTTCATATTGTCTTGCAGTCACCTTCAAACAGACACAGTCATATACAAGCAACAAAAAGAGAACAAAAAAATCTGCCTCATTTTAGCCTTACACTTTTTAATTCCCCACAGAAATATCATGTGATATAATTAGGGAATTTTAGAAGCAACTCTATAGATTCCTTTTTCTTAGCTCACTTTCTCTCAAGGGAAGGGAGGAAAGGTTCCTGAGATGAATGTAAGGCTGTCAGCGTTTGCTTTGGTTGCACTCATATTCCACCTGAACACTGAACCATGAAAAAAAATGAAGCTCTTTGATGCAGGCTTCCATTCATCTGCCTGTAACAAAATGTCTGGAGCAAAACATCTTCTAAGCAGCTCATTTCCTATATGGGTAGTTCACCTGAGACTTTGCTGAGCAGGGAATTAAAAGAGATCATCTCCATAAAAATCTGCCTTGGTTAGTAGCTTTGATGGGCCCAATAAATTTTGTAATAGAAATTTTTATTAAAAGGTGGCTTCCTTATTCCTTTCATGCATAGTGATTAAATTACAAGGAAACACTTTAGAATACATCATATTGCACTATTCACTCACCCCACAGATGGAGAAACAACTTTTGCTGATACAAATAATCATGTATTTTTACAATATAAAGTGGCTGATTGATGCACACTGTGATGAGTGGACAGGGCAGGGGTCCTGGAAAAGGAGAGCAAATGCAGTGCAATCAAAATATTCAGTAATTCACCAGCTGTATGTCAGTGTTTCTGACAAAGCTGCTGCTGCTCAGGTGTGAGCCCCCACCAAGTACAAACTGCGTGAGGAAAAAAAAGTGGTCTCCTGCTTTCTCTATTGTGTGATCTCATCCCACACTACATTCACTTTGCCAGACTGGTATTCTAGAACCTCCCAGCAGAAAAGCAGTCCTTTTGCAGTTGCTTGATCCGGCCCTTATATTATCAAGCTGACTCCACACATCTTTGGGAGAACTCCTGTCACCTGGTCAAGCAGTAACATCTGCATTCGATCCCATTACCTCTGGATTGCACACGCAGAGTTCAACTGGGTCTCAGTAAACTGCTTTTTGACTTGTTTTACCTTACACTTTTCCAAAAGACCTCAGTACTGCATTAAATATTTCAGTCCAAGATGAAAACATAAGGACAGAATCTCAGCCTTCCTATCAAACTGGAGTTTGCAGCCCCATGCAAAGATATGTACAGCTCAAACAGAATTTATGAACTTAGATACTAGATACTTAGCTACTAGAAGTTATCAAAGTCTAAATTCACTCTGGCCACAACTTTCATTGCATACTTTCATCCCAGTATGTTTTTTCTGCAACAACCATAAAAAGCAGCAATGTGACAGGCATACTTTTATATGCTACCAACACCCACAATTAACACCATTGTCACTGGATGTTCTACTCACAACTTCAGCACATTATGCTTCTGGGCTCAGCCCCTGTGCCACAAACTCTCCTGCACTCTTGGGATCCACGTGTTCCTAATTACATTTCCACATGCCAACAAATTCTTGTGGCTATTACAGGTCATCAGAAGGCACTTTTTCCACACATGTAGCCATGTTATTCTTTCCTAAATCAAACAGTCCAACAGCGATCTGGTATGGTTCAGCTATCCTTCACAAGCCTCAGAGAAATGTCTTGGAAATCGGGACAGGGTGCTCAAATTTTAAGGATCACTACCCTCGCAGGGTATTTTTGCAATACATCTATTTTCAAAATATAATAAAATCAAAATAAGTGTCATTGTGCTGCACTTAATTTTTGGTCGAGCTTCATTTTAGGACTGTGGAAATCTTTGTACCTACTAAACACATGCCTTTCTCCGTTTCAGTTTAGCAAGAGTTGATGTGTTTAAATTTTAGTAAGTATACTTAAAGAACACTTGCAATCAAACATATTATGATACTTTCACCTGCAAATCATTTGACTGAAAAAAAAAGTCTACTTTCATGAGTACTAAGGTAGAACACCCCACAGAAATGCTTGGGGAAATCAATTTTTTAAATGGAAAGCAATTCAGATGTGGGGAAAACAAAAGTGCACTCTGCACTGTGATTTAGAGAAGTTAGTGTTTTACTCTTCTAAATTCTGTCTCAGATACACAAACAGGATTATGAAGGACCAACATCCAGATGCTGGGTACCAAGAACTCCATAATCATGTCTTTATTTTTAAGACTGACACATACAGTGCTTTCATCTGTGGGTGCTACCTATTTTTCCTAATTAGCAGTTTGAAAGAGAATGCCAGAGTTTTGTAATGCAGAGGGAATGCTTTTTTCTCATCTCAGTCTGTTCCAAATGTCCTGTCGAGTAGCAGGAATCTTTGAAGTTGTTCCGTGACTCTATCCCTTGAATCACAATGTGTATAAATGCTGTTACTCGTGCTTACATTTGGCTTCTATTTTCCCTGCTTCCTGAAGCAGGCAGTTATTCATCCATTATAAAATATTCTATGTCCATCCCTCACAATGGTCACAGAAAAACTAAAACCTGAGAACTCCTTATTTAAAATATAATTAGACTGCACATAGTATAAAACCTCCTTTTATCTGGAAAGCAGCAACATCATCTTAAGCACAGAATCAATGGCACCCTTCTGATTCAGCAGCACAAGCACACCGGCCAGTGCAACAGGCCTCCTTCCATGGGACACCAAGCAAGAGTAGCTCCCTGTCTCTCAATATCTACACACAAACCTTGCTCTTCACCTGCCTCTCAACAGCCCAGGCTGGAAGAAACCTCAAGAAATCACCTGCTCCAACGTTTACCTGAACAGTTGCAGTGTCTCTCTGAATAGATATCATTTTTTAGACTTTCTTGCTAGTAGAAGCAAGTATGGCTTAGACAAGGGAACAGTGACAGAGTCAGCAAAGTTCTTGTAAATGCAGAGCTTTCCCTGTCCATCAGCCCACGTTCATCAGGCTTCAACATTGGCTGTTCATTTAGAGCAGAATTTGCAACGGCTGTTGAAGGACTGGAAGGAGACTCACAGCTGTCTAAGAAAAAACAAAGTGAACTCCTCAGCTGCCCGTCTTGGTGGACAAGTGTATCGATCACAAGAGCTGTGCAGTTAAACTCAGAAAATATTTATTCTTTGCTAGAGCTTCACTAGAACAGGTTAGAGAACATTTTATTCACCTTTTCTCTTAGAGTCCCAGATGAGTAGTGGCAAAAAATTCACCCTGGTGCATTGTGTGCCAGAAGAATTTCCAGTCATATGCTCTGACTGGCAGGTATCAGAAGCTCTAGTAAATACTTTCAGAGGCCCACCTAGTAACACTGCTTAGACAGATTTCCTGTGGCTCAGCATGTTATGTTTTCTGACAACTGGCACAGAATTCTCATTTTCTAGTAAAATTTTAAATAAGGTTTTTGCCTACCCCAAATATTTTTCTGACTAAAACTTCTTCCTCAGGCAACTGTTATATTTTAGTCCTAACTAAAAATATGGTATGACCCTTAGGAATTGAAATCTGCTTTACTGTTAAAGGCTTGGAACTTAAAACTCTGCTGTGCACAACAGTTAAACTCTACACAGTTTATACCCCTGGCTAGAACTGTTTATACTATTTTGTGATGAAGACAAAATGAACCAGGCAGAAAAGCATAAACTATATCAGCCTTAGAGCAGGCAGAGTTAGTCATTGGTATCTTGTTTGCCTGAAATTATCATTTTGTCTTTTTAAAAACCACACAGTATTATAAATCAACTAGAAACATAATATGCTGTCTCTGACCTTTCCTCACTAGACTAACAGCTTTGTTTTAAAGGATCATTGGAACCACATTTATATAATTTGCATGAGAGGAAGAGCAAACCAAACAAATACAGAAATTTACATGCTTTGAAAAATATATTTGGATTACTTTTCCTAACAGTTTTTAAAAGGAAAATGGAATGGCATAAGCTCAGCATCATAAAAACAGATAGTTCAAAACCAGAGAAAACTGAAGTTTCCATTGCTAACCATGGAAATCAGTAACAATTAAAATTGTAAATTTTAAATGCTTGTAAATCTTTAAAGTCCCAAATTAAGTTTCAGTGTCACAGTGAAATTTTAAGCATTTTGTAATTAGAGGTATTATATTATAATAGCAATTTTTCCACCCTGCAATGTGTTTCCACACACAACATTCTCTTAAAGTGAAAGCTATCACATGTAGTACATAACTCTTCCTGAGAAAGAGGAACTCCATTTGTTGAGAAACACTCAGACTTGTCACAAAGCACTACCATTTACACTTTAGTCTTCTAAATAAACATTCTGCCTTCATTCTGCACCACTTATGGTATAATTAAACAGCCCTTGTCTCTTGTCCAAACATCCACTGAAAGACTTCAAACAGCAAGAGGATAAGTTAACTCTATGAGAGTGACAATGTGCAATAATAGTGGAACAAAATCTTCCTTCCTCCTGACAGCATTGGAGTTCTTACAAAATGTGACATTCTGCTCTTTCAGGACTAGATAATGACTAATCTTTCAGCTTGATCAACCATGTCTCGCAAGAATAAAAAAAACTTCCCACCCCCCAACAATGTTTTTAGTGTACTGGGAAAGCACCTCTGGGCCTAAGAGCAAGCACAGAAAGGCAGCCTTCTTCATCCTGGTGTTCTGATGCTTAGTCCCCCACTATCATTCTCTCAGGTCAGTCAAGTCTCAAAATGTTGCTCTATAGATGCTCCAAGAACTGGAACAAAATCTCCTATATTTGCAGATGCATCTCTGCAAAGACAGATAAAGCTGCCAAGATAAACCAGTTTGACTGTTTTGCTCCAGCTGCAGGTGCACCATCTTGTTCATGCTCTCAGCAGGTTCCACATGCCAACAAACTGCTTCAGAGAGTTAGCAGGTGCCAGAAGGAATCATAAGAGTTTGTTAAGCTGGACCATAGTTCCCTCCAGGTACAAGGGACATCCCACAGTGTACAGTGGTGTCATCTGAAAACCTCAGGTATAAAGCACATAAGCAGACTTAGCAAAGCACTGTCAATATGCTTTCTATCAAACGCTGCTGGATAAAACATAAGCAAACTAATGTGATGGAACATCCCCACCTAGATAATGCTTGCATGTACAGAGTGCAGGTATTCAGTATTCTTAAATTTCATACCAGAGTAGGGGGAAAAAAGTAAATTTGTGGCTCTCAATGGTGTCAATACTTTGTCAAATAAGCAAGGCTCTCAGAAATTGAGTTCTAACCAGTATTATTTTTTGCCTTTTCTATATAGAAGGAAAAAAACCCAAACAAACAAGGAAAAACACTAGAAAAGTTGCTGAATGAGCCTCTAAAAGTTCTTGAAGAAATGAAGCCTCATATGTTTGATACTCACACTCTGGATAAGATGTGTAATATTTACAGATCTGGCCAAAAAAGATCCTAAGTAGAACAGAGAGCATTGGCACATTGCTTGTTTAGACTAAGATGAAGTTTTGCTCAGATCCTTTACCCAATCATTTTCATCTTAAAGTGTAAATACCACTTAACCATGGTCACGGACCACTGGAACACTAGAATTCTTTGACTAGCCAGTAGTTCGTGTGGCAAAGGACGGATGTGGTCTCTGAGCCAACCATTGTTACATAAAGATTTATGGGTGGTTTTTTTTCTGCCCTAAAAGAAATTAAGCTCTTAATTTGCAAAAGCTTAACACAAGCAAAGTATCGTTAGAAACTCAGAGCATTCATCTGGAATACATTATCCAAACAACAGATACTACAGCAATGGGTCAAGTCAAGATCTTACCAAGACGGAAGTTTCATGACGGCAGAGAAATCAGGGTTATTTCTTCATCATCCCTGAGAAAAAGTAATTCGCCATAATTTCCTAAATTTGTAAACACACCAAGTATGATTTCAAATCCATTCCTTATAAAATTATGTGGTCTGGGAGTACCTTGTCTTCCTTGTTACTTCTATGCTGCATCTGCAGCTTTGTTATTTCTATGCTGTTTAATTTTTCCAGGACTCCAAAGCAGAAACCTACTCTAAATTTGTATGATGCCTCAGAAAACCCCACTGCCTTTCCTTTTTCAGGAGAATGGTCTTTGTGATCACTCATTTTTTCATTTTAACATCAGTTGTGAGTGCATTCCATAAAATACTTCAACCATAACAAATTTGTGGTCCAGTTATGCCTTATTCATTTTGATCCTTCATCCATGTTGATAAGGATTTAATCACAGGAGTAATCCCTCTGGTTTATTTGAATGACCTTGATTATCCAGACCCTAAATTTGTAAATATCTGCATGTAGATTCTTTAGTTTGCAGTGAAGTGCCACAACTTGACTTATTCTCCAAATTTCTATTTGAATGGTGATTTCATTTCCAACATGGTATTATTTTTCCTAATTTTTTTGTTGTGCCAGAGTAAAAGAAAGCCTTAAAATGGCAAAAAGGTGGTAAGCAAAGGAAAACAAACTTGCTCATATCAGGTGATGCACTGGAGAGTTCAAAAATGTGTGAACAGAACACAGGAAGAGAAGAAACAGTACTATAAGACTGAAAAATTTAATAACCTACAAGAAATATAAATGAGAGAAAAACAAAAATAAAAGCATTTTACTGTAAAGTTAAAAAAAAAAAAAGATATTGCATAACCTGGGAAGGATTTCTGAACAGGTAAAGGTTGTGAGGGGATGCTTTTTATTGTACCTGTTTTGCTGGCAGTTACCAGTTTTGAGAATATAAATCATTAAGAAGGTAGTTTAAAATTTCAAGCAGCGTATGGTCAAATGCACTGCGCCTGTGGGAGGATCTGATGTACAAGGTTACCCATGATTTAAATAACGCTGGCAGTGATACTTTAGCAGGTACTTCATATGACCTGCTAAACCAGATTGGCATTCAAATTACCCTCCATTTTTATTTTTGTAAACAGGATTGAGGGAAAGCCAAACTACACAGACTGACAACTAGAATCAAGTTAGTTAATAGAGTGACTAAGCCAAAGATGTTTATGTAATTTTTTAATGTAAATGTTAATATATGAAAAGCTTTAGCTAATGATAACTATGGCACAGTGGTACTTCCATTCATTCTACAAGATTATTCTCAATACTGCAAATAACAGCTGAAAAAGTTCATTTAGTACAAGCTATTCAAGAGCTGTACTTTTGAATCCTAAAACTCCAACCATATGGCACCGCAAAGAGACAAAGTATTTTCCTTAGAACACTATAGTAATGAACAGCTATTCATATGCCAGTAAGGAATTATGTTTATCTTATATGTGAGCACTATACAGAAAAATAACTCATTTCCATGAAAATAAAATAGTACTAAACATATCATATCTATATCAGCAGCCATTGATCTGAATCTCCTTAATTGTCATGCTAATTTAAGCCTCAAAACACAGTCCTCCTTTACAGTAATTCTGTGAAGCAAATGGAGAATCTTAGTCACGAAAAATGATGAAGTGATGATTATCTTTTTCACTCAAGAGAATAAGTTTAATAACTTCCCAGTCCTTGCCTTTTGTGAATAAAAATAACAATCATCACCAGCTATAAGTAAAAATCCTAATTTCCTACCATGCCTATGAGCAAAGGCAAATGAGAAAGAAAAGCAGACACTTCTGTGGTAAGAAGATAGAAGACAATCCACAATCCTATACAGTAGCACAGCTGATAAATAACTATCATACTGTAGTCCTTTGAGTAATTTTCTTTAGGATGACAAAGTGCTGCTGCTGAATTCACAAAAGAGGTAGTTTGTCCACTGAATGCAGATATATCATTTAAAATGACAGTATAAGCTCAGCATAAAGGTCTGTGAATACTATTTGCAGTAGAGCTTAGTAGAGATTTGAATTTCTAGTTTCAGCAAATGAAGTGATTGCAAATAATAGCAGCTTTTCTAGTGTATAGCATGTGCTTGGGTCTTTGAATTAATTGCTTTGCTTTTGTAAATGCTGGGGCACAGTAAGTGGTATAACCAAGAAAGCTAAATGTTCTGAAAGGGAGGAGGGAGGCAGTTGAAAATCACAAGCTAGAAATCACTCTTATACCATGCAGGAATAGACAGTAGGATGTACAGTTACGTTAAAGGCGATGAGAAAAGCAGATAAGGTAAGAAACGCACTGCATCGTTTAGGAAAGGACTGTGGGGTGGCTACACTGCAAACAGAGAGTACATAAGCAGGCATCTCCTCTGTCAGCAAGGCTGAGCTTACATAATTATTTAGCCCTTTCCTTGTTCACACTCCATATTCATTTCCTACCTAATATTGCTGAGAAAGAAAGGTAGACAAGAAGCTCAAGAATTCTAATAACACAAAGCCCTCAGCTGCTTGTTTAATTTCACTCGAGTTTTGTGGCAGTCACCGTATGCACTTACCCTAAATCAAATGCTCCTGCTGTGCACAGTGCCAGTACTTACAAGATCAAAGCCTTACAATAGATGATGTGAGTTAGTAAACTTCTGAAATATTGAAATTGAAATGGGACACTTTTTTAGCAATCTCATAATTTCAAAAGTAAGCTTTCTGTTTACCATCTGCATCCACACACACCCCCACCCCCACTCCCCATTCATGCATTCAAGGTCTTCCATTACATTATGTTGTGTCAGTGTTGCTTTGGCTGAAACCTGATGGTAAAACATACACACAATGCTGCAGGGATTATTGTTATCCACCCCATTATAAGTGAAGGACTTCTTACACACATTGCAAAAGGTATTTCAGGACATATCTGCAGGATGTTCCACAATATCCATGACACTGGGAGCTTCCATTACTGGAGACAAGTGAGCAAGCTCAGCCAACATACTGTGCCTGCTTAACTAGAATTATTTTATGCTTTGTCGTTAGTTTTGCTTTGCTATATCATGCTACAGATAGGCTTATTTAAATATGTAATTAGTATGAGTTGGATTCCATGATCCTCTTGAGTCTCTTCCAACTCAGGATATTCTATGATTCTACCTCCAAATGTCCCATGACAGCAAAGTGTCAACAGACAAGCAACAGCTCCTACAACTGTGACACAGGCGAAGAAGGGAGAGATTACTTCTGACACTGTTCTCCCAAAACACCAGTGGGGAAAAAGGCTTTCCTAATGTAGAGACACATATGTTAAACAAGTCAGTTGTGTTGTATCACTTGAATGTAAAAGTTTTTCATTTTAATCTATTTTTTTTTTAAGTCCGTGAAACATACCTGAGTTTTCTATTGAAAGCTTTGAATAGTCTTTGATTAAAGTGTGAAAATCAATTGTAGGCATGAAGAAACACCCTTCACAGGAAGGGGAAACTAGACATTTGGTCAGTAGCCTGATTTAATAAAACAGCAGTAAAATAGTGGAACCAAAAGGAACTGACATAACTAATCTTTTAATCCTGTCTTCTTCTTCTTCTATCCATTTGTGCATAGAATAAAGGGGGTCGACAATAAGCCATAAAAATGCATATGTTGCCCAGCAGGGTTTCCATTTTGGCCTGTCTCATGTGCTATGGAATCGAGATTCTCATCTTTCAATCTGAAAGTGGTCGAACTGTTCTGTTTATTTCCAACAAGCTGTAGCTCTCTCTAGCACAGCTCACTGTTGGTATATTACCGAAAAAAACACAAACAAACAAAAAACTAAACAAAAACTGAGAGTCCAAAATAAAGAAACAGGTGGAAACAAATAATGCAGAAGCATCTCGAACACCAACCCATAAATGCAAAACCCTGTGTTTTAGTAGCTGTACAACAGATTGCCAAAGTTACCTGGACAAATCCTCACAATTTTTCAAGTCAGTGAAAAGTCTTTAAAGAGTTACTCATAGTAAAAATTTAGGTCAGTTAAGTCTTGAATATTGTACATAGAAATAGTCTTGTCTACTTGGTTAAAAACTATACAATACAGCGTTAATAAAATTCAGAACCCTGCTTCTCTTGCTGATTTTATCTCCAAATTATTGCTACTATTATCATCATTACACCATCATTCTACTAACTGAAGTTATTTTTCATTAACTACCAAGTTTATTCTCTTATTTTTCCTGAAGAGATTGCTCCATGGAATAATTTTGCTCAGCTGATTAGCATTTGCTGTTGTTTGAATCGTGAAAACATTCATTCCTGTAAGCTACTTTAACCACAAAAACCAAACTAGTTACAGCATTGACCTTCAGCTCTGCAAACAGTTCGGCAGTTTCACAGAACTAATATATAATTACTCAGCCTTTTCCAGAAGCATTTCCTACCATCTTCTAAATAATTCTAAATCAATTTATCAGTGCCAGTTTGGGTTTTATAATATAGTTGTAGAAGAGGTAAGCATCTTCTTTCAAACTGAAACCAATTACTCACTTCTCTCCATTTAAATTTTTAAGTTACCTGCAGACTGAATTCTGCTACCCTGTTAGAAATTCTGCTCTAAACATGCAGATCTTGGGGATGATCCTGTGCAGAGCTAAGAGTTGGACTAGATGATCCTTGGGGTTCCCTTCCAACTCAGAATATTGTGTGATTCTGTGATCCATTTCCCAAGAAAGTTCTTTCCCTTGAAATCCTCATTTTTTCCCCTCTATTTTTTCTACCATAATTGTCACAGAAGTAGTGGCAGGTTTGTGTGACAACTTGATGTCTGTGAAATTACTCATGAAACAACTAGCAGTTTTCCCCAGTAAAACAGGAATTTGTTTTTAATACAGAAATATATTTGCTATTATAATCTCTGGGTTCTGATGTTGCTGTCAACAAAGAGGAAATAGTTTCACTATTGAATGTAATTTCAGTCGGCTGGAAGAAGAGTTAGTTCTGGTGTTCTGGTCTGAAAGTAATAGCATGGGTGTATAAAAATGACACCTTGTTAAAAAAAAAAGAAAAAAAAAGCTGTCCTGCCACAGAGATTGTAAGGAACTCAGGAACTCAGGTACTTTAAGAAGTCATTTTAGTCAGAAATACATTAAACAGGACTCTATTTCTTTTTACGCATCAAGCAAACAGCTTTGCTACTAATTTTTCTCCTTGCGCTATTACCAAATATAATGAGTTTGCACAACTGCTTCTGTAAGCACAAGATGGTTGGACTTCAATGATCCTTGGGGGTCCCTTCCAACTCAGGTTATTCTACGGTTCTCTGTATAGGTGTAAGCAAAAGCAGATGATGAGGACATATTATTAAACTCCTGCAGATGTCAGGAAGATTCCTAATATTGATAGAAAGGTAATTTTTAAACACTTATCTTCATATCATCAGGTGAAGTAAAATGGGATACATTAGCTTATGCTAGTGGGAGATTTTGTCCACAGGAGGACATGGATATTTAGTTCACGAGCATGGAAAATCTTTTCATATAGGGGTTTTCCAGATACTTCTAGTAGCTACAGATACGAGCAATTGCCAATATTTTATAAAGATGCTTATCAGAATTTATCATTACATTACACCAGCACTTCTTTATTATTATATATATATGTTGTAGAAATACAATAAAGAAACAATAAAGGTTATTTAATTTAGTTATTATAATGTCCTAGTTTGCTTTCCACAAACATCTGTCTTTTCCAAATCTACACAGAACATCACCACAAGCATGATACTGACAAAAAATAAACTAAAAATAAAACAATTGGTTCAGATCCTCAGTTAATATAAGACAGCACAGCTCCATTCATTTAAAACAGACTACTATAAAGATAAAATAGTTTATATCAGCAATAGATCTGTGTAACTCTATACAGAGTTACATGGCTCACGGGATGTTTTATTGCTCTGCCAACATCTGTTTAGTTTCCATTTCAACTCCCCTTAGTAAATTGTTCTTCTGTTCATGAATTCATTCTTCACTCAAGTTCTGTGAAAGTCACCAATGATCTGGGTCACTCCATCATCAGACACCTTAAAAGATACTTGTTCATTGGACTTAGGCATGTGATGCCTATTGACACTTACAAGAATCCCATCCTGATGCTACAGAGCATTTTTGAGCATCTCTAGAAGATTTAGCGCTGTCTGACTAAGTTTGCAGTGAAGTCTTAAATAAATGATTATACTTGTATCACAGTTTAAAGAAAGTGTATATATGCTTTAAACTCCTCAAGATTACCCAGAAACCATGCACTAGACAATCCAAGTTTTAAAACCATACATACTTAATAATAATCAAGCCAATCTCATTTTGATCTGTGAGTATTACTTGGCAGGAGGAAACACCTTACAGCTACTCATAAGTAGAACTGAAGTTCAAAAACTGAAGTCCATGGAAAGGCCTTTAATTATAGGTACAGTGTTCTTACTTCCTCTTTCAATATCTTCAAATATATAAACAATCAGCAAAAAGAAAAAGAATTCTTTGATACAGCAGCACAGAGGAAATGTATTCAGAAGAAGGAAGAGGAAGGCAAGTCACTAAGAGAACAGAAGAAACAATTTCAAAAGGATTGTAAAAAAAATGCTCGGGTTTATGCTTTGAAATATGTTACAATTTTGGGAGACTCAGAAGACTATGATAAAATGAGACTAAAATTATTCATAATTGAAAATTTTTTCCCAAATAAAACATTTTAAAAAATGTTAAAAAGTAACAATACATGGTTTCAAAATCTACATATGCCTTGAAACTTGTGAACTAAACTGAAGTGTATCATGATTAAAATGTTAAAGACAGCTGTTGGCCCAAATTTATGAGAAAAAAGTTTATTAAAACTTACTACCTACTTCTAACACTGCATATAACACTCCCTCTTATTAAATCAAATTAATCATGTTGGTGTGCTTATGTATATTTCTGTGTGTATCTATGTATATCCATACAGACACGCTTATAAATACAGAGTGAGCATTAAGAAATCTGACATGAAAGAGCTGAAAAGTCTACCCTTCTTACAGGGGGGACGATCAAACGCAGGTTTGTGTGTGCAACCATAGTTCAAACACCTTCAGAATACGAACAGAATTTTTCTCTCCTTTTGTACCTCTCCCATCTGCATCCCATTCTGTTACTCTTGCCCTGTGATGCTTCCTCCCCCTGCCTGGCCTGGGCCAAACAGATGTGTTATTAGAGCACAAAAAAAAAACAGCCTCCCTTCCACTTGCTGCCCAGGTTCAGATGTTCAGACACAGCCTGGCCTCAGCATTCCAGAACTTCCATTTCCAAGGGAGTGCAGATCCAGATGATACTAACTAGAAGCCTCTGCCTGGCTGTGCAAAAAGAGCAGGTTTCACCAAAGGCATCTACACTCACCAGAGCTCAGTGACTGTCCACAGCCATAACAAACACCATGTCACTGACACAAAACTCCAATGCTATTCTCCTCACCGAATTTTGCTTGCTAGAGTCAAATCCATTTTTCAGTGTTAGGATCATGATTTTTTCATTATGTGCAAAGATCTGTTTCTCTACCCTTATTCTCAAAGTAGCATAACTACTATTACTGAAATTTGAGGTGGGAAAAGTCAGGTAAAAGTAGGTGTCTTGAAGGGAAGTTTTGAAACCAAGCTATTGAATTTTGGGGAAGCTGTCAGCAAGAGGTAAGTATTTTCTAATGGGAAATTTCAAGAAGTGCTACTACAACTGTGTAAAGAACCCATGCATTTACAAAATACTGTTGAAACGTCACCTCTTATCACCTGTAGCATTAGAATGCAAATCAGGCTGAAGACTTCAGAAGGGGAGTTTTATGACAAATTTCATCCAAACTGCACAAATATTTAAAATACAACACCACACTCCTATCTTTATAATACATTGGAAATTGTCCTGTATGAATCCAGGATAAGGCTGCAGAGGGAGAGGTCAGAAGCCAGCTGGCAAACAGAACCCATGGGTTCAGTACAGAGTAGTGCTGTGTCCAAGGCATGTGGATGGGAACCAGCAAAACTAGCACCACTTCTGACACTTCTACCTCCTCCTACCTGAAGGTACTTAAAGACTGTAGCATAGGTTCTGTAGTATAAAATGAAGTAGAAATTAAGACAATTATAAGAACCTTTTTGCTACCTGCACAGCCACTTGAAAGCAGGTTTCATAGAACGCTCCTGAGAAAAATAATACACCTTCAAAATTCACCCAAGATGAACTTAATAACCCTAATTCTTATTCAGGAGAACAATACCACTCACATCTACAATAGGGCACAATTTTTGTTACTGGTGGTTGGTTAGCTGCCTGAGATAGAAAATTCCACGTCTCCCAATTAAATAATGACTTCTTTTCAGTGTTGCTATTTAAAGCTGATAAACTTTGTAAGAACACACATTTCACAGGCTGCCAGGACTGGAATTTTAGTTTCCACATTGCTGCTCCAATCCATATTTTATTGTGCGTATCTTATTTTTTTCTGTGTAGTGTCATTAATCTGCTCCCTGGCTGTGCAGAATAATATCCCACAAGAGCAGGCTGCTTTTTGAATATTTTATTATCTTTCATTGTATTTCCAAACTAATATATATTTACAAATTCAACCTCCTACAGGCAGAACTATATTGTTTTCCCTCTGTGTTTGAGAACCAAGGCATAGATATCCAATATAAATAGAAAAATCTATCTACACTCATTTGCGTTGAAAGAGAGAACCAATCACGTATCAAGCTGTGCAAGAAAAGAGGGGGGAAAAAGATTTGCATATTGCAGAAGAACATAGAGGGGGAGGGAGGTACACAAAGGGGTTATGTTCCTGTTGGAATACATCTTTCAGTTCTGCTGAAGGACAACTCTCTTTTCAGCACATCCCTCTCATATCTGAACAGATCATATGCAAGGGGGAATACACTGAAAGGGCTTGGATGAGTATTTATACCTCACAGTCCTGACTTGTTTCATCAAAGATTTTTCTGGGGTTGCCTATTCTGCCACAGAGATAATTTCCTACCTTACTTCTACCTGTAGCATTTTAGCAAGAAGAGTGAAAACACCTTCCCCTGCTCCTCTCCTCACCTCAATACTAGTAGCAAACATTGCCCTAACACACTGAACCCCTAATGCTTCCTCCGCAGCAGGGAACTCCTATGAGATAAAGATGCATCTGAACTAGGCAAAGCTGAGCTTGAAGTTGACTCTTCATAGAAGAACACACTGGAATGTCCACGTGGTCCTCACCACTTGATTTAGAAAGAGTAGAAAATCCTCTTACAAAGTCAAGGGAAGACATTCTTGTAGGCAAGGCAGGATGTCTTGGAAGTGCTTTCACCATTCTCTCACAGATTTCCTGAGTGCCTTTGGCACTGAGGTCTCACTATGTCTTCACTCCCTCTAAGAGAGACAACTCATCATACCTCATATAGCTGTAAAGATGATAAATGTAAAAGGGAGGGTCTGGGAGCTCTCTAGGAAGATAAAGAGACAGCACATTCGCTAGAGCCAAGGCTCATGCACATTTATCAGTCAAGTTATGCAAAAGATGAAAAAGGTAGAGAGAAAATGTGGGGGGTTGCCCATTAAAAAAACCCAGAACTCACTGTGTTGAAAGCCCCAAATTCAGTTTTTCTAGGCATGAATATAAATTTTAGCCTTAAAGTTGAAAACACTATAAATAAGAAATATGAAAATATTATAAATATGAAAATACTACATACACCATGCACAGCATTTGCAAAGCCTTTTCCTTTTTAAAGTGTTTTGTTGGCATCCTTAGGTTTAAGCACAACAATCCAACTGCATAAGAGTATCCCAAGACTGTAATCTAAACTACAGAACTAAAGCATGCCAAAAACAGGTCATCTGATATTTAGAGAGACATGTATGTCTCTCTGTATGTGGGACATATTGCAGATATCAGATTTTCTGCTTTTTTGATCCATACAAGATTTGAAGCTGGTTTTAACCAGATATTTTCTATTATATTACAAGTAACAGCCACATGAATACTGCTTTAAATATCACTCCTAATTCTTCAATATAAAAATGTGGGGATACATGACTAAAAAATACATGATTAAAAATAGCAAGCCCAAAACCTGATGCACCCTACAGCATTTCACAGCAACTACGTGTATTTTATTATCTACTTCAAAAACCAATTTTTTTTGATTATATCTTTTTCATTACTCAAATTTAATAATGTGACAGCTACTCAGCAGCCTTGTTCTTCAGTTACAAGCAATTGCTATAGGTGAGCAATTTTTCAGAGTAGTAGGTGAAGGCAGTACACTGCCACACAAACAACTAAAATTCAGTGACAACTTTCTCCTTTTATTGGAAAATAATTCACAATATGCTTTTACATTATTATTACGTTTTATTATATCAGTTCCCTGATAGATAGTTGTTGCCTAAGCTTGAAATGAAAGCAAACAAAAACTAAAATTCATGTATTGAAACAGCAACAGATATTTGTCTTACAAAGCTTTCTTGGAAAACTACTTGTGTTTTCCAACATAATCTGCATCACAATTTATACTACTTTGTGGTATCAAATCAAAATAACAGTAGCAAATCCTGCAGAATCTAAGAATTAAAGCCTTTACTGACTTTATTTACAATATACACTAATAGTATACTGAGGAAAACTCAAGAAATCTGTCCTTATGTAGAATTGAAAAAAAAAAAAAGGTTTTAAAAAATAGTGAAGCAAAGGGAGAAAGACAGTTGTTAATTTTGTATAACATTACAGACAGGTAGAAAAGTGTAATGTCGTGCCATGGAGATTAAGAAGTCATTAACCTTTTTGTTAAAATTAGGGAACAAATACACTGATTTACCAAAGATCACCCAAGAGCACCATAGGAGAGCTAGGAACTAATTCTCTGAATCTCAAAAATCTTAACCATATGACTGTCAATTCTATAATAATTAAGGCAGATATTCCATGTCTCTTAGGTGAATTAGCAAAGGTCAAGGAACAGTGTCATTAATAATTGAAAATACTATTGTGGTGTCTTGCTTTCCTCACCAGGAAAGTACCTACACAAAAGTCACACAGAGGCATCTTTCCAGGTACAGGTGCAAACAAGAGAAGACAACATTTTTCTCGGTAATCAAAGAACTGAGAGACTCTGGACACTTTCTGGAAACCAGCAGTATGCACACTGATAAGGATGTAGGACATGTAAGCACTGACATTTCTCATTTCTGATAACCACTTCCTTCAGCTCTACCAGGTAAGGTCATACATCAAGTCCAAAAAGTAAAACATTGTTTCTGCAGCTCAGAGAGCAAAGGATATTATTTGGATCAAAGTACCTGGGTCAGCATTCAAGTGAAGCTGTTTTGCTAGATTAAACAATAGATGCTTTATTTTTTTTTATTTTCAGATAAAGGAACTACTGCACTTCAATGTCAAGTTCATCCAAAAGCAGAACAGCCAGCTTACTTTCATTTAACATAAAAATACCAGTTTTGAATAGAAGTATGAGATCCACTAGTCCAAGAACCTTAAAGGACCTGGGAACTAGAAGCAATTAGGTCAATTCACAACTTACTGACGGTATTGTCCTTTTTTTAGTAAATTGGTCTTGAATGCAAACGATCTTGACAAACTTACTTTTTCTAACACATCTCCAGCACACATGGCACTGCTGTTATTTACTAAATAAAAGCCTTCTTTAAATCAAAATAGTACTTGATGTAATAAGAAATACATGTACACTTTAGTTCAATAAAGTATAATTCCCTATATTCTAATATAATTAAATACAATTTAAGTAAATCTTTAGATAGATAAACATTTAATTATATATGCAACATAGTAATTTAATCAACCATTCTTTACTTTATGAAACAGATAAAACCATAAATATAAAACAACATTCTAATCAATTATTTCAATCAAGTTTTTCTGTTTGTAGAATTAATATGCAGTTCTTACATTTTTATTTAAAGAAATTGACCCACTCTTATGAGAAATGAAAAACAAGCACTTTGTAGGCAATGTAAATCCTAAATTGAATTTTCTGTGCAATAAAACTTATGAGAAGGGTTTAACAGCAAGTATTATGCATTACACCAGCCCAGTGACACTGAATAAGAATTAAACAAAAAATGCTTTTCCAAAATGCAAGAACAAAATTCTATGCATTCATGCTTTGTCCACACAGGCTATTCTTGCTTTCTTGCTCATGTACTGAATACACACAGTATTTTAAATAGTCTGTCCATCCAATGCAAAATGAGTATGATTAATGGCTAATTGCTCTTTCTTGTTTGCTATCCTTCGCATGCTATGATATCAGAGTTCCACAAGGGCAACTGTAGTGGGCTGGCCAAAAAGCCTGGAGGGGAAAATTAAATCCCCTTCTTAAGCAGCAGACTAGCAGTCTCCTCCAACAAAGGCTTTCCTTCCCTTGGTGGTAATGTGATTCATTTTCCTATAAAGAAGAAGGCTGGTATTTCAATGCGTAAAGACAGCCATTACTGTGACATTTAACAAGCCTGAAACCTCTGGCTTTCTTGCTAACCTAGATCTGCCTTAAGGCTATCAGAGACAAAAGAGGCCTTCTCCTCCAGCAAGCATCAAAGACCTAATAAAAAGCCAAGAACGAGTAGGCAGTCAGCTTCTGTGTCAGAAATGCAAAATAAAAATATAATATATGCAAATTTGAGGCATGCAAAAAAATCATGGAACATTGCTTGTGTGTACAGTTGTACTCATAAAACCTGTAATGCACTTTCTGAATTATTCAGCAAGAGGAGGCTGAAAAGCAGCAAAGAAGCTTATTATGTTTGCTTTGCTTCATAGACTATTAGGTGGACAAAAAGAAAAAGGAATTTAGTTACGCTTGCTTATCTCCTAACCTTATAAACTTGGGATTAACAGATCAAAGGAGGATTTGGTTCAGTTGATAGAAAATGGAGCTCTTTTATAGCCGTTTGGTCTCCCTGTCCCTTATGATCAAATGAGCTTAAGCAATTGATAAAATAAATGGGGGTTTGAATTCATGAGGTTTAGTATATATATTTAATATTTGCTGTATTGCATTGTACATTTGCATGCAAAATTAAGTAACAAGTAAAAGAAGATTAAACATTGCACTTTTTTTTATTCTGCCTATGCTGGAATCCAAAGTGCAAACACAAGGTACTGTACTGATATGATTTAATTTGGTTCATGATTTTATGAGGTATGTGGGGTATCCCATGTACTACATGTATAAAGTGTTCCTGATGCTTCATTCTCTGATCTTGCCATCAGCCTGAAAATTAACCACATCTTAACTGCAGGTTGGGGAGCCTTATGCTGCCAGGATGTGGAGATGGAAACACGTGGTCTCAGTGGTTCAGGCACACTTTGCTCCACACAGCACTGACCTCAGGCAGCTCTCTATAGGTTACTAGAGAGGACAAGGCATTTCAAATACAATTGCAATACACCAAAAAGTGACCTTAAGATGGCAAAGATGCTACTGCTTCGCATTCATTCACCAGCTCTTATTTTGCACCAGGATGGAGATGGTTGGATGACAGAAACAGTTTCACCTTCTGAAGGACCATACATATTCATTGTGAATCAAAATTAAATTACACATGCCTTTAAAAGCTGAGGTGAACCCATTTAGCTATGAATTACTATAAGTTATGCATAATTTCATTTAAAAAAATAATATCATCCCATCCACATGTAAAATTGTTCTTCCATGTCAATTAGGCCACACAATTTCCAGTTAAAAAGAACCACCTACAAAAAAATTAATAACCTAGCTTGCCTTATTACTACTTCTGTACTAATTAGTCACATTGGAAATGCATGGTTTGACTGTAACTTTACCTCAAAGTTGTAGCTCTGTTACTACAAATGGTCACCTATAGAATAATTGAATGGGAATTGCACAAACTATCCCCTGGTGTGTTTACTTAATCTAATATCTCATGGGACTATCCAGTTGCAAATTGAGGATTGTTAATAATACTCAAATAGCTAAAAAAATATTAAATACCAATGTCATTTATCCCTCAAGACTGCAGCATCAGTTAGCATTTTTGGGTATTTCTACTGTATAATACTTTTGCTAAGAGACATTGCAACAAAGCCAGAAGCATTTAAAAACTAGCACTGGAAGAATCTTTGAGAGGTTTTACAAGATAATATTTCTTCTGGTATAAAGTTTATTAAAGACAGACTTATCAAAGTCATTTAAAAACATGTAGGGGAAAGGAGGCAAATGAAAGTCTTTTCATGGTGGGAAATGTGAAGTAGCAAGAACAGAAAAAGCCAAAATTCTGTGAGTGATCCTTCTTTGGTTAGGTCTTTAATAACTAAGGAAGAGACTTTCACCATAGCCGAGTCTGTGGCTAACTTAGATTAAGGTTTATCCCAAGTAATGTTTAAATCAGTGACTGAGCTGAGAATGGCCCAGTTAGAACATGATGGCCAGAGACTGCCAAGCGAAATCAGAATGTTGCAACATTACTGAGTTGACAGATACAATTGGTAAGATTTTAGACACTGAGATTGGAATGAAAACCTTTTAGGTCCTTTGTGTATATGCAAATTAGATACCCCCCTTTTTTCTTACAGTTTACTTCAACAGTTGCAAAATCAAGGGAAAAATTATAAACTTCTGCACTACAGATCTGCCAGACCTGGCAGATCCAAAATCTATATGAGATTTACTTTTTCTGTGGTGGATTTTGATCGGCATTTATTAGATTTGTTGTTTACAGAACATAATTTTGCACTGCATGTTTGCTGGCACTGTTTATTCGGAAGAAAAGGAAGGGAAAAGGAAAAGCACAAGGAAAAGGAAAGGAGAAGAAGAGGGGGAAAACAAAAGCAGAAATCTCAACAATACACAGAGAAAGGCAATACCTAACATGTAAGTTTGACTACCAAAAAGCCAAGAATATTTTTCCTAGCTAGAGAAGTATCTCAAATAAGGGGATAAAAGGTTACCTCCTAAACAACACAATTTTTCAGAAACTGTATATTCCTTATCCATTTAGGCCTAACATTACAAAGAATAAATAAACAATACAAGTTGGCTACAGACTTTGTCATGGCATTCAAATGACAGAATACCATTTGTTTTTGTTGGAAATGTAACAAACGACAGCCAAGCAATACAATATTCTTTGGCTACAGCATAGACCTATGTACAATTTCACTAAACAAATTAAATAGACACTGGGGGGATAAAACACTATGTTAGTGTATTGTATTACAAAGATAAATGTTAACACTTCCAAACTTGTTTGGCTCAAAAAGACATTCCAAATGTATCTTCAGCATAACTGGTCTCAAAAATTACTCTACAAAACCTTGGTGTTTGCAATCTAAGGTGAAAAATAGAAATTGTTTCATTTTAGCAACACTATTTGGTAACACCTAAACGTAAAGACTAATAGAGGATTAGATTTCACTTTCTCAATGGTTTAAGACAAATACAGAGAGTAAAGGTTAGTTCAATATATTATTATTATTTAATTCAGGGTAAAAAATAAATCCTCTATAAGAAACAAATGCTGAAGAAGTCAAAATGTAGACCTGTGAGTGCCCAATCCCTTTTGTGTCCATGCTGTAGTTGCAACATTGTTGAAGCTGTGCTATTCAAAAACACTACTGAGGAAAAGTTAATGAGGAGAGGTAACGTGTTACTAAAGTGACATCTGTCTCCATCACAGTGCCTGCTGCTTCACCTTGTCTTTAAATACTGTGTAAAACCATTAGTTACCTAGAAGTCTCAGATAGAAAGCTTTAGGAGGTTTTATTATTATAACCAAGCCCTGGGGTCCCACGTGGTGTAAAGGACTATTACTGCTTGTGATGTAGGGTCTTAAACTGAAAATGTGCACACTTAGAAAGTGGCAAGTTTTGCCATTTTATAATTACGGTGTAATTCTGTAGGTATGTTAAGAACTGCTGGTATTAAGTTTTCCTTAGAATCCAAAAGGTTTCTGCAAAGTGAACACTATGTCCCTCTGCTGTTGGATTCTGCATTTTATACTGAGTTGGGTTCTTTGCTAAGTGCATTTCCCTTTGCCACATAAAATTTTAAATATTAGACTAAGTCACATTGTGCTCTGTATAAAGTTCATCCAACATACGGAATCTTGCAGTTACACTACTATAATATTTTCTGCAGTAACACTAACTTATTTGGCTGTCAATTCAAACATGACACTTCTGTACACTGAAGCATGCAGTATCAACATGAAACAATCTAAAACACTGTAAGAATTTGGTACTCTTCGAATGATTATGCAAAAATTCGTAATGAATGTTAGAGAATTTTACTGCAATGAAAGAACATCAAACCTGTGGTGAAAAAAGCAGGCACATATACAGAATATATGATTTCCATTTTCCTAATATCTGGTTTTCCCTCTAAAGTCATTGCCAAGAACAGACACGCACCTCACATTTTATATCCTACAGTTAAAGTTCTTAGAAGTATTATTAGTTGCTTTCTTTGGCAATGCAACAAAATATACCTCCAACGTTCAGGTAACTGGATATGGTATTAGTTGAAGCAATTTGCTGAACACAGGCTTTCGTACTCAAAATATGTTACAGAACTCCACTGTATCACTAATAAATACTACAGCTAAAAGTCAGAGGAAGAAAGGGAGAGTGCAGATGTGAGAGTAAGAAACAGAAAGTGTGGTTTTATTTTTAAATTCTTCATGTGCAGAAAAATCTTCATGTTCAAGGATTTCAAGCTGAAAAAAATTGGTTTAATTATTAAAAAACTGTTACTAGACTAAAGATTCTTATAAACACTCCTCTGTGAACTCCTTCAGGAAAGGCTGTGAATATCATTCCCTAGTGAATAGTTTCACTCACATACAAAGTAAGACAGGAAACAATAACAAGGAGGAAGGAAAATTGAGCAAGACCACTTTATTGCTTGTTACTAGAATGTAGTGTAAAAGGATTGCAAGACTAAGGGGATCTTGAGACTTAAGTTATTTGAACGGGTTCCCATAAAATTCCGTGGCAAAAAGGACACTTTTGCAGGTGGAGTCTGCTTGTTCTCTTCCTCTATGGAATTCAATCCTTGTCAGATCCCCACCAGTTCTTCTCTCACTGATATAAATCTACTTTTGCTTAGGATGCTCAGTTCCCTCACTGCAGACTGGAGAAGTACAGAGAAGTACTCTGCCTCATTAGTAGAGCAGTCTGGATTTTCCCTTCCCTCCTTTGGACAAAAGAGACCTTTTCTTTAAATGTGCATTATTTCCTGAGTTAATTATTCACCTGAACTACCCACTGACAAAGGAGTAAAAATGATCTGTTTTCTAACCCTCCAAAGAACAATATCAAGGTAATAAGCGATACAGGTACAAGGACAGCCCAACATGGCAAGAGTCATTTCCTGTTAAGGATAAGAAAAAGGTTGTTAGGAGCACACAAGTGGGGTTATAGAAGATGCTGGCACTAACAGAGGAGTTCCTTCTGTGATAAATAAGATGTTGGCAGCAATCTAGCCAGAAAAATCTCTTAGTGCAGCAGTGTTCAAATAAATGTGAGACAAAGAAAAGGATTCTGGGAGAGTGTTTTCAAGTGTAGGACTAAACTGTTGATTACTGATTTACCTGTAATAGCTCTGCCCGTGACCAGATTCAGACTCCTCCTGCTGAGTCTGTATCATTTTGTTGCAGTGATCTTAATCCACAGCAAGGACTAAACTCCTGGGGGGCTACAGCCTCACTGCTAAGCCAACAAACACTAAATGAAAGGAATGGAGCTGCAGACCTGTGCTGCTCTAGGAATATCATGACCAAAAGCTGATTATCAATACTTTATCAATCCAAAGGTTACCATGAAGTCTAGCTCCTACTTAGTTCTACTGATTATTTTCAATTTACTTGCAAGATAGGAAAAAAAGGCACACAAACAAAAATCACAGAAAATGCCAAGCCAGTTTATCACACACTTGGGAAAGAAGAGTTAGAATTTAAATTGATAAAACGAAAGTCTAAAATCAACAACGTGAAATTCAGCAGAGGTGGCACCAACACATATAAGAAAAAGAACTACTAGATAAAAAATAGCTAGAAGGTAACACAGGAGAGAAACCCCCCAAGTAGCAGCTCATCACTTAATCACTTTAGCAGTAAATATTTTGTATTTCACCACCAAAGGGCTGCAGTTATCTCAGCCAATCAGTCCTCCCCCATCATTAACTTTCAGAACTTTACGATTATTTATTACTTTCAACAACTAGGGAAAGGAGGGCAGAGGAATGTTATTCTTAATTGAATTGATAAAACCCACAGATAATCAACTGAAGTCACTCTATGTCTGAAGTAATGAAATAAACTGAAGAATAGCCCAGAACATTCACGACCCAGAAGCAGCAGTTCTTTATTTTTGGGCCAGCTTTACAGTCTGCTATCTACTAAAAAGGTGGAGAGACAAATGGATGTGGAAAAAAAAAATTGATACAAAGAGTAAATTCCTGAACCAGGAACCAAACCAGGTATTTAGGACTTGAGACAAAGCTCCTCACAGACACAAAGAGCCATATGGAGCGCAAGAGGAAACGAGGAATAATTCTTAGCCAAGACAGAAATATTACAGGTTCCTGACTGAGTCTGAAAGTTTGGACCAGGATTCAGTGATGATCCACAACTAATTTTTTTCTTCTGAGCATTAGACTTACTGTACATGAGAATTATGCACCTGGGAGTTCCAGTGGAAACACACCACCTATGAAGCACTCACTTCAGATAGGATGTGTAGTTTAATATGACCAATTAGGAAAGCATCCTGACTGCTGCCGTTTACTGGATTTTCTCTGCTTCTGAAGTTCATCTATAGATCTAGGTTAGCAAAGTCTCAAAATATTCATTACTTGTGCTATTTATTTACATTTTTTTAAAACCTCGCTCATGCAATTAAGATGCTGATTGCATTATTACCAGCAAAGAGAAAGCTCCTCCATTACTGTTAGCCTATTACAGATCTCAGGGGCACTTTTACAGAAAACAAAGATTCTTTTGCTTAACAGTTGGCCATGAAAGATGCTTTTCCCAGGCAATTCTGGGACACCAGAGACAATCTATGTTAAAAAGTATAATGTTCAGTCAAGATTCAAGTAGACATTTTCTGTGTGTGTTCAGAAGACAGACTGCAATATTGTCTAATTGATGGAAAACAGCCTTACAGCAAAAAGCAACAGCACAGAATATACAAAAATTAAACATTGATTCTTATTTCTGGACAACAGGTTTCAAAACCATCTTCATTCGTCTATGCTAAGGTAAGAGACAAGATCTCAAATATTCTATGAGACCTCAGTGATTTCCAAAGAGAAGAATCAAAAGCTCAGTTTAAGATATTAACATGCTTAATTCAGGAGAGAAAAAAAATCTGGAGATTGTCAGAAGTTGGTTTTGCTGAAAACAGATCCTGATGAATGAGTTTATGTAATACTGATTGATTTTATCTTCCAGAAAAACATTTTAGTTTCAAGTTGCATACCTTCAACAGCATTAAGCTCAGACCTATCCTATTAACTTGATCAACTTTCAGTAACTTTCAGGAATAAAACTCAGTTTCTCCATAACTAAAGCAGGCTTCACCAACTCTTAATTTTTATACTCTCAATCTACTCCATGCCAGATGGATGCAGGATTGGCTGCCTGTGAGTATTCACACTCACAGTTTAAAAAAAAAAATGTTTGAGTTGTTCAAAATACCCTAAAGAAGTTTAAAACTGTCTGAGGCAGTTCTTAATTTTATTGGAATTTAAGCACTTAAGTCCCCTAGGTTTCCTTGAAATATCTGTTCACTGATGTCCCAAATGAAGGAAACTGCCTTCTTATTGTAGAAGTGAACCTGTATCATGATCATCTCCACGAGGAACTCAGCTTGGTACCCTCTGTGGCAGCTTGTTAGTTCATACCAACTCCAACTCAATAATAAACTGTCACACTAATAGGATACATTTACTTAGTTATTATACCATCTTTTTGCTGAAATATTACTGCACAACTACTGATTGCTAAAAGAAGATTATTAGAAAGGATCAAGACAATAATAAGGAAGGCAAGCAAGCAAGCTTGGAATACAAAGTTTCTCTTGGCAAACAACATATGTATACAGTAATATCATATCATGTATACAATAATATACATTTACTAACATATCGGTGAACAAAAAAGTTTGGGGGGTGTTACTGGTCTTTTTTTTTTCTTCTTACTTTGAGCAATTCATTCATTGTTTAATGAAAATACCTATAAGGAAATGATGGCTCAGAGTGAAGGCACTAAATGGAAATGTACCTGAGAAGATGTGAAATGGTTGATTGCATTAAAACAATGCAGGACTTAGTTCTGCTGTGGCATAAACAGGGTTTCGCTACACAAATTTCTTTTACATCATTCCACCTTCAAATGTCTGTGTAGGAGACTCATTTAAGCCAGAACAACAAAATGTAAGCCTGTAACTAAGATTCCTGTATATCAAAATATGTTAGAATCTAGACTGAGAAGAAAAGGAAAGCAAACTATTTAAAGAAATATAGTGGTGGGTTTTTTGAAATCATGGTCTTAGAAAATTTTGGAGACCACCCACAAACTTGTGCCTTATAAAACAAAAAGTGACTGTTACAACCTATTTATAAAAATATTCCCAATCATCACATCTGGATACATGCACACTCATAAAAAACAACAGCTATGGTCCATGGCCAATGAGCTGATATTCTGAAATCTTCTAAATCCCCTGCCAATCAGGGGGTTCCATCCCACACTTTTAGTGGTCCTACTTTAATTGCTGCAACTGGAAATGAGATTGTTTTCCAGTACACTGGATTAGAAAAAAAACTCTTTTGCTGATTCTCAAAAACTGTCAAAGACATATAAAAAAATCACTCAAAGCAAATAGTAAATTAGTCTGTGATTTATGCTCAACGTAGTAAGATGATCAAAGTCAGATACACATTCTGAAATGTGTAGGGAACCAGAAAATGTACCAGGCCCTGTTAATATATGGAATTATCAAAGACCTCCCAAATGACTTCAGTTAATTCAAGCCCCTTGTTCACAATTAGACTGTTATCATGAAATCTGCCATTTGGTTCCTTGCTATCACATCTATGCCAAGAAAGTAGCACACACGGCAAAAGAGTTAGATTACTAACCCTTACATCTTTTTTCTCCCATAAAAAAAATCTTTTTAAAGAAATGTATTTTCTTTCATGTGAACTTGATGCTGTCTAATTTAATTCTTGATGTTTCTTCCATTGTACAGAGTGGCGTCCTTTGAGGAAGGAAAAACAGCTTGTGTTTTGATAACAAACACAAAAAAATAGTTGCATCTCTGCTTTCAAAGAGACAAGCTGTTTTTATTTCCTCTGAAGAAGCTCATTACAATATGATGGACAAAATGTCAGAAATAATTAAGTGCAAAAGGTGATTTTTTTTTTCTTGAAAGATATCAACTATTGAAAATACTGCTGCTTTTCTGCAGGCTTCTCCTCCCCTCCCCCCAGTTCTTGGTCACTTAACATGAATTCATTACAAAACAAAAGCAAAAGAAAACTAAAAAGAGAAAGTAACATACTATATGAAAATAGCATTAATGCTTTTACTTAGTGAAAAGAAAGTTAAAGGAGCTTGCTTTAGAATAGACTGTTGCAAGACAGTGTTCACATGCATACACACACAAAATCAAACTGTTTGCTCTTCACAGGAGGAGCAGAGCTCTCTGTGAAGCTTGAAAGCCTTTGGACTGTTCTCATTTCGTATTGAGGAGGTCGTGCTTTCCTCCACCCTGGGGTCAGCGTTGTAAACATCAGCCCATCAAGATAAGAAAGTTAGGGCAGATGATATTAATTACCTGTCCTTTCAAGTCATCCCTGTCTCACATCTGGTTTCCTCTTTGTAACATTCATCTAGGCCAATAAAAGCAGGGCAGTGGGGGGAGAACCACTTGAGCAGCTTTCTTCTTTCCCGGGCAGCTAATGGCACACGAGTGCTTCATCTGCTGCACACACACACTCACCCAGACACACACACGGGCTACATCAGGTAATCCTTAGTGCAAAACAATTAGCTGGTATCCTGCAAACCCAAATCTATCTGGAAATTGCGAGGTTAGCTTTTGCCAGACCAAAACACTGTCAGAAATTCACTCTACATCTTTTACTACTATTCACATAAATTGCTGGTAGCAATTGGACTTTTCCGGTATATGTTTCCCAAAATCTGGTATTGAGACTCTTAAACAGATCAAATATTGGTGCTTCAGTAATTCAACAGTCTTAATAGACGTTGCTGTCTGAACATCTTCCCTTGCTTGGTTTTTATTTCACTATATTATCTGTCACTCAGACCACACAGATTGTAACTTCTCTACCAGCATCTGTCAGTTCTGGACCAGGAGGAAGAAATGGCCATTCTTGTTTTTTCCTCAGGTCACAACATGTAAAAAATTACCATTTAGCAAAACTGTATAAGCTTATTTTCCTCTTTTTTTCAAGTGTTATAATAGTCATTTTTGCTGCTGTTTAAACAAAGCCTTTACCACATCAGTTTTGAACAGGAATGCTGTCAGGTCAAAATTTTCTTTTTGTTGCTTCATATAAACATCACAGAGAATTAAGAATCCTGGGGTAATCCACTACTTTAAACTACTTTGTAATGGAAGGCATATTAAAATTTTCTAAAGTTCTTTGACAATATCAATGCTTCAAAAGTATATTCTTAAGTTAGGGCAAAAAAAAGTTCACTTACTCCACACTAGGCTTTCACTAATGCAGCCAACTTGCACAAGTTTCAATTCATATTTTGCAGTGAAAAGCAACATAGTTAATTTCTATTCCTTAATCTCTCCTGTCTACACATTTCTATTTGCTTTCAAAGCCTCAACTGTTATTCTATTTAACTTGTTGCCTGTTATTTTTGCAACCACAAAACTATTTTCATGTATGTTATACTATCAAATCTAAGGGTCCATTAGCTATATTATATGTACCTGGAAATCTAATGACAAAGAGTTGCATGTCTGTTCTAAAGGAACAATGTATATACAAGCTTTTATTTACTAAATGAAAGGATGTGCGGTTCCTCTGAACTCTCCTTTCATTTTGCTGCCAAGGACAGACCAGATAAATACTGTGGTGAGATCTGTTTATTGATTAATGTGATTAGAGTTATTATCCACACAAAACACTATATGATAATAATTCTAAGTGAGATACAGAGATATGCAAACAATGTTAATTTCAGCACTGTTTCAATTCAATCATTTTCTGCATATCAATTTTCACACTATTTAATAACATACTCACATTTATGTTTTTTCCACAAGAACATTGCCTCGTGGACAACATTATTTTGTCAACACATGGTTTATACTGTGTCTATGTGTGACAACAAACTTATTTCCTATGTAATCCCTGAACTGCTCTGTTTCTTTCTAGTGTTCACTATAGAATAATTAAAAAGAAAAAAATCTTAATCTTTATATAACATTCCATGTTATTGGGGAAATAATGGTGCCATTCACACCTGCACTGCCTAACTGATCCCAGTATAAATAAAAAATATCATTTCATCCCTGTTAGTGCAGCACACTCCGATAGAACAGCAGAGTGTACGAGGTTCTATGGAACGCAGCCCCTGTCACCGACCATCAGCCACCCATTAGCAGCACGAACATTTAACAGTGCAATGCCATCAACCACAGAGCAGCTGGAGCAGATTTAACACTGTCTCATTCCAGTAGGTTGTGAGGCCTGAACTGTCCCATTTACAGCGAGCACAGGTATCTCCATGCACAAGGCAATCAGTGCAGCAGACGTGCCCTTTGATCCATCTCAAATTTCTGATGCAGCCTATAGCAAAACAGTGCTGCTGCTCTTTTCCTGTTAGTAAACCTGGGACAATAATATTTATCTCCCCCTAGCATTTAAGAACCTGATGCAGAAATTATCCAGTTTGTAAAATATTTTGAACAGAGAAGTATGTAAAAACCAGATTTGGGCTGTTACATAAAAAAAACAACTGATCTAGGCTAGTTAAGGGACTGAAATATTCAGGCCACAGATCATGAATGTACCAAAAATTCTGATTTAACACTGCGATAACTGTGAGCCACAACCAAATCAACCAGCAGTGTGACTGCAGTGAGTGTGTTCTTATCTCTCAGGACATAATGTGATAATTAAGCAAGTTATCCTTGGGAAATAACACCATAAAATACTAACCAGTCAAGCAATTCTTAGCTTGTGCCTGGATTCTAAGGCTCAGTACACAGCAAAAGCTGAATGTGAACACTCAGTTATGCAGCTCGAGAGGTAACAAAGTGTTACAGCAATGGTATGTCACCCTTAAACAACACATCCAGTATTGCTCTGCCACACCCATCCATGCAGCCTAGTGGTAAGAGCATGTGACAATTACTTTTCTCTTCTCTGATGGTATGCAAATATTATGACTTAGAATCCAATTCTATAATCATAAAAAACCATCACATAATCTTTACACCAAAACTCATTAGTTTTCGGTCAAAGTTCTTCCAAAGCAGCATCCTTTCTAGATGCATCTTTGAGAATTTTAAAGGCCTGACTACACAGTACACCTATTTTTAGCCCAGGGAAGTACCATCTAAGTTCACCTCCTTTGACTGTGCCAGAATAGTCCAAGTGTCCTACACACCAGTGTGCACGAAAAACCAATTACTGAAATATTTTCTCCAGTGGTAAGTGCATGAGATAACCTGCTACAAGTATTTAAAGGACAATTTAGATTTATCCACCGATCCAGTAAATGAGTTTAACAATTTTGGATTACACTTATCAGACCTTAAATCAGTCAAATATTTTCAGATAAAATGCAGTGAAATCATGCAGGGATAACCAGTAGGTGTGCCTCTACCTCGATTCATGTACCCTTTTTAACTTTCTCAACCAGCACATGTATCCATTTGAACAGTCTACATGCACAAGTAGACGAAACTTTCATTTCTAGTTTGACTCAGTCCTGGTTTTGAATTTGCCAATTTGATTTCAATTTGTTGAGTACTTTGAAGATTATTACGAGGACTTTTTAGGCTAAGCTTACAAATTAAAATAAAGAGGTTTAGGTTTTGACAAATTTTTAAAAAAGCAACCGAGGAATTCAGTTGACATCAAGTTCTACTTTCATGAAAGAATAAGAAGGCAAAAAAGTTAAAGCAATGGATTAACATTTAAGGAATTTTTCTCTCCAGGACATTGCTGACACACACTTAGACTCCTTGTGTTTATAATGATAGATGCAGGTTAGCACTTTATCTACAGCAAATCACCCAGTGAAAGATGGCTTTGCATCTGTACTATGCCTTTAAATGTCTAGCTAGCAAATGTCAAAACTGTTTGATCTGGTTTTAAAAAATGAACTTTCAAGACTCTTTGAAAGATAGTTTACACTTTGAAAAAGATTAAAAACTTGTGTGTTGATCTCAAATAATAGAGAATATTCACATGCTTCAGGGGAAAGGAGGTGCACTGCAATATGAACATGTAAAACCAAGCAAGTAGTCCAATGTTCTCTGGGTATGTTTTCCAGCACAAATTTAAGACCGACGTGGGCAGCATAAACCCCCTTTAACATCTCTTGCTTAGCAACACAAGATGCCTGATAATGCCAAGAGCCACAAACCCAGACTGACACAGAAATGAACAAGGAATTTAGAACAAGAGAGTGTTATCAAATTGCTTAAGTAATTAAAGTTCCTAAGAACCATTTAAAAAGTAGGCCAAGCTTTCAGTGCAGCTTCAGAACTTGCACGCATAAATCTCTTTTAAAAATACTTATCTCGTGTTTGTTCACCAAATAACACAGTTGTGTCTTAGTCCACTGCACTAAAATCCTTGGTGAAAGATGATTCTTGGATGAGTTGTACCACAGTAGCTGCCAGTGCACATCCATGCACGCCATGCAGAACTGTCTGAGAGCAGCAGTAATAGCATGCCAGCAGTACGAACTAGCACTAGTAACAAGCTTGGGTGTGCAAACACTGAAAGAAGTAATCTAGAAATTTCCATTTATCTGTCAGATGAGTAGTGTCTCCCTAGCTAGGCTGGCAAAGTATGTGCAACTTTCAACCTTGCCAAATAATTGTATCCACACTGTAAGTAACGCACAGCTCCTCACTGCCCAAGTCACTACCACCAGCAGCTTATCTCGAGAAACAACCTCAAGCTTAATAACAAAAGGTGGAAATACAGACAGGAGAGCCTGCAGCTGCTTTTCTGTAGTTATTCTGCATTTACCTAAACAAATCACTGACACTACAAGGTGACTCCTGTAGCTAAGGACTTTAAACCTGTACATCCAAAGCCAACACATCTAAGGCATGACACATGATGTGGAAAAATATGTCTGACATAAACTGAAAAACCAGGTAGGTCTAATTCCAATCGCAAAAAAGCCATTTCCCATTCCTAAATATTCTCTGTTAAGAAGGCCATTGAATTAAAAAGGAAAAGGAGCTGTTATGTTATAGAGTGCAAATGAGATGACTGATAAGAGAGTACAGGAATGCTAATGACTACTAATAATTAATATTTAGCATTTCTAAAGCCTTTTCATCTGTAGACCTAAAAAGCTCTTATTAAAATACACAACTGTTATTCTCTCCATTTAATAAATGAAGGAGGCAAAGTGTCTCTCCAATACTTTTGTATTAAAAAAGGGTACAATGCTACTGCCCATGGACATGTCAAGTACAAGTCCTGTTTTTCCAGGTTCTGTGCCACAATCTTGTAATAAAATAGCTACTGCCCCAAACAACTTAAAACTGCAATAGGTAGGATAGCCAAAGAATGAGGAGAGAGGTTTGACATACACCTGGTATTGAGCATACAGCCCTTTTGGTAAGTTTTTTTTTTGCAGGGGATGTGGGGTGAATCACATTTTTGCAGGGGATGTGAAGGCAGGTGAATTGAAGGCTTGGCTCAAAGAAACATAGGCAAAAAGCCACACTGAAGGAAGTGACTGCTGGACTATATAGAGTTTATAAGAATTACCAGGGGAAATGTGGAATGTTGGCAAGATCACCAGAGGGGTAAAAAAGCTGGTAAATCATAAAGCAGAGGAAGTTCACTAGAATGAACAAGACTTTGCTGTGATCACACAAACTGAAGCACCCATATTTGATGTCTCCCAGTACCTAAACTGATTCAACTCTTTTGCTGGTTCCTCGCTGCAGATACTCTCCCCAGACAATGAGCACCCTACTGACTCTGAAGGAGGACTGATCCAGTAATGATGGTGGCTACCTCCACTCAGTGTACCAGGGCAAAATCTGCTAAACTCTGCATTCAGCTGGGGAAACTAATTTGCTGGAGCAATTAGGAAGTGAATTAGACTAGACATAGAGAAATATTTCCGTGTCTTTGTATATGCATTTGTATGCATGACTGCCCCCAAGTATAGGGGTCCTTTGATTCTCCAAACTAGCGGATGTTGCACCAACCTGAAAGCTTAAGAGGACCTACTCAACTGGAAGAGGACAGTTTGATCAGGCAAAGCCTATGTCTGAAGAGCTGTGGCAACAGACAAATGCCAGGACTGAAAATGCACAAAATATCCAGGACATAAAGGAAAATCCAAAAAGTTACTATTCACATGACAGCAGTTTTTATGACACCCCGTACAACTGGGCACTTTACAAGTACATGTTGTGAAACAGTCCTGCCTCACAAAGCTTGTCATCTAAATAGCTATGAAAGAGAGGCAAGAAAGAAAAATAGATGTATAAGGTAGGCCAGCAACTTGCTCAAATTACCCAACCACCTGAAGGCCAGGGGATAAAGTAAGACTTTTAAAGTGATAGCACATTAGTCAACAAGAAACAATGAAACTAAAAAGCTATTATTTCCTACTGACGTGAGCTTTAGGTCATGTGAGCAATCCTGTTGTATTTCTGCTTAAAATACTATTGCAAGTGAGAAAGTAAAACTACAACTTAAAGTGAGATAAAGTCAAAACACCACTAAAAATCCAAATTGACACTGATAGTCTCACATGTGTGAGACGATGCAGACTGTCTGAATACTAGAGAAAGTGTCAGGGTTTTCACATGCTGTCACTGGTCTGCTAAAACAGAGATGCAACATATATAACTACATGTACATATAACTCTTTGACATAAATCCTAAATGGCATCATGAACTATTATATTCATTTGAGGAAGGCACACCTCTTTTTCTGCCTTTTTTTATACAACTACAAAAAAATCCTCACAACATTCCCTCCAGTCAGGTCTAAAATAAAATTGAATATTCAGAAAACAACAGACCTTATTTACAAGCCAAAAAGGGAGTAGAATGGCTTTCTGAAAAAGTTATGGAGGATGTTAGACTGTATGATCATCTGACATTGACCTAACAAAAACACATAGAACATTAGATTCTCATAGTGGTGGAGCAGAAATAAGTACATTTGGTTACCTTTGCATTCAACATTGTTGGAACCTGCAAAAATACTGCATCTGATGCCAACACCTTCAGCACAGGTAGGTTACAGACAGCTTGGAGAAGAGAGCTCTTAAAATAATGGGTCCTGGGGAAATAATTGTGGAACTCAAACTACCTGGGCTAACACAGATGTTACAGGTTCATTCCATTCTGTGATGACCTAATGGGAAACAAATGTGTGACAGTAGGTACTTCAGCACAGCAGAGAAACACATTGCAAAAAGAAAGGGTGGGAGGTTAGAATCAGGTGAGTTGAAATCAGAATTCTGATACAGGGAGGGCAATGACTTGCTGAAGTCACTGCTAAGTCTAAATAGGCCCATTATCTAAGGTTTATGCATATGCAGAAATGAAGGTACAGGTTTACCTAAAGGATAAGCTCAGAGGAGAATCTGTTCAGTGAGATTCTCTGGTTTATCAATGCACATTACATTGGGGACAGGAAAATGTTCAAGCTTTACAAGTTTCCATGACTATACAAAATCTTCTGCATTTTGATGGTAAAGCAGAAAAATAATCTATGTCTGGACTCTAATGTGGGCCTTTTCAGAGACCAATTATATTCCTACTATCCACAAGCTTTTAACACAGTTTAGCATTTCTACTTATGAGGCCAAATTTTCAAAGCAGTGAGTGGGAGGTACAAGCATAAATCCTGTTACTTCTTGACAGTGTTTCTGCACATACTTTCCATGATCCTCTTCGGAAATTTAGCCTGCAATCTCCATTTGAGAAATGTGTGTCCTGTAGGTGTAGACACAACTGATGTAAAACATTACTTCTTATCTCTTCAATTACATCAAGTAGTCTTTCATTTTCTTTTCCAACGTTTTTAAACTGAGTATTGTAGTCAGGTCTGTATAGCAGTCCTGTGTGTCAAGATACAAGATCTTCTACATTCCATGTTCTGTTTTTCCAAGACTATGTATGTAGAAGGGGGCTGGGGACAGGAGACAGGATAATTTTTCAATTCCTTTACTCATACCAAAGTTATTGTATGATGATATCTGCTTACCAACCAAAAAAACTCAGTTTCATATAATGTTTCATAACTCTCAAATCACATAGTTTTTCAATCAAAATGAGGCATTGGGAATTAAAAATGAGAGCAGCTTCCTTCTCTTTCTACATAATGCACATACAAAGAAATGGACAAAAATAGATTGAAAACTTTGTGAAACAAAAATAGCAAGCCTAGCAAAGCCACATAACTGGATTAATTCAATTGCTACGACATCACAGGAATAGGCTCTCTGTTTTCAGTGAATTGCAACGAGAAGTTGTGGCAGGAATCATTCCTCATATTATCATGCTTAGTAGCAGCAGAAGTTTAACAGCTATTGTGATTTCATTCTGGATTTTTATGTTGGGAATCCAGCAAAATAAAGTTTCAGTTGTGGAGACCCTTTGCCCTTTTCTTTCCCTCTCTTCTAGCAAATGCAAGTTTATCTGTTATAGCAAGAGTCAGCTGCCTCAAGAGACGCCCTGAAAAAGTCATAGATCATCCTACCACACCAGTATATAAATGATCCAAAATACAAATAGAACGTAACGATGTATTATTTAATAATAGTTGTCATATTCAAAACACATCAAAGTTAGAGATGGCTGAAAAAATTGTAGTAAATATTTTTATTCCATTGCAGACTGATGGTTTTTCAAAACTCTCCTGTCGTGAAAATTTCTTTATTTTAACAAAATTTTGTTAAAGGGAGATTTCCCATTTCTATGACAGTATTTCCAACAAAAATCTGTATCCAGATTCTTTATGCAGGGTCATGTCAATATTTTTTCCAGTCAGCTACACCATTTAGGGGAGAATCTATCTCCTTCATTGGTGGAAGAAGAACTGAACATCTATCAACATTCAAAGGGTATTTATGGCCAGATTCCCATCTGGTTCTCATAAAATTCAGATTTCAATCCATAATCTAGACTGTTCAAGACAAAACAGAATCACAGCATGAGCAACTACATGTTTGCTCTGTGATTGACATGTAGAGCTCTGTGCATGACATGCAGAATATTAGAAAAGATGTTTACAAGAACAAAGGCTAAAAATGCAATATAGCTATGGCCTTAGATTTGAAAGCTAATAACAGCAGAGATTTACCATGTTTGCATGTATCAGTCAATCAAAAAATCCAAGCTGCAGCTATAAACAGACAAGGAAAATATCTGACACTACTGTAGGTTTTTTTCTCCCGAAAATTGTTAAACAGTAAATTCTCAAAACAATTTTGTTAAGAACTAAATTGTCATTTCACTCATTTCACAGATGTGTAAAGGCCTGGACCAGGAACAATAATCAAACTGGGATGTTTGTAATCTGGTGCATCTTTCGCCATGGGCCTCTTTTAAGTGAAGTACATCTCACCATACATCCTATAGCAATCTCACAGGAAAACAGCATATAAGCACCAAGTAGACAAATAATATGTGAAGATATTTTACTACTTGTTCATTTTATTGTTTAATCCTTAGAAGTAAACAATACACTTTAGGCAATAAATATAGTGCCATATGGATAGGGAGAGATAAAAGACTGTCAGGAATATTGCCAAGATTGGTGTTTCTCTACAGAGGATATAGTATCTACAGTGTTGCCAAAATAAAACAGGGACAAGTGAGGACAGAAAACCATCTGGGTAGATTGCAGCAAAACAAACAAACAAAAAAATATTCCATAGTGAGCTAAAATAAAAGAGAGAAAAGAATGAATCCAATAATCACAATCTCGTAAATTCTCTGCCATTAATTTTTATATCCATGATTTGTGAAAATTCTCATTCAATATCCAAAAATGCCTTAAAAGTATAATTTTGTTCTTCTATGTGCAATCACTTCTATAATAGTTTTGGAGAAGATTCTTTCTAAATATTTCCCCAAGGAGCAGTACTTTGACACTTTTGACAATGGCAACTCTATGCCTACACTTAGATTAAGTATGGGATTTTTCTTAGTCTTGAGGGGTCACTATACCTTTTGTATGCTTTGCATCTAAATGTATATTTCTGCTTATATATACCAAATCTCTTTGGTAAAATGACTTAAAATCACTCAACTAAACAACAAAAAAATAGCTAGCCCAAACAAACACAGACCATGATCCAAAACAGAAAGACTGATCCAGAGTCTGTACAATTATTAGCCATCAACTAGACAAGGTTGCATGTACAAACATGTGTGTCCTCATAGCTTTTCATGACATTCACCAGCTGTCATAAAACAGGGAAAGATCTTCCTCTCATCTATAATTACAATCACTGTTGTCGTGTGGTTCTTGACATTGAGTAGCCATAAACTCAACAGATTTGCACTATCACGTCATAATTTAGTCTGCCAAAAATACATGAAAAAGGTGAAAAATGGATGCTTATAACTGGATTTTTGAAGTCCACACTGAGGTGCCCCAAAAAGTATCAAGGAATTAAAATAGTGTAGTACCCAAATAGTGTAGTACCATTGTCATCAACAAAACACTTGACCATTAGAAGAAACACATGCAGTGTTGTATCCTGCAGTTCATACCTTGGGGGATGTTTCTGTCAGCACATAAAAGTGCTACTGTCTTTTTGGGTTTTTTATTCCATATTGACTTCAATTTTATGTTATAAAGAAAGAAACTGCTCCCTTCCACCTTCCTCTGCCCCAGCCCCTTCCAAAACTAACATAGGCTAGAGGTTCTGGGATAAAGCAAAAACTCAACTGCTACTTCATGGTGCAGAAAATGGCTTTAACTATTTCTGATTAACTCATTAGGGGTGAGGGAATTAGACTGCACCATGCCTCTGTGCATATTAGCATTTCCTATGCTCACAGATTTCAATATACATGGATCTCATGGTATTGATTGCCGAGGAAAAGGAAGTATCATTGTAGCTTATAGGTAAACCCAAGGGTTGCTGTGCCGCATCTGTTTGTCCAATTCACTTAGAGGGGAAATCACATCCCTTAGGTCACTAATCAAGACCTCTCCAAGGCACTGAAAGTCTCCTTGAAAATGCTGAGCACTGTCATCTTATAAACCAAGGCACCTGGCACCTTCCATCATGGTGGTAAGTTTTTCTGCTATTCCAACTCAATTTACAAATGGCTATTACCATAAGACAGTACTGTTAGGACATCTCTGCCAGCAGGATGAGACATGCATGTTCTCTGCATCTGCTTTAGTAAGTCAGGTTAGTTTTAACCATTAAGGAGGAGAATTTAGCAAAGTTTGCTGACTTTATACTAAAACACATGATGACCACACACATTCTGTTCCACCTGCAGGAATTCTAGGGCAGAAACCTCCAGCAGAGAGGCAGCTGGAGGGAAAGCACGGAGATGGATGGGGGGGAGGGAAAAATGACAGGAACGTCTCCAATCTCTCCAGCTAGAAGACAGCATCTGGCTGTGCCTTTAGGTTCTTAGAAAAAAAACAACCTTTCAGTCATTGCACAAGACAATGCATCTTAACATTCAATTGTTCACATGCTTATGAAAAAGAATGTGAGAAAATTATTGTAAATCTTTCTTAATATAGCTTACAAAAGATAAACATAATTAAACACTTATTAGTATTCTTTATTCTCATTGATTTAGTGTTGAACTTGGAACATCCTGCTTTACATAAAGAAAATAAGGGTTAGATTAATTAAGCCCACTGTTATGGTCAGTTGCTGTATCATAAATAATTGTTTAAAGGTTTTTGGGTTTATGGTTGATTTTTTTTTATTTGGCTGTACAAATAAAAAGCCTTGCTTGCAACTCTCTATGAAATATCAAAATATCTTTGTCTTAAGAATCTGCTGGAGTTGAGCATTTGGGTTCTGAGCATTTCCAGCATTATCAGGTTAGAACAGAACAAACAGACTAAAGTCTGACATCAGCACTCTTCCCAGCAGGATACACTACTTTTTTCATTAGAATCTTTGAGCTTGAGATCAGACACAGGGAAAGATTAAAACAAATATGAATTTAATCAAGGGATTCTACTTTCCTGGTGTGGGAACAGGAACATGCTGACATAAATAGAGGACGAAGCACTAGGGCGTCTGAAACAAATCAAAGACGGCTTGCTTACCACTAACTGCTCAGATGATCCATATCATAACAACAAAAAGAAAAACAATTATTTATTCTTTTTGATGTTGCTGCTCAGAAGTAACTTCCTTTTTGAAGAGAGCAGGGTCAAAGCCAAGTTATTGTTTTTGCTTGAAACTTTGTCAGTAAGGGACTAAAAGTTATTAGGTATGACTTAGTTTGGGGATTTATGTGGGAAACTTAGAGATATTCATTTCTTGTGAGTAATAACTGGGGAAAAAACTAACTGTAAAGTGAACAGAAATGTCATCATTGTTATGGAAAATCAGATCATTACAGGAAAAAAAAAAGAAGATAATGCATTGAAGTTCCTTAAAATAGATGGTAGACAGCCAGCTCTCAGCCTGAGCTAATGGCCAAAATCAAGCCTAGATACTACATAATGCTGAGAAGATCCTGCAGTTAGAGATAAGCATGATTAGCATTTGAACATGAGTGGGTGCACAGAAAACTCTGAGATTTTCTCTAGTGCACTGCAAATTTAACAAATGGTCATCAAAGTCTCTTTTGATCTAATAATCATTGCAACTAATAAAACCAATTAGAAGGACAAAGTCAAAAGGGATAGGCAAAATAAATTATCTGTAAAAAGATTTGGTGATTTGAAAGAGTGTCTTCTACTATTTAAAATTCATTAAGACTCTGTCCTCAACCTTATAAAAGACAGAAAGACAGATCATGCCCAGAAGAGTATGCATGTTAAATTTATATTAAGAAATAAACTAAGGAGTTTAAATTTGCATAACATACAAACATTAATGTTCATAATATGCTTTTTAAGTATACAAGATTGCTGCCCCCATTTTACAGATGAAGAAAGCAATGTTAATGTTTCAAGTGGAAGAATAATCCATAGAGCGCTCAAATCCCAGCGGGAGACATATTTATTTTACCTTATAGCTGCAAAATAATGTGGCACTGATATTCAAGGGAAATAAACCCAAAACATGAACTCCAAGTAAGTGGAACTGTAAGTTCTTAGCACCTCACATACCATCTAACACGTTTCATTTTATTTGCAGCTTGTGTCAGATATTTGGTTCTCAACACAACTTCTGATAGCTACAATCCTCCAGCCCTCCTCCCACTCCCACGTTTTAGAAGGGGACATAGCAGGTGCAGAACTACTAAATATTTAATTCATTGTAAAGGGAGATTTAAGTAATATTGTATTGCATTTACTAAGCCACAAATTCAATGGAAAAGGGATTTCATACCAAAATGGTAACTCAGCTTACAGCCTGAGTTAATGTGGAACCAAACTATGAACCCCATTGAGTACACTACCCCCCAAATTCAGTGAAGTTCAAAAACAGATCACAGCTTTTCTATGTGAGCAATAGTGCAGTTGAGGCCAAAAGTCTGAAAAGAGCTATCATTAGTGATGCAGTCAGTGAAGATAACGTACTTTGAGAGTGAAAATGTTGCTTGTTCTGCACAAGAATAAAAAGAAAATCTAAGTTCATTTCACAGGAGAAGCCAGGATCCATGCGACACACAATACCTCGTGGCAAACTCCAACCAGCGCGCTCCGTGGCAAGTACACACTCAAACAAAACGCATCCTTGGGAGGGCAGAACCTCCAGTCTCTCCTCTTCCTAATAAGTTCACTAATCCTTATACAGCATTTCCCAACTAATTAATTCATGAACCTATAAATATTAAACATGGCAATTTTACAACTCCAGAGTAAAACATCAAAAACAGCATCTTAGAAAACATTAAAGATTTTTGTTTCAGATAAAAAGATTTGACAAACAAAGGAAGCACATAGTTGACAAGGGTACTGTAGGGTCTTGGAGACAGCCCTGGTGAGACAAAGGAGGTGCTTCTGAAGCAAATTTCTAGAGAAAGTTTCCATTAGCTTGGCTTCCATGATGGGAAAGAGGGACAAGACCACAAAATACAACAAGAGAGAGAAGAGTGAAAATAAAACCTGAAGAAATTTTCTAAAATCATAATAAATAGGGTCAATTAATACCTCACACATCAAAAAGCCAGCAACAAAACAAGCAAGTAATAGTAAGTGGAAACCTTTTATCAGTAATAGAAAAGATAACTGACATTCAGTCCGTGTCCCTGTTTGATACAGACCAAGTCTAAGTATATGTTATGTGCAACAGAGGCCTTCTTTTTTTGTCTAAAAGTTGGAAAGGCAGATACATCTATATCCACCATTCCAGCAAAGAATCCCCTCTGTGTTTCCTGCACTTGATTCTTGTCTTTTCTCCAGCAGGAGGGATACTGTACTGGTGATGAGGGTGTGAGCCTCAACCCAGAGCAGCTAAATCAGAAAACAACCTTGAGATACCTGATGGAGAAAATACCAGGGGTGAAAAAAAAAAGAACAATAAGAAGAAAAAAAAATCAATATTCAACCCCAAGAAGCTACAAAACAGCAAAGCAGACCAAAACTATTTTTAAAAAAGAAGAGTTAAAAGAGACAGTGAGAAAGGGACAAGAATCATGCTGTATCACCTGATTAAGTTCAAAGTAGAAATACAGAGGTAAACCAAATTCTAATTCTTAAGATGATACTTTCTAAAAATCAGTCTCATCTTCAGTATCTAAAACACAGACTTCAGGAATACATCAGCAGTGATTTTTGAAAAAGTGGGCCAATGACAAGGAATCTGCCATAAAATCCAGACCATTACACCAGGTCTGGCACTATTGACAAAGAAACAATCCCTCCATTGTCCAAAAGAGGTGATTTGGGAGACTTATACACAGTATTCAGTCAAACTGTTAAAATCTTTGACATATCTAATGCCACTGAGAATGTGACAGAATGGATTAGAGTCTGGAAATGTTTTTGAATCAACATTTGTCGTATGAGGAAAATGTGGGTCCTTACTCAGCTCACTGACAGATCAACAGCTGGACTCAGCAGATTCCATTTCACCTCCACAAAGAATGAGAGCAAATAAAAACCAAACCAGCCAACGACTAAATTGGCCTGGTCAGCTCTTAGTGAAGCCAGTCATATAACAAGTATCTGCAATACTAACAGTGCCTGAATCAAGATGCTGGGAAAGACTATAATGGGCATGTTTGACAAAAGCAGCAGTTCTTTGGGTGTTATCCACGATGAGAGTTAATTTCAGTGAGCTCAGTAGTCACATATGATGTACCTCTGTGTACTTTGGGACAGAGTGCCCCAAAACATTTCTGAGGCAAAACTGCCTGGATTTGGTACATCCACATGGCACAACACAGCACTGTACAGAGATGCCTACTCCAATTCCTAAAGCTGTCGAGCTGTTGACACAGGATTATGATTGAACCAACACATCTCTCTGCTCAGTAAGGCTAATTCTCTCAGATTCTCTGGGGTTTCTGCATCGTGTTCTACTGTTCTCCACAGACATATTAGTAGATTGTCCACTCTTCACCTCATGATTGATTATCACAACTTAGATTACACAGCCTCAAGATGCTCCAGTCACTGGTGATTCACAGAAGTCAAACTCTGAGATCTGTGCAAACTCTGAGCAGGAGTGCTCCTGAGCACAAACCAACTCTTCTGCAACAGCAAGATCAGATGTTCTCATTTAGAGAACACAGGACCAAAAATCATCCCAGCAAAAGTTCTCATGATGCCGTTTTTATCTCCAGTCTCTATTGAGACACAGGATCTTTCCCATGTTCCTCATTTAAATCCCAACAGGGAACATACTAATTGCCATCACACCAGAGAAGTACAGAATACATGGTCCACAGCTTCTGCTTTAGAACTCTGAGCCAGGGTAGTGCTCCCTGAAACAACTGAATAGGAAGCACCACTCCGTTATATATGACCTGCAACAGCAAAGGGCAAAGGAAGGGGTGAGAGAAACAAAGACTCATCCCTCCTTTTATAAAAAGTACCTTACTGCAGCACAACTCTTGAACAAGGAACACAGCCCATGTTAGAGATCCCTAAGCTAGTCCTAAATGTGCTGTAACTATATGGCACTATCCCATAAAACATATCAGCTTAGATTCCCAAAATAATACAGCTGCCTTAGCAGGATCCTGCAGCCTGAATGCAAAGACTCTATTAATTCATCTGTTCTTGGCATCAGAGATCTCTTCTGTAGCATAGGCAGTCATTTGAAAGTAA